>NC_089219.1:4157306-4481235 GCF_963924675.1 Phocoena phocoena
GCAAACGAAGCAACTGACAAAGGATTAATCTCCAAAATTTACAAGCAGCTCATGCAGCTCAATATCAAAAAAAACAAACGACCCAATCCAAAAATGGGCAGAACACCCAACTAGACATTTCTCCAAAGAAGACATACAGATTGCCAACAAACACATGAAGGGATGCTCAACATCACTAATCATTAGAGAAATGCAAATCAAAACTACAACGAGGTATCACCTCACACCCATCAGAATGGCCATCATCAAAAAATCTACAAACAGTAAATGCTAGAGAGGGTGTGATGAAAAGGGAAACCTCTTGCACTGATAGTGGGAATGTAAATTGATACAGCCACTATGGAGAACACTATGGAGGTTCCTTAAAAAACTAAAAATAGAACTACCATACGACCCAGCAATCCCACTACTGGGCATATACCCTGAGAAAACCATAATTCAAAAAGAGTCATGTACCACAATGTTCATAGCAGCACTATTTACAATAGCCAGAGCATGGAAGCAACCTAAGTGTCCATCGACAGATGAATGGATAAAGAAGATGTGGCACATATATACAGTGGAATATTACTCAGCCATAAAAAAAAAGAAACTGAGTTATTTATAGTGAGGTGGATGGACCTAGAGACTGTCATACAGAGTGAAGTAAGTCAGAGAGAGAAAAACAAATACCATATGCTAACATATATATATGGAATCTAAAAACAAAAAAATGGTTCTGATGAACACAGGGGCAGGACAGGAAAAAAGACATAGATGTAGAGAATGGACCTGAGGACGTGGGGAGGAGGAAGGGTAAGCTGAGACGAAGTAAGAGAGTAACACTGACATACATACACTACCAAATGTAAAACAGATAGCTAGTGGGAAGCAGCCGCATAGCACAGGGAGATCAGCTCTGTGCTTTGCGACTACCTAGAGGGGTGGGTTAGAGAAGGTGGAAGGGAGATGCAAGCGGGAGGGGATATGGGGATATACGTATGCATATAGCTGATTCACTTTGCTATACAGCAGAAACTAACACAACATTGTAAAGCAATTATACTCCAATAAAGATGTTTAAAAAAAAAGACTCAATGCTGATGAAGCTGTGGTGAAAGGAACACTCTACCTTGCTGAAAGGTTATAAATCAGTACAGCTAAGAGGCAATTTTCTCTAACTTTGTGTGTCAAGAGCCTTAAAAATGTCCATATCCACCTTCTGCCCCAGTAATGCAACTTTTGAATCTATTTAGCAATATATCAAAATGGAAGCAAACTTTATTTGCAGGAATACTCATTAGAACATTATTTATAACAGAGTCAAAAATAAGAAACCACCAGATGTTCAATAATAGGAGAATTTAAATAATCTATGGCTCATTCAGATAAAATGAGAAACAAATCATATTCTCTAAGATTATTTAATAATCAAAATGTAATCATGATACTGTAGGTGAAAAAAACAACATATAAAACTGTGTATTATGGGCTTCCCTGGTGGCGCAGTGGTTGAGAGTCCGCCTGCCGATGCAGGGGACACGGGTTCGTGCCCCGGTCTGGGAGGATCCCACATGCCGCAGAGCGGCTGGGCCCGTGAGCCATGGCCGCTGAGCCTGCGCATCCAGAGCCTGTGCTCCGCAACGGGAGAGGCCACAGCGGTGAGAGGCCCGCGTACCGCAAAAAAAAAAAAAAAAAAAAACCTGTGTATTATTAGTCCATTTGATGACAATTTTATTTAAAATATACGCATTTACATGTATACATGTATATCATTTTTTGGCGTAGTTGCTCTGTTCTTGTTTTTCTTTTTATTTTAGTATGACTGATATATAATGTTTCAGGTGTACAGCAAAGTGACTCAGATATATATATATATTTCTTTTTCAGATTCTTTTCCCATATAGGTCATTACAGAGTATTGAGTAGAGTTCCCTGTGCTCTACAGTAGGTCCTTGTTGTTTATTTTATATATAGTAGTGTGTATATGTCAATCCCAAATTCCCAATGTATCCCTCCCCCGCTTTGCCCTTTCATAACCATAAGTTTGTATTCAAAGTCTGTGGGTCTATTTCTGTTTTGCAAATAAGTTCCTTTGTATATTTTTTCAGATTCCACAGATAAGTGATATCATATGATATTTGTCTTTCTCTGACTTCACTTAGTATAATAATGTCTAGGTCCATCCATGTTGCTGCACATGACATTATTTCATTCTTTTCTATGGCTGAGTAATATTCCATTGTATATATGTGCCACATCTGCTTTATCCACTCCCCTGTCAGTGAACATTTAGGTTGCTTCCATGTCTTGGCTATTGTAAATAGTGCTGCTATGAACACTGGCGTGCCTGTATCTTTTCGAAATAGAGTTTCCATCTTTTCTGGATCTATGCCCAGTAGTAGGATTGCTGGATCATACAGTAACTCTATTTTTAGTTTTTTAAGGAACCTCCACAGTGGCTGTATCAATTTACATTCCCACCAACAGTGTAGGAGGGTTCCCTTTTCTCCACACCCTCTCCAGCATTTATTATTTATAGACTTTTTGATGGTGGCCTATGCATGTAGGCAGTAATCTGCAGGCAGTAATCACAGATTATTTTATTTCCCTCTTTGTGGCTTTCTGTACCTTCCCTATCACAAATACGCGCTAGGTTTGATTCATACTTCTGAGAAGGTTTATGTATTCCTTTCATCATTTTTTAATTGCTTAAAGCAGGTCAGTTGATGAATCAGACCCAAGGAAAAGTGCAGGTATCATTATTCACAGTAGCCAAAAAGTGGGAACAACCCAGTATCCATCCACAGATGGACCGACATACAAAATGGGGTCCATGCACACAACAGAATATCATTCAACCTTAAAAAAGGAAGGAAATTCTACCGTATGTTACCACGTGGATGAACGCTGTAGACATTATGCTGCGTGAGATAAGCCGGTCACAAAAAGACAAGCTCTGGATAATTCCATTTACATGAGGCACTTAAATTAGTCAAATTCCGAGATGGAAAGGAGAATGGAGGCTGCCAGGGGCTGGGGGGCGGCGGGTGGGGAGCTGGCGCTTCACGGGTGCGGAGTCTTGCTCTGCAGGAGGAAATCGTTCTGGAGAGGGAGGGTTGCTCAGGGATGTGAACGTTCTTAACGCTCCTGGACTGCACGTTGAAAAACCGTTAGAAGAGCACATTTCATGACACGTCTATCTGACCACGATTTTTTTTAAGTGCAGAAATATATAAACTGCAACCTTTCATGAAATGGTCAAGCGAGTGTCCGAAGCACATCCTGAACCGGGAGCCTCCGTCGGGGCCGGCAGGGGCGGGGGGAGTGGGGGGTTGGAGGGCAGGGCGAAGGGTCCACCTCCTGCAGCAAGGCGCAGGAACCCGGGGCCTCCGCGGACAGGAGGAGGTACAGATTGTCCCTGCAGGATTTCAGGGAGCGATGCTGGCGGGACTCAGAGCAGGAGGTGAGTGTGCAGAGACGGAGCAGAGGGAAGTGGGAGGGCCGCGTGAACGATGCTTGTCACTCCCGTATTTTGCAGACTCCATGTTATTTGCATTCTGCAAGTTAATTCATGTGTCTGCAATCCTCCTCCAGTGATTTCAGCATTTTTAACACAAGACCGCTGCCTTTGTCCGTGACCCCGAGCTGCATGACCCTGCTCACTGCTGTAAAGCACAGACAGGCTCGTTTGCTGGATACCAAACAATCCCCCTCCTCTTGATCGCAGTTAAACTCTTGGCCAAAACAGGTGTTCAGACTCAAGTGGTCCAGGGCTCTGTGGGCAGTCACGGGGGGCAGGGGGGGGGGGTCCAGGTAAGGTGGCCACACCCCTCCACCAGACGGAGGTAGCCGCGGCCCCTGAGATCCCTGTACTCCTGGTGAGACCCCCTTACCTCCCCCCACCCCACACTCTCGGCCTTGACGCTGTCGGGACCCTCTCACCCTGCCTCCCACCTGGGCTCCCATCACTCAGCCCAGGGAGCCGGGACCCCCCGGACACCCCGTTCTCTCATCTCTGGGGCAGAGAGCAGCCCGGGGGCGCCCACTGAACACACAGGGAAGGACACACGGGCTGCACCCAGCACCCTCTCCCCAGCAGTCCCGTGCTGAGCAGCAAAATCACCCGACCCCAAAGGGGCACCCCGACATGTTACCTGCTCACCTCCCCCCACGTCAAGTCCTGCTTCCAGAGAAGCGTGCGTGGGACATGAGTGCCCTCCCCCGCGGCTGCTCCCGCAGAGGGTCTGCCTGGCCCCCAAGCCAGAGGTCACTCCACGGTCAACAAGCACTGGAACAGAGAGAACAGCCACCAGCCAGACCCCCGTCTGCAGGCTGCCACAGGAACAGAAGGAAAACCCAGAACCAACGCCTTTCCCAACGCAAGGTGCCCAGTTCCAAGCCTGGCTTGGCCGGGGACCCGCTCCGCAAGCTTCCAGAAGCCACGAGTGAAGAAAGAACAGCCCTGAAGGGCCCTCCCACAGGAGACAGATCCGACCTCCCAGATGTCCTGCGGCAGCCACAGGGTGGCCACGTTGGAGGTGCCTTCTGGCTCAACTCAAGGCAGAACTTGCCTGACCGAAGAACAGCAGCTCACGCTCACTGGACCCTCCCTGTGTCCCTCTCTGGGCAGGTCCTCATAATGTCCCCATGTTACAGAGGAGACCGGCCAGAGTGGAGGCTTGAAGCCACCACACGGGGCCAGGAGCAGAGCGGGCGCACCACCGCCGGCCTCAGGGCTCTTCCCCAACGTTCCAGCAGCGCCCACAAAGCACAGCTTTGCCATCTGACATTGTCATTCAGTCATTCAACCGACCAACGTCAGCAGCCAGGACAAACACAAGGGGCCTCAGCAGAGCTGACCTCCCGGTGGTGGGGACTGCTGACCCTCGTGCTCTGTAACTGGGTCAAGCTTTCACCGATCTGTTGCCAAGTCTCTGGACAGGGCTGCAACTCCCAGCAACAGCAGTGCTCCCGTGGGAAGACAAACCCTACTGCACAACGATCCATCTTCTTCTGAGACTCCCCTGAATGCACTGCAGAGAAAATGGGGACCGCTAGAACCCCTCCCTAGCGACACCCTTCAGGGAAGTGCTTGGAAACACCCGCGATGCCCAAGGAGCTCCCCGCTAGGCCCTAACCACGTCCCCCCACCCGCGGACCCCAGCCTCCCGGGGACATGGCTCTCCTGCCGAGGGTATTTCGTTCGCCAGAATGCACCTCACAAGATAGAGAGAACACTGCAACAGAGGCAACAGAATGCAAGCGAAATTTAGGAACGATTTAGGCAGGAGTGGAAATGAGCTTGAGCCAGTCCACACCAGCTCTGAAACACCTCCCAGTGCCCTGAGGACCGTGGTTAGACTGTGAGGTTGGCCCTCACTTACTTTCATCTGGGAAAGATGCCCTGATGCTCCACCGGGAATACAGGGCTGCACCCTCAGCCCCAGCACGGGGCCTGCCATGCACAGGATCTACTCTACAAATACGTGCTGAGCCATCAACAAATAAGTGAATGAGTCAATGGCTCAATTAGTATATAAAAGGCATACACCGAGCTGTTAGCAGTGGTTTTCTCTAGGAATGAGATTGGAAGGGAAAACTTCTAGTCTTACCGAATTCATTGACTAAAGATTAATTCTGTCACTTGAACCTGTCCTTGGCCTAAGAGGGCGCAAAGGATTGGGGTCTAGGCTGCAGGATCACCAGCCCCCGGCTCTCAGCGGCAGCGGGAAGCCCTGTCCCCCTCGCTCCCTCTCTGCAGGGGACCGCGGTCACTCCGGGAATCTAGAAGCCACGCTCCCAGACTTGGGGAGGGCAGGCCGTCAGCACAGCCTGGGAAGCCCGGGGGGAGAACCCCACCGCTACACAAGGTGGTTGGGCTTGGGGTGCGGGGCCCCACCCGGGACCTTGACATTCTTTGCTGAGATGCAGCGCCGGCAGGTCGGGGCTGGGGAACCACCTCAGGTAGGTAAGTAGAGGGCGGGCCCAGGGACACACCAAGCTACGGGAGGCTGCCATGGGGCAGACGGGCAAGTCAGTTCCGCGGACAGCACTGCCGAGCTGGGTTTAACAGATGACGAAGCCGGGGCTGGAGTCAGCGGGCTGGTGGGTCAGGCAGGGCGGGCTGGCCCCGGGACTGCCCTGCACGGCACAGAGCTGGCACAGCGATGCTCGACATACAGGAGGGAGGGAGGATGGGATCCAGGGGAGCAGCGGCAGTGAGCCAGGCCAAGCAGGGGACAAGGGGTGATTGACAGCAGTGAGCCCCCTGCACTGACTGCCCAGCACGGTGCCCGGGGCGCCCTTCACCACCCCTGCCAGCCAGACATGCAAGGCTGCCCCACTTAACTAAAACCGCATGTGAACCTGCAGTGACCTCAGTCCACATTTCAGGGGAAAACAACTCACTCCTCCTGTGTTGTGGCATTTTCCAAAGGAACAAATACCCGAGTCCCAACACGGCACCCAAATATAACCAAACCCTCTGCAAACTAGACAAGCGATCCCCGGTTCCCAGCACCACGGACGCCAGCCCCAGTCCCTGCCTGGGCCCTCTCAGGGCCATAAAACAGTATCCAGCCAAGATACCCTTTTTCAAAGAGTGAGTCACAAAAGCCCGTAAGATCCTGGGCAGAACTGGATATCGGAGACAATAACCGCTGTCAGGGCTGAGCAACAGGGTCTCGGGGACGGAGGGGAGGCTGCCCTCGGCCCCTCCCCCGAGGAGCAAGCGGGGCTCCTGCACGGGTGACGGCAGCTCCTGCCCGCCCGCCAGACCGATTCCGGCCATTTGTTTTTAAACAACAACAACGTAAACTGTCCTTCATCTTTGCCATTTACAGACACCACCTGCATCTATTAAAAGTGCCCAGTGCCAGCCGCTCCATTCCAGGGAGGCAAACCGGAGGCCAGAGGGGCTCAGCTCTTCTGAAAACACGAACTTCAGGATCCAGAGCTGAATTCACGCTCCTTGGATCCAGAACTCCTCTCTGTAGCGTGGCCCTTGACTCCCACCGTCCGATCTGGGATGCTGAGAACAAACGCGGGGCCTGTCTGGGCATCTGAGCTTCTCCTTCGCCTTCCAGGAGGGACACAGAAGCAGGCCCGAGCTCCGCTTCCGTATTTTCATGTTTTATCTGCAGTTCTACTGACACCCACTGGTAATGGATACACCTCAGGCCTCGAGAACATTCTGTTTAAATTCCCAGAATCCCAGGTCAGAAAGACTCACAGAAGCTGAGCTCCCCTCAGGTGCGCACATAGATGCCTGATACCCGCGTAGTCACAGCCATGCTGACAGCGCCCCCATGACCAGTGGGAGGGGGGCTCAGAGCCGGATGCAGGTTCCACCCTCTCAATCCCAACAGCACGACCAGGAAGGAGGTTCTCCCTCTGCCTGCCTGTAACTCTTAACTTCTCCTCCCTCCCTCTTGGGTGAACACAAGCGCATCGCAGAGAGCAACACGGCTGCCTACGGGGGGCTTCAGGAGGGTTAGAGCTTGGTGACCCACGGCAGATCCAAACCTGGGACCCCCTCCATCCCCCGCCCAGGACATGCTCCTGTTCACGGTTAACTGGTCATTTCTCATGTATCATCGTCTCTTCTCCGAGACACTGGAGAAACAGTGACCTCGTGATGGTGATGACCACCGTGCACCCGTCCCAGGAGTTCATGAACTCAGATAACAAGACCACAGCGCCCAGGCCACGCGCAGGGACATCGTCACCGAGACAAACACTCTCCCTCCTGGAGCTGAGCCGTCTCTTCGGGTCCTGAGTGTCTCTGTTCTGAGCCAAACACTCTGCACCTCCCAGATCTCCTCGCCAGCCACTCACACTCAAAGCCACATCCTGCCCCTCCTGGATGGGAGCTGCAGCCGGCCCACCGAGACCAGAGGTTCCAGCAGCCCCAGGTGGGGAGGCTGGTGCGGTCCCTCCTCCTGGATTCTCCCAGACGGCCAGGCAAAAAGCCCCCAAGAGTACTCAGAGGGAGCATGAGACCGAGGAGGGAGGCCCACCGAGGAGGGAGGCCCGTCGGCAGGACCTGAGAGGAGAGCAGCCCTCACAGTGACTCGTGGCTGTGAAGGGCTGACCCACACCCACCAGGAGAATCAACTTCTAAAACACACCCAGACACAGCCCTGAGCCTGTCCCGTGAATTTCAGTTCCAAAGTGATCGAGCAGTTTCACTCACAAGTTGAAAGGCAGAACAGCCCAAGTGTCCATGCACAGGTAAATGGATAAACAAAACGTGGTCCATCCACACTGTGGGGCACCATTCAGCCTTAAAAAGCAAGGAAATTCCGACACACAGAACAACAGGGCTGAACCTCGAGGACATTATGCCCAGCAAAATAAGCCAGTCACAAAAGGACCAATGCTGTAGGAGGATTCCACGCCTAGGGGGTCCCTAGAGGAGTCAACTCATAGAGACAGAGAGCAGAAGTGGGGGCAGGGCTGGGGAGGGGAAGGGGAGTCAGCGTCCAGCGGGACAGGGTTTCCGTCTGGGACGATGGGAAGGCTCTGCAGGTGGACGGGGAGGATGGTTACACAACAGCGTGAACGCACCTGATGCCCCTGAACCGCACACTTGACAATGGTTACAACAGTAAATTTTATGTTACGTCTATTTTACCACAATTAAAAACTGAAGGTAATTAAGCCACTGACACGGTGGCCCAGAAAGGGTGGGATCTAGCAACAGTGGTTTTTCTGGCCACAGTCATACAGACACGGGCTATTTGTCTCATGAAAGCATTTCTCAAGGAGAGAAGGCAGAGATGACCTGAGGGATGTGAGGTGTGTTCAGGAAGGGGCCGGGAACGAGACGACACTGCTGCCCTCCCCCTCCTCCCCCTCCTCCCCCTCCCCCCGCCACCAGGCTGTTTGCTGGGGGGCCCAGCCAGCCCTCGCCCCAGTTCCTGCAAGGTCTGACCATGAACTAACAGAGACTCACCAAGTGGACAGAAACAGAGGAGCCCTTACCCGATTCTCCACGAGCTGGAAGGAGACCAAGTATCTGCTGCAGACCAGACACCAGAAGGTTCTCGGGAAGAAGGTGGAACACGGGCTCCAGGAGCGGGTGTGGCTTCAGCGTGTACTGCAGGCTGCAGTTCTCAATGAGGGTCATGTGCTTGTTTTCTGAGGGAGAAAACACCTCCTGTGACAGCCCGAACCAAGGCACCTTCGGTCAAACCGACCAATAAACTGAGCATCTCGGAAAAGAATTCAACAAACAGGAAAAGTATTTTTCTAGGGAGACAAGGGAATTGCTCTGTTTGCTCAGCCAAAGAGCAAAAAAGAATCAATCCTTAAATAACTCTCACTGGTAAAATTGCAACGAAAGAGGTACTTGTTTTTGATCCGACATAATAAAATCTCTCCGCTCACCTCTTCCCCAAGAGCAGTGAAGAGAGGCATCGCTTTTGCTCCCATAATCAGAGGGAACCCAGAAGGTCCTCTGACCAGAGGCCTGCATCCCTTTCAGTCTCAGCCTTGCATCCGTCAAGACCCACAAAGCAGCAGGACTAGGCCCTGGGTGGCCAGTGGCCTCCAAGACAGAGTCCTGTCCTCAAGGAAGGACCATTCCTCTGGGGTGACTAAGACACAAGCATGCCGACATCCATAACACACAGGAGAACGGGATCCGAACCCCAAGGAAGGTTCGGATAACGTGCTAGGGGAAGTGGGAAGAGGGAAAGCGTCCTAGAGAAAGGAACCACTGGGAAGAGCTCAGATACAGAGCACTCGGGAAAGTGGACAGAAGGGCGTCAATAGAAACTGGGCTGGGAGGGACCACAGACATGCCCTCAACACATTCCCATCAAATGGTCCATCTTGCCTGGGCTTGATTTCCTCCACTGATAGGGGACTCACCACCTCCTGAGGCATGCCTTGTGATTTCATAAGAAAAGAACTAAATATTCGTTAGAAAAACACAACTATATTATCGAAAACCAGATTTTTAATATCTAACCGCTCCAAACATGGGATGTGCTTACTTTAAAATGTTAAGTACCCTGAAAGGCACTCTGCTACATGGCTGGCTGGTGAGCACGCTGGTACAACCTCTATGGAGGGCAAACAGGGGAAATAACACAAAACTGTGAATGCACAGGCCCTCAGACTAGCAATCCCACTTCTGGGAGTTTACCCTACAGATTCACGTGCACACCTGCAAAATGGCAATGTCCACTGCAGCAAAACCTTCAACCCTCTGTTCTCACAGAACTGCCCCAAGGGTCCATTTGGGGTGGGTTGGTTCAATCACAAACAGCAATTCAATGAAATACCACACAGCTGTAAAAACAATGAGCACGGAGCTTCCCTGGCGGTGCAGTGGTTGAGAGTCCGCCTGCCGATGCAGGGGACGCGGGTTCGTGCCCCGGTCCGGGAAGATCCCGCATGCCGCGGAGCGGCTGGGCCCGTGAGCCGTGGCCGCTGAGCCTGCACGTCCGGAGCCTGTGCTCCGCGACGGGAGAGGCCACAGCAGTGAGAGGCCCGCGTAGCGCAAAAAAAAAAAAAAAAAAAAAATGAGCACGCTTTCTAGGTACTGATATGAAACATCCTCCAAGATAAATCATTAAGGGAAAAAAGAAAAGTCTGGGACAAGTAAACGGGGGCAAAATCAGAACAGGGAAGTGCACATTTGCTTGTGTGTCATCAGAGGACCTAGAAGGACCCACAAGATCCCAGAGAGAAAGGTCACCTGTGGTGCAGGTGAAGGGCCGAGCAGAGGAGAAGGAGACCTCACCTGAACCTTTTCATACTATTCAGTACTTTGAATGCTGGGTCATGTGACTGCATTATCCATCCAAGAAAAACAGCCCCGCACTTTTAGAAATGCCCCTGAGATGATGAGCTGACAGCCTGTGGCGGTCCCTCCCCAGGCCCCCCTCACACGGCCGCAGCTCCCACACCCTCCACCAGCGCCCAGATCCGTGGGCCTGGAACCAACCTGGGGGCTGTGTCTGCTGTTGGAAAGGTGCTGAGTCTAAGGGTACTTCAGGAGAGGAAACGCTGGCAGGTTAATGATTAAATTCAGTTGCGAAATAACCTAAAAGCCAGTATGAATCAACAAAACCAAGTTTCTGACCGATTGTTCCTCTATCGTGAGATTTTCACCAAATTCAGAGGGAGTGGATGGGTCGGGGTAAGCTTGGGTTTTTCACACAGGCCGGGTTCCCATCGTGGAATCTGGGCAACATCGCAAAGAGACAGAAAGTCTCCACCACCCTGCCCCCCGCCAAACAGACCCACCTCCACCGCTTGGCCCCCGGCCACACTCCCCGAGGGCCAGCAGAGCCCGCATAGGCCCCTGAAACAGCCTGTTAGCCCACCCCCCGGCTTCACCGCACGCCCTTCCGTCTACCCTCCGCACGGCCGGCAGCCAGGGGGCCGCAGGTCCCTCCCACGGGTACCCTGATGGCTCGGGAGGAGAAGCCACAGAGGCAGGGCGGGAAGCCCACTCTGCCCTAAGGCCGGCCGCTCCACGCGGGGCCCATGCATGCCAGGTGCTCCTGCAGATGCCACTCTCATTTGGCACCGCTGGACACCTTGCTGTGTTGGAGATGACCCACAGACTTCGCGGTCAAAGGCTTCCTGGGACAGCCGGTGGGCAGTGATGGACAGCAACTACTTCACGTGGGGGCAAAGCTGCTACCCCAGGGGCAAGGAGGCCAACAGCCCTCCCACCAGGTGGCCCCCATGGGGTCGTCTTCACACGGCTACACCATCCTTATAGGCTCGTGTGTCTCTGATCTTCAAATTACGTCAGAACTCCAAGCCCAACGTTACATGTTCCCCAAATCTATTAACAACTCAGCTAAGCTGATGAGGTTCTAACACTCAGGGAAGTCATATGACAAACAGGTGCTGCTGAGGACGGTAGGAGCAGGCCTGGC
The DNA here is from genome assembly GCF_963924675.1 of Phocoena phocoena. NCBI lineage: Eukaryota > Metazoa > Chordata > Mammalia > Artiodactyla > Phocoenidae > Phocoena > Phocoena phocoena. The sequence continues at coordinate 4,169,192 of NC_089219.1, forward strand.
CAGGCCTCGTCTCTTACGTTCTATGGGGTCCTGGAGAAGCGGGTGCAGGAGGGCTCGGGGGCTGCCGTGATACAGTCTCAACCTGCAAAACAAGACCCGTGAGATGCAGGTCAGCATCTTGCGTTTACTCATGGGATGTCAGCTATGCTTCTCGAAAGGAAGGCCTTGGGGACCCCAGCACCACACCTCCAGGAGCGTTCTCGACCCTCCGTGGGAAACAGACGGCTGAGGACAGCATCAGATCCGCGAGCCCTCAGCACTCGTGGCCAAGCATGTCCAGCACACACACAGCACGGCCCGAGTGCAGCCTGAGAACCTCAGCGCTAGAAAACAATGCCTGGGGAGTTGGTCATGCTTGGAGATGTCCCAAGAAAACAACGTTTGAGGGGTTTCCACGATTGTGTGTCTGGAGTGGTGGTTCTCAACCCGGGATGATTTTGCCCCCGTCGGGATGTCTGGTAAAGTCTGGAGATACTTTTGGCTGTCACAGCTGGGCGGGGAGGGGGCTGCCTGGCATCTAGTGGGCAGAGGCCAGGGGTGCTACGAGACCTCGTACACTGCACAGGACAGCCCAAAGTGTCCGCGGAGCCAGGGTTGACAAGCCCCGATCTACAGTGACAACGCAAACCCCACCACGGCTGAAATGACCACACACTATCTCATCCATCCGGGCACGTCCAGCTCCTAACGTAACAGAGCCTGCCACAGAGTGGACCCCCAGCCAGTGTTTGCTGAGTGAACACCTACTGCTCCCTGGGCACCTGTCTGGGAAGAACCTACTGTTTACACTCCGGACCCTTAGGAGATGGGCACTGCCGTCCCTCATGCACGGATGATAGAGTCAGGAGTTTAAACAACTGGCCTAAGACCCCCACAGGAGTAAGCGACGGAGCAGGACTCAGCCCTTGACCACCTTACATCAGATCCCACTCCCGAGGCCAAGGCCTGTCCCGCTCCCGCCTGGAGAACGGTGGCTGGGCTTATTCAGAAACAGCAAACCCAGTTACAGCCCGAAGCGAAAATACCACCGGGAGACTGTGATGAACACACATGCTGACAAATTCAGAGCTTTCTAGTCTGGACAAATAATGAGCCGTTAAATCACCACAGAAAGACGCCGGAAACCCCAGCGACGGGGAAAATGGGGCAGATACCGTTTGTCCTGGGGGGCAGACGTAGGAGATTCCGAGTTGTTGCTGAAGATCCGAAGGATTCCAAACCCACAGGACAAAGCCTGAAGGGTCCCGTCCCGTCTCCTGCCTTCAGTGACCACTTCCACCACGGCCACGATATTAGGATGGTTCAAGGACGTGTGAAAATAGAAGGGCTGCAAAAGAGAAGCCAGGGACGGACTGAACGCTCTCGAGCTGCAGAGAAGAAACACGGAGGAACGCGGGTGCGCCCCCTCCTCGTCGTCACGTCAACACCACAAACACGCCGCGCGGGGAGCAGCATCCCTTCCAGGCACCAGAGCAGAGAAGGGGCCCAGTGAGCGAGCCCCTCACAGCTCCTCCTTCCAGGGTGCCCAGCATCTGGGACATCAAACTATTTGCTTCTCCTCTGGGACCTTCCCATCCACAGAAAATGCCAACAGACCCAGAGCCTCTGGAGAACAAAGGGGCTGGGGCAGCCTCGCGCCCCATGCCCATCACCCGGGAGGACCACGAGCCCAAAGACATAAGTAGCCCACTGCACCCACGCACCCACTGAGCTGTTCCATCCAACACTGCCATCAAACTGCAATCACAACTTGCCAGTATTGACTCTAATCCCTGTTTCGTGTGGAAACACGAGGCTGCACCCGAATGAATTTTATTTAAACTAAGCAGGTGGCTTCCCTGGTGGCGCAGTGGTTGAGAGTCCACCTGCCGATGCAGGGGACACGGGTTCGTGCCCCGGTCCGGGAGGATCCCACATGCCGCAGAGCGGCTGGGCCCGTGAGCCATGGCTGCTGAGCCTGTGCGTCCAGAGCCTGTGCTCCGCAAAGGCAGAGGCCATAGCAGTGAGAGGCCCGCATACCGCAAAAATTAAAAAATAAAAATAAACTAAGCAGGATCCTCAGTTCGGAGCCCAACTAACTTCTTTTCATGATGAATATTGCTGTGGGATTTTTTTTTTTTTTTTTTGCTGCATTGGGTCTTCGTTGCTGCATGCAGGCTTTCTCTAGTTGCGGTGAGCGGGGGCTACTCTTCATTGCGGTGCGCGTGCTTCTCACTGCGGTGGCTTCTCTTATCACGGAGCACAGGCTCTAGGTGCGAGGATTTCGGTAGTTGTGGCATGCGGGCTCAGTAGTTGTGGCTCGCAGGCTCTAGAGCGCAGGCTCGGTAGTTGTGGCGCACGGGCTTAGTTGCTCCGCGGCATGTGGGATCTTCCTGGACCAGGGGTCGAACCCGTGTCCCCTGCATTGGCAGGCGGATTCTTAACCACTGGACCACCAGGGATGTCCCACGGTGGGATTCTTTATTATAGGAGTTGTGAACCCAAGCCAAGTAGATGATACTCAAATTGCTCCTAAAAGGTTTCCCACTTGCAGCCTCTCCATCCTCTAAGGTACAGATGGCAGCCCTCACTCTCACCACAGGGAGGGGGGACATGGGCAGGTCAAATCCAGCTCCCATCGCTGAGATGCACCCTCCCAAGTGGGAATGGAAGCACCTTCCCTCTGCTGCTGTTTTCTGATCTCCTGAAATCCAAAGCAGCTGCTCTCAGCTAACAAATGTCGTAGACACAGAAGACAGAAATGGAGGCACTAACTGGGTTTGCGAATCTATGGGCAACAAGCGTCCCAGAAGCCCAGGTCAGCGCTGACCTGAGGTTCTGGACCCGAGTGGTCCCTGGAACCCAGCATCCTTGTTGGGGCGAAGCCCAGGTGTAGAGTCACCAGCAGAACACAAAGGCCACCCTCCCCCCAAGGCAGGGCCAGGCGGGCCGGGCCGTGGCAACGTGACTTAAACTTGGAACAATCCCCCATTAACGAGTCATTACCATGGTGTCACCGAGAAAACGTTTACTGTAATCACAGACTGTCAGCCCAGGATAACAGAGAGACACATTAAAACATCAGCCATGAGATATAAATCGTTATTCTATTATCTTTTATTGCAAAATGATGAAATAGTGACCACTTACAGATGACAGGCAGTTGGACCAAGAGAGAATTATGTTTCCGTTTCCAAGACTCAAGAACTGTTTTAAAAAGGCCTGCTGTAAAGTCAAGTTTGTCATTATCTCACCTCTCATATGTACACCTGTGCATATCAGTTTTATGAACACTACCCACTTTTCCTCTTGGCAGTGAAACAAACATTGTCAGCTCTGATGCAAAGCAGCAATAAGCCTCCAGCTTAGAGGTCACCTTGAAATCCTTTGCCTGGAGGCGGTGGACCAGCTGCTTTTGGGACGTCCCACATGTGGACTCATGGCTGTTGCCTCTCCCTTTCCTTACCACTGAAAACGATTATTCTGAGACCAAACCGACCACAGAGCCCCCTGGTCTGTCTCCAGAGACCCCACTTTCACCAGGAGGGTCGGCCTTGGAAGCTCCGTGAATCAGAAGGCGACACGAGGTCTGAGGGTCTCATCCCATCATTACTGCTGGTTAAGGACGTGTGATTTTCCAAACATCATTTATTGCCCCTCTAGTGTGGGCACAGCACGTGCTAAAGAATTTCTAAGGAACCTAGAAAACGCGATCCAGCCCTCAAGAAGTTCAAAGTTCAAAGGTAAAGGCTAGATTAGGCAGGTAGAAAATGCACACCCTGCCCAGGGCCGACCAGCTCGGAGGGTCGGTGGAAGCAAAGGCCTCCTGGGATGAACCACACAACTCTGCGGCTTCAACCCGTGTGCGTGTGTGTGTGCGCGTGTGTGCGTGCGTGTGTGTGTGTGTGTGTGTGTGTGTGTGTGTGTGTTTGGGGGGGGTCCCCAGGAGGGCCAAGTCACCTGGAACCCAGGCACTCCCCCACCCCCAGCCCCGTGGGCTTGGCCAGACATCTCAACCGCGGTCAAGCAGCACTGCAAACAAGCCCTCCAGCGTCAGGACGCCTCAAGAAGGCCGGGCAGGATGCTCGCAGATGCATCAGCTGCCACTGCATGACTGAAAGCTAGAGTCAAGCCCATCCAGTCACCTGCGAGAGAAGCCGCGGGAGATGGCAGAGTGGGGCTCTGGCTCTCCCCCGCATCACATCTCACTCAGCCACCCCTGACAAGGTGCCTCTCTGACAGGAGAAACAGATTAATAAACCACAGAAGTGCTCCTGTCTTAATGCCTTCATCTTCAGACACACGGACACCGCTTTGCCTCGGGGCCCAGATTCCATTTTCACCCACACGATTGGGCCTCAGATGATGTGCCTTCATGGAGAGGTTGCAGCCTCGCGTCCCCGGCCACACCTCCGCTTGACCTGCCCTAAGTGACACGTGCTCTTCGGTCCCAGGCTGAGGTCAAGGCCACAGGAGAGAGATCAGAAATTAAACTAGTGCCTTCCAAACCATTTTTTTTTTAATAAACCTTTAATAGGATGTCTTCAGGAAGGTAAATATATCACAAATCCTTCCTGCGGCCAACGTCTACCAGCTCAACCTTCCACTTGAGGCTCAGAGCAGTTTCCTGCACACAAGCCACCACAAGACTGAGCGCTCCAAGCACGGTGAACTCGCCAAGCAAAGTTGCCAAGCATCCGGGAAGATGCAAAATCTCTAATTCCGAAGTCAGAAGCTTCTGCTCATCCGGGGTGGGGTCCACCATTATCCACAGGAAGGGACACAGCCCTGGAGACAGTCCCCCACCAAGAGAATTATCTGGCTCAAAGCGTCCGCGGAGCCAGGGTTGACAAGCCCCGATCTACAGTGACAACGCAAACCCCACCACGGCTGACATGACCACACACCATCTCATCCATCCGGGCACGTCCAGCTCCTAATGTAACAGAGCCTGGCACAGAGCGGACCCCCAGCCAGTGTTTGCTGAGTGAACACCTACTGCTCCCTGGGCGCCTGTCTGGGAAGAACCGACTGTTTACACTCCGGACCCTTAGGAGATGGGCACTGCCGTCCCTCATGCACGGATGATAGAGTCAGGAGTTTAAACAACTGGCCTAAGACCCCACGGGAGTAAGTGACGGAGCAGGACTCAGCCCTTGTCCCCCTACATCAGATCCCACCCCCGAGGCCAAGGCCTGTCCTGCTCCCGCCTGGAGAACGATGGCTGGGCTTATTCAGAAGCAGCAAACCCAGTTACAGCCCGAAGTAGAACTACCGCCCCAGGAGGCTATGATGAACACACAACAGCATAAGCTGACAAATTCAAAGCTTTCTATTGTCCCCACGTGGTTAAATTGTCCCCACAGTTAAATCACCACACAGTACCACTAAATCCCACTGCTGGAAACATCATGGAGAGATATCCTTTGCCCTTCTATTCATGCACTCATTTCTAGCCCCTTCCTACCACCGTCCATTCCTGGCTTGGTGTCTGTTGAGCTGGAGAGGAGAGAAGCCCTCCTCGGGTGGCGGCTGAGGCCAGGCTCTCTCCGTAGAGACGGTGCCCGGGAGTGATACTGGATTCCTGCTCTGCAGATAGTTTGCATCACGAGCAGCTCTTGGAACGTGTGAGAGGTGTCAGGAGAGGGTAAGGCACGTTCAAGAACCCGGAGGTTAACCAAGGCACGGCAAAGCCTCCCAGAGTTTCGTTTGGACACGCTGACATTCCCTGACAGCCTCCACTTTTTTTTTTAAATTTTATTGAAGTATAGTTGATTTACAATGTTGTGTTCATTTCTGCTGTACAGCAAAGTGATGCAGTTATACATATATACACATTCTTTTTTATATTCTTTTCCCTTATGGTTTATCACAGGGTACTGAATATAGTTCCCTGTGCTACACATTAGGACCTTGCTGTTTATCCATTCTATATACAATAGTTTGCGCCTACCGACCGCAAACTCACAATCCTTCCCACCCCCACATCTCCCCCCTGGCAACCACAGGTCTGTCCTCTGTGTCTGTGAGTCTGTATCTGGTTCGTAGATAAGTTCACTTGTGTCCTATTTTAGATTCCACATATAAGCGACATCATATGGTATCTGTCTTTCTCTGTCTGACTTACTTCACTCAGTACGATCATCTCTAGGTCCATCCATGTTGCTGCAAATGGCATGATTTCATTCTTTCTTATGGACAGCCTCCACTTTTAAAGGGAGTCACCTCACTCTCATTACTCTGACGAACAAGCACGTCCAGCAGCTGGCTGCTCTCGGTTAGCGATGGGACGAGGAAGCAGCCCGATTACCTGTGTCTCCCGGAGGCCAGGGGTCCGCCTGTGACTTCAGCAACACCTCGGGCTGAGAGGGGCTCAGGAGGAACCATCTCCTGGTCCAGGTTCCGGCTGCCTGTGAAGAACCACTAGGATTGCTGCCAGTCACTTGCATACAATAAATAAAGGAGGAGAAATGAGCCTGTCACTGAAAGGCTGAGCGTGGTTAGTTAAGGAACGAATCTAAGGGAGAATTATGTCCGTCTCAGAAAGAAAGTGTAGGAACTGCACGGTACTTTGGCCTCCCGGATTTTTTTTTTTTTTAACTTATCTATTTATTTTTGGCTGTGTTTGTTGGGTCTTCGTTTCTGTGCGAGGGCTTTCTCTAGTTGCGGCAAGCGGGGGCCACCCTTCATCGCGGTGCGCAGGCCTCTCGCTATCGCAGCCTCTCGTTGCGGAGCACAGGCTCCAGACGCGCAGGCTCAGTAGTTGTGGCTCACAGGCTCTAGAGCGCAGGCTCAGTAGTTGCGGCTCACGGGCTTAGTTGCTCCGCGGCATGTGGGATCTTCCCAGACCAGGGCTTGAACCCGTGTCCCCTGCATTGGCAGGCAGACTCTCAACCACTGCGCCACCAGGGAAGCCCCCCGGATTATTCTTTAAAGATATCTTTTGAGAGGCTGAATGAATGATCAACCATCTCAGTGCAAGTGAAGGGCAATTCCTCTCCGCCGAGGACGGTCTCGAAGGAGAGCACCTAATTCTGAGTCAGAGCTGAGAGGCCCGGAGCTGGTCCCCTGGGCTCCGCCAGGCAGAGCCGAGAGGCTGGGACAAGAGGGGATCTGAGCGCAGCATGAGGAATTCATCACTCACAGAAAGAAACACCCAGCTCGGGCTCAAGGAAGGACTTCTTTTTTCCCGTCTTTCCTCAGGACGTTGTTTGCAAAGTAATAAAACAACATCTTCTTTCAGGGCTACATATTACAGCGACAACTCAATCAAAACCCAGAGTCCACGCGGTTGATTCAGGAATCCACGTGTAGGCGGGACAGCCACGCCGATTCCAAAGATGGTGCCCTGCTACTGGCCGCTGGCGACCTCCCGTCGTATCACCCCCAAGCCACGGCTGATCGGCAGAACCAGAAAAACCCAGGCAATTAGTAAAATCAGAAGAAGATCATCACCAAATTTCAGAATCACCTCAAAACAGGGCAAATTGTGTTTCTCTCTATTCCTGTAGGTATGGACACAGAGCTTTGCTCAGATGATGAGACCACAGAACCCCTCCCTCCTGCCTATCTAGGCCACCTTGGGAACACTCCACATTTCATGTAAACACGTACATACACGTATGCACGCAGGTACACACACACGTACACGCACACACGGCAAAGGGGGGTTCTCTTTAGTTAACTAAACTCTGAACATCAAGGATGGGAGGAAAGCGCTGGGCAAGGAGGATGCTGCCGAGTGGCTCATCAGGATGGGCGTTGCTGGGGCACCACTGGCCTCTGCTGCTCGCCTTGGGCATAGCAGCTGGAGCACAGCTCTTCCCGGAGCAATTCCGTGGCTCTGACACCAGCTCCCAACCAGAAATGCTCTGTTCACCCACACCAGCCTTGCTGCGATCTCCGCTTCAGTAACTAAGGCTGAAGGGTGCAGATTCTTGCAGAAACACTGAGGGCTGTGGTCCTCCCTAACACACGGCCCCGTCCCCATGCCCCACTCGGCAGAACACAAACGATGGCGCGGCACTCGGCTCCCACAGCTCAGGTCAGACCTGAACTGTGAGCTGAAAAGGCCTGAGACCCACAGCTCCCAGGACACCGGGACACAAAAGAAACCCTCTCAGGCACGAACGCTAAACCCTGGACGAGTCCAGAAGGGGGAGCGGCAGCTCTGAAGGCTTCCTTGCAACGCGACCTCCACTCTGCAGGGCTCACAGTCACCCAGCTGGTGGCGGGACAGGGCAGGCCCTCCGGGCGTGGCCTGTCAAGGCTGTGACAGCCACTGCCACGGGGAAAGCCAAGGGGAAAGCCACGGAGGGAGGGCTCATCTCGGGACCCCAGTGGCGGCTAAGTGCCGCCGTGCTGACTTCAGAGCATAACCATCCCCTCGACACGGCAGCGCTTCCAAACGGAGCCTGCAGGGCTCCTCTGACGCCCGGGGTGAAAACGAGGCCCGAGAACAATCCCTGCGGTCAAGGCAGATGGCACTCACGGCCTCTGACCCACCGGATTGCTCTTCAAGGCGGAGAGATGATCTACCGACCTCCAGAGGCGGATGGCGGGGACGAAACCACACCAAGGTGCTGGGAGCCAGCCTCTCCCGTGGAGACTCCCCAGGAGAGGACCGTGTGTCACCGTACTAACTGTCACCCCACCAGGCTTCCCGGGGCCTGACTGTCCACCCGAGAAGGAGAATCCAAACAGCCCGGCCCTGGAAGGCTTCCAGCAACATCGGGGCCACCGCGCTCCTGCCCGGGCCTTGACCGCCCCAAGTCAGAGGCGTGAAGGCCTGAGCTGGGACGGCACCCTAAGCAGCCACCCACCGTCACTCCCCGGTTTACAGCACGCGGCCTTTCTCTCCGGCCAGACTCTAAGGGGCACCTCACAGGCCGTCTGGCAGCCTGGACACCAGCCGCGGTCCTGGGCCGCAGGACACACATACCCACGGCCTTATCTAATTTTCCTGACCTCCGGGGGCGGCGTCACCCTCTCCGGCACGTTCAGTAACGGGACCAGTCAGAATCAATCCACGCCGAGACATGGCATCCCGACCCTGGGTGACCGCCAAGTGCAGAGTCGCGACCCGGCGGCCTCACGACTGGGCCAGGACCGCCCCCCGCAGAAAAGGGCGGCTCGCTTGGTCTGCTTACGCATGGCGACCTCCCCCAGAATGGCCATGGTCACCGCCACCACCTCCATTATTCACTGTACTGTCACTTACTGGGCTTCCCTGACTCTGTACACATGGGAAGGATAAAGCCAACACAGCACCGACCCTCCCGATACCCGTGACCGTCTCCTGCAGGACCCCGCTGCCTGTAGGTTCAGCTTGAAGCAGCAGCCGGGAAGAACACCTCTGGGACACCTCCCACTCTTGAGGAAGAGCCCAGTGTCCCTAGGAAGGCCCTGCCCAGCCAGCCCGCCAAGCCCACCCTCGGCTACCTCCCCACGCCTCCCTCCCCCACCCCCGGGCACGTGCGGGGCCTGCCCTGCTTGCAGCACCTGCCACCCTGCTCGTCCCGGGGCTGGGTCCCTCCTCATCCTGGGGCCCAGCTCGCAGAGGTCTGCCTGCAGCACACCTCCCTTCTTCTTCAGGGTAGCAGCTGTCGGTCTCCTCCGAGAACCTATCACACCTGCACCTGCTCTGTCGCCTGCCTGGGTGTGTCGTCCCAGCAGACTGCAAGTTGTCCAGGGTGAGAACCACGCCAGGCCCGTCCACCCAGCACCATCGCCACGGCGCCCGGCACAATGGCCAGCAGATAGCAGGCGATGGAGGGATGTTTGTGAATTTGGTGCAGTTGAACGAAGATGGAAAACCCTATCTGCGGGGCGGCCAGACACAGCTACGTGGGCAAAATCGTGTCACCAACTGATGCCAACGCGAGCACCCCGACTGCAGGCAGAGGCAGGGGCTCCAGGCTCTGCTACCTTCTACCTGGGTAAGTCACTTTACTGCTAGGTCTCAAGTTGCTCAAAAAAAAAAAAACAAAAGAAGAAACGAAAAAGAAAGAAAAAGAAGGGGAGAGGAAAAGTAGGGGAGTCAGATGAGATCGATAATTTCCTAACTTTGTTCCAAAAGCTGCAAGGTTCCGTGAAGGGGAGGCAACCCCCTCATGTGTCCCCCCCGACTCCCAGCTGAACCGCTCAGGACGTGTGGCTTCCACCCAAGATTCCGTCTGGAAACAGGGGCTGGCGCCAGGACGAGCTTTGGAGGGCCGGGCCCACTGCTCAGGGGCGTTCCTGGGCTCTGGGACGCGCTGGCGGCGCCCCCAGGTCCACTGTACCCCGCACACCCACCCCACACGCCCACCTGCCGCCCTGCCCACCTCACTGAAGTCGATCCTGGGTGGCTGCCTGCAGAGCGGCTCCAGGGGCCTCGCCGGGCTCTTCCACGTCCTCCCGAAGAAGTGTCGGTAGGTCACGTCAAAGAGGGACACTCGCAGGTGGCAGCCCACCTCCGACAGCGCCTCCAGCACACCCTAGGAGACAGAGGGACGGCCCTGAAGGGTCCTCAAGGTCACGAGCCTCCCAGCAAGTGCTGACAGACCATCCACGGAGAACTGGGCCACTCAGCGTCCATCCCCCAGTTTAGGTCTCAGTTCCTTTCGGGGAACTACCTCTCTCCCACGGCCCGTGGTCCTGGTGAGGTTATGAGTCCAAGTACACGGCCCTCTCCTGGCCAACCAGAGGCTGGAGTCTCTGGGCCCAGACACAGGCTGGAGACTCACCCAGAAGCAACGAGACACAAGAGGCCAGAGCTGCAGAGACAGACACACATGATGCCATGTGGAGCCAAGAAAGAACAAGTCCAGGTGACACCACGTGAGATTCTGGATCAAGGCACACCTGAAGCTTATGCTAACTATGGGTTTGTCTTTATGTGAGTTAACAAATTACCTCAAGCTTAAGCTATTTTGCATGGTTTTCTGTGTTCTGTTTTACCCTTTACATCCTGATAGAACCACAAACTAAAAACTCAACTTGCCAGAATTATTTGGGGGTGGCGCTGGGGTGTGAGCAAAAGAAAAGCAGATCTTTGAGAACTGAGAAGTCATGGCCACAAATACAGACAAGGCACCAGACACTGTAAAGACCAGCCCTTTCCCCACAGCAGCACCACGTACCGCAGTGAGGCTCTGCTGGGCCTTTAGCTCCTCTGGGAACGTGGGGGTCCCACCACCCTAACGAATAAGAACGGCTCCCGGGGCTTCCCTGGTGGCGCGGTGGTTGAGAGTCCGCCTGCCGATGCAGGGGACACGGGTTCGTGCCCCAGTCTGGGAGGATCCCACATGCCGCGGAGCGGCTGGGCCCGTGAGCCATGGCCGCTGGGCCTGCGCGTCCGGAGCCTGTCCTCCGCAACGGGAGAGGCCACAGCAGTGAGAGGCCCGCGTAACGCATAAAAAAAAAAAAAAAAAAAAAAAAAAAGAACGGCTCCCGGGACCTAAACTGCCTGTACAGAGCGATTTACGCTCTACGCCTGCTCTCCTTCTGGGACTCTGGAATCTTGGTACGTGCTAGGCAGAGGGTATCTACACGACCAGCTCCCAAGAAGCCCTGAGGTTTTTAGAGCCTGTGGGCCCTGAGTCTCTAACGAGCTTCCTTGGTGGACAGCATTTCACAGGTGGTATCGCAGCCTGTTGCTGAGGGAATGAAGTGTGTCCTGGGGGATTCCCACGGCAGATGACCTCGGAAGCTCACGCCCGTCTCCCCCCATATGCCTGTGGCTTGGCTCATCCTACTCGGTAATTTCTCACTGAAATAAATCTGTCCTCTGAGGATGACTGTGTGCTGAGTCATGTCAAATCCTCCTGCTAGTGTATCACCGAACCCGGGGGGTGCCTCTGGGGGCTCCCGACGTAGGTGCACACACACATTTAGGACCGTCACGTCTTCCTGACTAACATCATCACCGTGAAATGTCCCTTTATCTCTAGGGATAGGCTTCGCCTTGAACTCTACTTTGTCTGATATTAGTACAGCCACAAAGCTCTCTTATGCTTAGTGTTTACACGGCCTTTTTTCCATCCTTTTCCTTTCATACATGTGGTTTGAAGGCATACACTTTAGGTTTACAGTGTGATTTTTTATAAACAACTTATAATTGGGTTTTAAATGAAAACTTGAAATGTGTGACTCGACATCACGAAACCTCTTGTAGGAATCATTCCACAGACATATGTGTGCATTTTTTTTTTTTTTTTTTTTTTTTTTTTGCGGTACGCGGGCCTCTCACTGTCGTGGCCTCTCCCGTCGCGGAGCACAGGCTCCCGGACGCGCAGGCTCAGCGGCCATGGCCCACGGGCCCAGCCGCTCCACGGCATGTGGGATCCTCCTGGACTGGGGCATGAACCCGTGTCCCCTGCATCGGCAGGCGGACTCTCAACCACTGCGCCACCAGGGAAGCCCTGTGTGCATTTTTTTAAACAATGTCAATGAAGTTACACATTGTAGCCATGTCTGTAAAAGCAAACCCCTGGAGGGAGTCCAACCGGTCATCAGCAAGGGCCTAATGAACGGATGGCGGGTCATCCACACAGGAAAAGCTATGCTGTCTTAAGGAAGAGTCAGAAATTCTTCATGGAATGACATGAACAACTATAACACATATCGTTAAGAATATTTTTTAAGGGCTTCCCTGGTGGCGCAGTGGTTGGGAATCTGCCTGCTAATGCAGGGGACATGGGTTCGAACCCTGGTCTGGGAGGATCCCACATGTCGCGGAGCGACTGGGCCCATGAGCCACGACTACTGAGCCTGTGCATCTGGAGCCTGTGCTCCTCAACAAGAGAGGCCGCGATAGTGAGAGGCCCACGCACCGCGATGAAGAGTGGCCCCCGCTTGCCACACTGGAGAAAGCCCACGCACAGAAACGAAGACCCAACACAGCAAAAATAAATAAATAAATAAATAAATCTGTTCTTTAAAAAAAAAAAAAAAAGAATATTTTTTAAGATATAGAACAGAATATAAGCTATCATTTATGTTAAAAAAAAAAAAGGAAAAACACATACAACTGTATTTATTTGTTGTGTTTGCTTAGAATTTCCAGAAAGTTGTACAGAAAACAGGTTAACACTGGCTGTATCTACGGTGGGACACTGGGCGCCTTGGAGACTTCATGGGACAATACACTTTCCCTGTGCGCCCTTGTGAATTTTGAACTATGGGAGTTACCTTTTCAAAAACAAATTAAAATGAATTAATAAAGTAAAATGGGAAAATAAATAAAATCTCCTTTGCAAAATTCCTAAGAAAGAGGAAACTGCTGTCCACTATCTTGCGAGCTCCTGGAAGGCCGGGAGACTGCTGGAGCCGGTCTCCCTAGGTTGGAGTCCCAGCTGGCCGGCTGGAGCTGTGTCACCCTGGGCAACCAAGGTCACCTCTCTCGGCTTGCCTCCTCTTCTGTAAAACAGGGGTAGTGATGCTACCTACATCTTGGGGCTGTCATGAGGATGAAGTGAACTAATACAAGTAAAGCGCTAAGAAGTAAAGTAGTAAGAGCAGTAATCACCACAGTACCTAACAGAGTGGCAGGCACACGGCAGGTGCTCAATCAAAGGGCTCGAAGTGACGGTGCAGGACGGATGTGAGTGGTTTAATAATAGGCCCAGCGCTCCGACGGCTTTGAGTGCCTGGAGGATGACCCTGCCAGCTGCAGAGCAAGAAGATACAGTCTTGCCAAGCCATGTGCTCACACTGGCAGGGCTGGATCCTTCCTGTGCGTCCCCCCAGGACACTGGGCCTCCCTAGGCCCTTCCAATCCTGTGGGTGGTCTGAGGAGGCACAGACGCGCCAGCTCCTCCGGCAGGTCCCCTGGCAGCTGGAGGGCACAGGTGGACGCAGAGCCACAGAGCAAGGGCCTGAATGTGCAAAGGCGGTGGTACCTCCCAGGCACATCTCCCAGGATGCCCAGAGCTCCGCCCCTGCTATTCTGACTGCCAGGCCGAAAGCCGGCCATGCTGAGCCATGCACAAGGCCACCTCCTGCAAACAACCTGGCCAGGAAATAACCCAGGAACTCGGATTACCTGGGTTTTTAGACTGCTCCACTGTAGGCAAAAAGAAGCCGTTTAGCCAGGGCCAAAAGTGCTGACCGAGTCGCTGAGTCACAGATCTTCTTTGCTGATGGACCACTTTACCTCCGAGTACTGCCAAGGCCCGGGGCGATGGGTACAGGGCAAGACCCAAATAGACATGTGGAGGTCAACACCATCTCAGGTGAGAGCAGTGACAGCGTGCGGTTGACAGTAAAGAACCAATTTCTTTACCTGCTTAATTAGCGGGCCATCAAGCCACTTCAGGACACACTGGAATGCCGTCGACTCCTTTAGAGGCTGGCGTGCTCTCTGTGTGTGGGGAGGGACCAGCAGGTTTTGGTCAAAGATCCTGTACCAGTCGTGCATTCCGCCGGTCTGAGCGTCACCGGGGGCCTCTAGGACGACCTGCGGCATTCGTGTTCAAATAAAGAAACGAGTTATGAGGGCCACAGTTCTTAGAGCAGTGCTGAAAGTTTCCGACCTCCCGGGAACCCCAGGGAAACCACCACCCCTGCAACCCACACTCTGCCATCCCACCCTCTAGCCCCCCAGTACAGCAGACTGGCGCCCACGCCACCTTGCCCTGGCCAACCAGAGCACGCCTATCCCGGCCTCAGTGACTGGTTTAGGAACCGGCACCAGGCCTCGGGAACCAGGGCTGTCTTAGAGTGGCTTGGGGCACATGACCCACTCAGAGCCGACGAGATGTGATCTCAGAGCTTCTGCTGGTTCTGTTAGGAGAAGGAAACACTCTTTTCTGTGGCCTTCGGAGCAGAGAGGTCATCAGCCTGAAGCTGCCCCGGGCACCACAGGAGCAGCTACCTTGAGACACATACAAAAAGGCAGGCAGGGCAGGAGCAAGGCCAGCGGGTCCAGACGTCATCACGAGAGCCCTGGCTCAAGGGGCCCCTGAAGTCCGGCACCCAAGACAGCTGAGCTACATGCGGTCTTGCTGGTGAAGCCAGGTGGGGACAGCTTTTGAGTGCTCTGGGTGTCTTGGCAACCTGGCTCAATAAGGATGCTACCCGCCTTCCGGCAGACAGGGATCTGAACCTTCTCGAGAGACTTTCTTCAGCTGACACCGAATCATAAGCTCTTGGCCTTGAACAGAGGCCATATTCGGTATGCTAAAATGGCAAGCAAGAAGGCACGGGCTTTGATCTTCTAAGACAGCAGTTTTCTGAACGTGGTGTCCAAACCCCTGAGGTTGCCCAAGGTGGTCAAGGGCTCCACAAGGTCAAAGCTATTTTCATAACCTCCAGATGCCACTTGCCTCTTTCACTGGGTTGGCATTGGCGCTGGTGGCGCCGAGGCAACGGTGGGTGAAGCTGCATTACGCCCCGAGGCAAACGGCACCGCACCCCGCGAGCCATCCTGGGCTCTTCCCCTCTCAGGGCACAAAGTCCAACAGCTTCACCTAAGAATGTCCTTGGGGAAGCTGTGAAAACTATGGATTTTATGACGTCTTGACCCTTGAGGATGCGTGCTTTTAACATTCTGTGATGAAACGGGAAATACACGAAAAGCATTTCTGCTGCCAGATGAAAGACAACGGTCACCCCAGGGTAAGCCGGGCGTGATCGCTGTTCTGCGAGCTGAACTAGCTCCTTCTTTCACTCAGCAATACCACTCTTACTAAAAGAACGGCTCAGAGACAAACCATGGTTTTTCAGACTTGGGTGCTTTGTAGACAGTCTCTCAGACGTGAACAAAATGAACCTGTCACTGCAAGGAAAACTCGTCAAAAAAATTGAGCTTTCAGGCAAAATTCAGAATTGGGAAAATCTGTACCCTCCACTGTGAGCCAGACAGCTGCATACTTCTTTAAAGACTTTCCTGACAAGATGGGTAGTGCCGGGAACAAAAGTGATCTTTTGAAATTGTGTGATTAGATGTGTCAATATCTGGAAGCTCTGCCTCACTCAGAAGCAGTATTTTCTGAGTGAACAAGCACGATGATATAAAATTCTGCATGGATGAAAGATCCACCCGAACACTATGAAAGTTCAGGAACAGGGTGTCAAACTCTGCACGCAAGAAACCCTCAAGAAACAACCACTTGTGGATTTGGGTACAGCACCAAAGCAGAATACCCACAGTTCTCTAAGGGCCTCCTCCCTCATCGGGGTGAGGCTGGATTTCCTTCAAACACTGCAGCCGAAATGACCCATCACAACAGAGAAGCCTGTACCAGACCAAGCAGTCCTCAGCGGTGTGTCAGCCGGATGTCAAAGGGATTCGCAAACAAGCAAAACAACCCCACAGTTCTTGCTAATGTTTTTGTTTCGGAAAACACAACTGGCTTTCATTAAAAAAATACATCTTTATGTTAACATGTAACAGGTCTACTGTTTTTTTTTTTTTTTTTTTTTTTTAGGTCTACTGTTTTTAAATGAATTAATAACACTGTAGATACTTCTCAATAATAAATATTGGTAGAGGTCACTCAAGTTTTAAAGTTATTTGGAGTCCTCAATCATGTTTTAAAGCATAAAGGAACCTGACACTCAAAAGCTGGAAAAGGGCTGTTCTACAGGGAGCCAAAATTCGAGTCTTCGGGCAGCCGGCCCACCCTCCACGCTCACCGGCTGTGCTGGGAATGCAGGGGGTCTGGGAGGCACGGATGTGACCGCCCCCCTCCCACACCCTGCGGGCCTCAGGGCGGGGCCCAGCCCCCCACTGGAATGCCACTCCCACCTGGCACCCCCTCGGGTGGGCACACCCCTCAGCCTCCAGATCCGGACTGTTACCGTATAAACAGGAAGGCGCGAACTTTGGTTAGTTTGGGGTTTCTTCCTTTGTAGGTTATATTTCTCTACTCAATATCCCTTGTTTTGTGGAATGGCCCTCCCCGGTTCCGGCCAGAAATGAACCCATGACGCACACTGGGTGTCTTCCCTGGGACTCCAGCCTCGCTGCCCTCTGGACAGGCTGTCTCTCCCCCAGGCCAGGAGCTGCCCAGGCCGGCCTGGAGCCCCAGGGGCCACCCTGCCACCCCAGGGAGAGCCTAAGGTAAGAAGCCAGCCCAGGGGAGGCTGGTGGAGATGGAGGGTGGCGAGGACGGCCCTGCCGGCAGGACCCAGACCTCCAGGTGGACAGAGCCTGATGGAAGGCAGCCCCACCCCGACCAGAGCTGAGTTACAGGAGCCGTAAAGGCCTGTGGCGGCTAAATAATGGCCCCCGAAGACGTCCCCAACCCAATCCTCAGAGCCTATGATTATTGGCCTTCACGTGGCAAAAGGAACTTTGTGGGCGTGATCAGGTTAGAGACTATGAGATGGGGAGAGCACCCGGATTATGCAGGTGGGCCTGAAATCATCACAAGGGTCCTGATGAGGGAGAGGCAGGGGGGTCAGAGAAAAGGCCAGGCGGGGCAGAAGCGGGAGAGACGTGAAGACGGAGGGAGGAACCCCAAGCCGAGGAATGCAGGCGCCTCTAGAAGCTGGAGAAAGCAAGGAACCCGATTCTCCCTAGAGCCTCCAGAAGGATCACAGCCCTGCCCGCACCTTGGCTTTATCCCAGTGAAACTGATTTCGGACTTGTAACCTTCAGAACTGAAAGAAGATAAATTGTTTTCGGTCCCCCGGTTTGTGGTAATTCGTTACAGAAGCCACAGGAACGCATACAGGTGTCCATGACCTGTAAGCAGAAGAGGTCTGACCAACACCCAGCAGGCCTCTGAGCGCTTGTCACCTGTCCTGTACTGATCTGCTCACTGGCCCACTGCTTGCAGAAGGGAACCTACTGTCCTGTGGCCTTGGGACCAGGCTGTCCATCAGGACTCATCAAATTCAATCATGAAATTTAAGTTCCAGTAAACTTGACTCCCAAACATTTGTCTTTCAGGAAAATGTGTTTTTCTCCTTGACATTAGTTATAAAACTGGGAGGTTTGCTCTTAGAAAGTGAGTGCATATCTACAGGGAAGCCCTTCCTACCTTGGGAGTACAAGCAAAGCACGCGCGGCAGAGTATCCTCTAGAAGGGTCCCCAGCAGCCCACACCCTGCCCCGCGGGGTGTCCCGAGCCCAGGATGCAGCCCCCTTTGCAGGGCGCTCCAGACTTTGCTCCCGTGCCCCGGATTCCTGAGCCAGTACCTCCCCGCACTTCCCTGAGGGAAGTGGGACCCAGCACCACACTTGGCGGGGAGCTGCTGTGGAGCCCTTCCACTACGGTCACCCGGGCAGGGGACGCAAAACAGGATGCCCCAGGCAGCACCAGCAGGAGATGTACAGGCACAAGAGGCGGCTACTCGGAAAGGCAGGCCACCCAAAATCAAAGAACTGAGATGGACAGGTGCAAGCAGGCAGCAACATTCCAAGAGGGTGATGGAAAGGAGGCGACTCCTGAGACAGCCTCCTGCGGGTGGGAGCCCAGACGGTCCCAGGGGCTCTGGGACACGCAGAGCTCTTGCGTTCCCCCAGCCCCCCACCCAGAACGGCTCTCACTCAGTCCTCACTCCCGTCCACTCCGCACTGCCGTTGCTTCAGTTCCTCCCGGACACCACGCCCGTGCCACCCACCAGGCCATCTGGCGTACACCCCGGGGTGATTCCTCCTCTTCCTTGGGAAGTCAGACCAGGAGCTACCTCCCCAGGAGAGTACCTCCATCTCCCACACAGGACGCTGTCACAGAAGGCACGCCGCTCCACCAGGCTCCACCAGGCTACGGGGTCCCGGTCGCCCTGCAGGACTGAGCTCCGTGAGGTCAAGACTAGGCCCTCGGTGAAAACTTTTTTAGTGATTCAGCAAATCATTAAGTTATGCTATGGAGGAATTAAGAAGGCTGCAGAGGAAGGGCAGAGGGGCCTTTGGGGCTAGATGAACAAAAAAGGGAAAACTGGGAGGGTCCCATGCTTTGAACCCAAGAGAAGGGTACAGTGGGCTCTCCAGAGGGGAAATAAAGAAAAGGTACCAGCTTTCATTGACTCCTTATCATGAGCCAGGCACTCACAAACATCTTCATTTTCATTATTCCAACATCTCCGTAAGGTAAGTACCATTACTGCCCCCATCTTATAGATGTGGAAAGTGAAGCTCAGAGGTTAAACAGCCAGTCTGAAAGCACACAGCCAGTCACACTCACATCAAAGACATTATAGCCGGGCTTCCCTGGTGGCGCAGTGGTTGGGAGTCCGCCTGCCGATGCGGGGGACACGGGTTCGTGCCCCGGTCCGGGAAGATCCACATGCTGCGGAGCAGCTGGGCCCGTGAGCCATGGCCGCTGAGCCTGCGCGTCCGGAGCCTGTGCTCCGCAACGGGAGAGGCCACAGCAGTGAGAGGCCCGTGTACCGCAAAAAAATAAAAAAAAGACATTATAGCCATGCCAGCCCTCTGCCTACCAAGGCCAGGAGAGGCAAAGGAGCAGAGGCCCTGAGGGCAAAGAGAGGGCACTGGTCCAGGACCAGGCTGATCCCCCATCTCCTCTCAGACTTCTGGAAAGTCTTTTGCCCTCCAGGCGTCTGTTTTGCATCTACAAAAGGAGCGGCTATAAAGTTCCCTTGAGGTCTTTGCTTCTGCAGACCCAGTCAACAAATATTCACCAAGCACTCGTTCTGTCCCAGTCCACACACCATGAAACGGACTGTCAAATGCCCTGTCTTCAAGAATCTAAATATCCAGTGGGACAAAAACAAGGAGGTGGAGATTGGTTCAAGATGGCGGCGTAGGAAGACGTGCGCTCACTCCCTCTTGTGAGAACACCGGAATCACAACTCACTGCTGAACAGTCATCGACAGGAAGACACTGGAACTCACCAGAAAAGACGCCCCACATCCAAAGACAAAGGAGAAGCCACAGTGAGACAGCAGGAGGGGCGCAATCACAGTAAGATCAAATCCCATAACCGCTGGGTGGGTGACTCACAAACTGGAGAACACTTATACCACAGGAGTCCACACACTGGAGTGCAGGTCCCAAGCCCCACGTCAGGCTCTCCAACCTGGGGGTCCGGCAATGGGAGGAGGAATTCCCAGAGACTCAGACTTTGAAGGCTAGCGGGATGTGATTGCGGGACTTCAAAGGGACTGGGGGAAACAGAGACTCCACTCTTGGAGGGCACACACAAAGTACTGTGTGCATCGGGAACCAGGGGAAGGAGCAGTGACCCCAGCAGAGACTGAACCAGACCTACCTGCTAGTGTTGGAGGGTCTTCTGCCAAGGCAGGGGGCAGCTGTGGCTCACCGTGAGGACAAGGACACTGGCAGCAGTTCTGGGAAGTACTCCTTGGTGAAAGCCCTCCCAGAGTCTGCCATTAGCCTCACCAAAGACCAGGTAGGCTCCAGTGTTGGGTCACCTCAGGCCAAACGACGTACAGGGGGAACCCAGCCCCACCCATCAGCAGACAAGCAGATTATAGTTTTACTGAGCTCTGCCTACCAGAGTAACACCCAGCTCTAGCCACCACCAGTCCCTCCCATCAGGAAGCTTGCACAAGCCTCTCAGGTAGCCTCATCCACCAGAGGGCAGACAGCAGAAGCAAGAAGAACTACAATCCTGGAGCCTGTGGAACAAAAAACACATTCACAGAAAGATAGACAAGATGAAAAGGCAGAGGGCTATGTACCAGATGAAGGAACAAGATAAAACCCCAGAAAAACAATTAAATGAAGTGGAGATAGGCAACCATCCAGAAAAAGAATTCAGAATAATGATAGTGAAGATGATCCAGCCAGGACCTCGGAAAAAGAATGGACACAAAGATCGAGAAGATGCAAGAAATGTTTAACAAAGACCTAAGAGAATTAAAGAACAAACAAACAGAGATGAACAATACAATAACTGAAATGAAAAATACACTAGAAGGAATCAATAGCAGAATAACTGAGGCAGAAGAACGGATAAGTGACCTGGAAGACAGAATGGTGGAATTCACTGCCGGAGAACAGAATAATGAAAGAAAATGAAGACAGCCTACAAGACCTCTGGGACAACATTAAATGCACGAACATTTGCGTTATAGGGGTCCCAGAAGGAGAAGAGAGAGAGAAAGGAACTGAGAAAATATTTGAAGAGATTATAGTCGAAAACTTCCTTAACATAGGAAAGGAAATAGCCGCCCAAGTCCAGGAAGCACAGAGAGTCCCAGGCAGGATAAACCCAAGGAGAAACACAGTGAGAGACATAGTAACCAAATTGACAAAAATTAAAGACAAAGGAAAATTATTGAAAGCAACAAGGGAAAAATGACAAAAACATACAAGGGAACTCCCATAAGGTTAACAGCTGATTTCTCAGCAGAAACTCTACAAGCCAGAAGGGAGTGGCATGATATATTTAAAGTGATGAAAGGGAAGAACCTACAACCAAGATTACTCTACCCGGCAAGATCTCACTCAGATTCGACAGAGCAATCAAAAGCTTTTCAGACAAGCAAAAGCTAAGAGAATTCAGCACCACCAAACCACCTCTACAACAAATGCTAAAGGAACTGCTCTAAGTGGGAAACACAAGAGAACAAAAGGACCTACAAAAACAAACCCAAAACAATTAAGAAAATGTAATAGGCACATATATATCGATAATTACCTTAAATGTCAATGGATTAAATGCTCCAACCAAAAGACACAAGCTCACTGAATGGGTACAAAAACAAGACCTGTATATATGCTGTCTACAAAAGACACACTTCAGACCTGGGGACAGGTACAGATTGAAAGTGAGGGGATGGATAAAGATATTCCATGCAAATGGAAATCAAAAGAAAGCTGGAGCAGCAATATTCATATCAGATAAAATAGAGACAGATCATCCACACAGAAAATTAATAAGGAAACACAAGCTTTAAATGACATAATAGGCCAAACAGATTTAAGTTATATTTATAGGACATTCTATCCGAAAAAAGCAGATTACACTTTCTTCTGAAGTGCACACAGAACATTCTCCAGAATAAATTACATCTTGGGTCACAAATCAAGCCTCGGATAATTTAAGAAAATTGAAATTGTATCAAGCATCTTTTCCGACCACAACACTATGAGATTAGAAATAAATTACAGGAAAAAAACCATAAAAAGCACAAACACATGGAGGCTAAACAATACACTACTAAATAACCAAGAGATCACTGAAGAAATCAAAGAGAAAATCAAAAAATACCTAGAGACAAATGACAACAAAAACACAACTGTGAGATGCAGCAAAAGCAGTTCCAAGAGGGAAGCTTATAGCAATACAATCCTACCTCAAGAAACAAGAAAAAGATCTCAAACAATCTAACCTTACACCTAAAGGAACTAGAGAAAGAACAAACAAAACCCAAAGTTAGTAGAAGGAAAGAAGTCATAAACATCACAGCAGAAATACATGAAATAGAAACAAAGAAAACAATAGCAAAGACCAATAAAACTAAAACGTGGTTCTTTGAGAAGATAAAAAAAATTGATAAACCTTTAGCCAGACTCATCAAGAAAAAGAGGGATAGGACTCAAATCAATAAAATTAGAAATGAAAAAGAAGTTACAACAGACACCAAAGAAATACAGAGCATCATAAGAGACTAGTACAAGCAACTGTATGCCAATAAAATGGACAGCCTGGAAGAAATGGACAAATTCTTAGAAAGGTACAACCTTCCAAGACTGAACCAGGTAGAAACAGAAAATATGAACAGACCAATCACAAGTAATAAAACTGAAACTGTGATTAAAAATCTTCCAACAAACAAAAGTCCAGGACCAGATGGCTTCACAGGTGAATTCTATCAAACATTTACAGAAGAGCTAACGCCAATCCTTCTCAAACTCTTCCAAATAATCGCAGAAGAAGGAACACTCCCAAACTCATTCTACGAGGCCACCATCACCCTGATACCAAAACCAGACAAAGATACTACAAAAAAAGAAAATTACAGACCAATATCACTGATGAATATAGATGCAAAAATTCCGAACAAAATACTAGCAAACAGAATCCAACAGCACATTTAAAGGATCATACACCATGATCAAGTGGGATTTATCCCAGGGATGCAAGGATTCTTCAATATATACAAATCAATCAATGTGATACACCATATTAACAAACTGAGGAATAAAAACCGTTTGATCATCTCAAAAGCTGCGGAAAAAGCTTTTGACAAAATTCAACACCCATTTATGATAAAAACTCTCCAGAAAGTGGGCATAGAGGGAAACTACCTCAACATAACAAAGGCCATATACGACAAACCCACAGCAAACATCACTCTCAATGGTGACCAACTGAGAGCATTTATCTAAGATCAGGAACAAGACAAGGATGTCCACTCTCGTCACTATTATTCAACATAATATTGGAAGTCCTAGTCACGGCAATCAGAGAAGAAAAAGAAATGAAAGGAATACAAATTGGAAAAGAAGAAGTAAAACAGTCACTGTCTGCAAATGACATGACACTTTACATAGATAATCCTAAAGGTGCCACCAGAAAACTACTAGAGCCAATCAATGAATTTGGTAAAGTTGCAGGATACAATATTAATGCACAGAAGTCTCTTGCATCCCTTACACAACAATGAAGGATCAGAAAGAGAAATTAAGGAAACAATCCCATTCACCATTGCAACAAAAAGAATAAAATACCTAGGAATAAACCTACCTAAGGAGGTAAAAGATCTGTACTCAGAAAACTATAAAACACTAATGAAAGAAATCAAAGATGACACAAACAGATGGAGAGATATACCATGCTCTTGGATTGGAAGAATCAATACTGTGAAAATGACTATACTACCCAAAGCAATCTACAGATTCAGTGCAATCCCTATCAAATTATCAATGGCATTTTCTACAGAATTAGAAAAAAAATCTTAAAATTTTTATGGAGACACAAAAGACCCCAAATAGTCAAAGCAATCTTGAGGGGAAAAAACATGGAGCTGGAGGAATCAGACTCCGTGACTTCAGACTATACTACAAAGCTACAGTAATGAAGACAATATGGTACTGGCACAAAAACAGAAATACAGATCGATGGAACTGGATAGAAAGTCCAGAGATAAACTCACGCACCTATGCTCAACTAATCTGTGACAATGGAGGCAAGGATATACAATGGAGAAAAGACAGTCTCTTCAATAAATGATGCTGGGAAAACTGGCCAGCTACATGTAAAAGAATGAAATTAGAACACTCCCTAACACCATACACAAAAATAAACTCAAAATGGATTAAAGACCTAAATGTAAGACCAGACACTATAAAATTCTTAGAGGAAAACATAGAAAGGACACCCTCTGACATAAATCACAGCAAGATCTTTTTGACCCACCTCCTAGAGTAATGGAAATAAAAACAAAAATAAACAAATGGCACCTCATGAAACTTAAAAGCTTTTGCACAGCAAAGGAAACAATAAACAAGATGAAAAGACAACCCTCAGAATGGGAGAAAATATTTGCAAACAAATCAACAGACAAATGATTAATCTCCAAAACAGATAAAGAACTCATGCAGCTCAGTATTAAAAAAAACAAACAACCCAATCAAGAAATGGGCAGAAGACCTAAACAGACATTTTTCCAAAGACATACAGATGGCCAAGAGGCACATGAAAAGCTGCTCAACATCACTAATTATTAGAGAAATGCAAATCAAAACTACAATGAGGTATCACCTCACATCGGTTAGAATGGGCATCCTCAGAAAAATCTACAAACAACAAATGCTGGAGAGGGTGTGGAGAAAAGGGAACCCTCTTGCACTGTTGGTGGGAATGTAAATTGAAACAGCCACTATGGAGAACAGTATGGAGGTTCCTTAAAAAACTAAAAATAGAACTACCACATGACCTAGCAATCCCACTACTGGGCATATACCCAGCGAAAACCATAATTCAAAAAGACACATGCACCCCAATGTTCATTGCAGCACTGTTTACAATAGCCAGGTCATGGAAGCAACCTAAATGCCCATCAACAGACAAAATGATAGAGAAGATGTGGTACATATATACAATGGAATATTACTCAGCCATAAAAAGGAACAAAATTGGGTCACTTGTAGAGATGTGGATGGACCCAGAGACCGCCATACAGAGTGAAGTAAGTCAGAAAGAGAAAAACAAATATCGTATATTAATGCATATCTGTGGAATCTAGAAAAATGGTACAGATGAACCGGTTTGCAAAGCAGAAATAGAGACACAGATGTAGAGGACAAACGTATGGACACCAAGTGGGGAAAGCAGGGGCGGGGTGGGGGGATGGTGGGATGAATTGGGAGATTGGGATTGACGTATACACACTAATATGTATAAAATAGACTAATAAGAACCTGCTGTATAAAAAAATAATAATAAAATAAAATTTAAAAGAACAAGGGGGCGAGTGGGAGCAGCACACAGGAGACAAGCCTGATCCAGACTCCTTTCTTTGGTGGGGGAGGGAGGGTAGAGAAGAGGAGGGAATCCAGGCGCCCAAGTGCTAGGCTGGGTTGATGTCTCACAAGCAGTGGTTCACCAAGGCAAGGGAGGAGCAGGAACCGCAGGAACTGCCCGGTCACAGGGAAGCTTCCCTCCCAGAAGTGAACAAAATCTGGAATGCCTGAGACCTGAAAGCTTTGGGGAGCTTTTTTGAGAGTAAGTAGAGGTCTACTTAAGCACTGCCTGGAATTCCTCATTCAAGGAATAGTCTTTGAGTACCTACCACGTGCCAGGCCCTGGAGAAACCGTCCTGCCCTCGAGGAATGTATCTGGAGAGAGGCAAAAAGACAGGATGCAAGTCAGCACACAAAGGAGGTGGCTGTGACCTCTGAAAATCAGAGGACCGGAGGGTGTAGTGAGCTGTGATGAAGACCTGGGCAGGAACTGGGGGCGACTATCCACCATCATCTAAAGGACACCTTTTCCAACTACACAAGCTTGGGAGGCCAGACTTCCTTCGTATGCTTCAACCCAAGTGACACAGTGCAACACCGAAGGCAGGACCGGGTCTGATAAGGCATCTGTCTTCTAGGGAGGCAGGCATGGAAGAGAGATGCAAAGGTGGGGCCTCTGAGTCTGAAGAAGCGAGCAGGAGACCGAGCACTGGGGTCTCGAGAAGGGCCCAGGTGGGGTGCTCGGAGGCGGTCAGGAGGTCGGTGGGCTGGACAGCGGAGGGGAAGGTGGAAGCAGCTCCAGGGGAGGCCGTAGGCAGGCAGGGCTATCAAGGCAGGGACTCCTGCGAGCGCCAGGGAGTCTCCAGATCTCCACTGGGCGGCAGCGCTGGGACGGGTCGGCAGGGCCAGCGGGGGACAGGAACCCAGTGGGGACAGGCAAAGCAGGGGTCCCCGGCAGGGGTCCGACGGGGAAAGGGGGAGGGCCAACGCCTTGGTCTCAGCACAGCCCAGGCCGGCGGCAACGCGCTCGCCTTAAGCTGGAGGGCTGCAAGGGGGCGCAGGGTCTAGGGGCAGAGTACTGAGGTTGAGCCCCAAGAAGTCCCCGAAGCCTGTGGCTCCGGCCGCACCAAGTGTCACGGCGGGGGGAAGGAGGTGCGACCGACACGGGCACAGCCTCGCGCCTGCCTGGCCGCCGCGCCCCGCAGGTACCGGGCCCCGGGGAAAGACGCACGGATCACCCCAACCCCGGGCCCGAGGCCCTGACCCGCTCGGCGGCCCCCGCGCCTCTGGGCTGCGTCCAACCTCCCCCGCGGAGCCAGCCAACGTGGTTCCGCCCGCGGCGGGCAGCGTTACCTAGGAGACGGGCCTGCAGCTGCCACACCCGCCCCGGGGCGTCGAGCCCCAAGCTTTCGAGGATGTGCTCCTCGGACGGATCCAGAGGCCTGGTGGCCGGCCGGTGCCCACCGGAGCCGCAGGCCTTGCGGTCCGAGGACCGGCCGAGGGGCACCCGACCCGCTGCCACCCGCCCGAGGAGCCTCGGAAGGGAAAGAACCCGCACCCCGACCTTCGCGTCAGCAGCACCGCGGGACCAATCAGAGCCCAAGTCCAGGGGCTCCGCTCCGGGAGCGCCAGCCAATAGGCGCGGCGGCGGGCCCGTTCTGATTTGCATGGTCGGCGATCCCTCTGCCAATAGGAATGTGACTGGCGTGAAGATCAGCCAATGAGAAGCTGGCAGAGGCGTGGCCCCGGGCGTCCCACGAGGTGAAGATGCTGCGGGCGGAACCTGGTGGAGCTAGTGGGATTCGGGGGCGCTAAAGTCGCAGGGACAGGGCGGGAAGGAAGATCCGGAGCGGGGCAGAGGATCCGGAGCTGGAGCCCCCAGGTGAGTGCAGGGGGAGACCCCGGCCGTCCGCGCAGTACACGGCCGTGCGCCGGGAAAGCGGCGGCGGGTACCCGCGAGGCCCGCGCTGACTCTCCATCTCCTTTCCCCCAGTGCGTCCCCGCGCCCGCCTCCGTCCTCACCTCCTCTCCAGCCGGCTCGCCTCCTTCTCCATCATCTCCCTGCCCCCATCCTGTCCTCCCTTGCCTGCCCTATCTGCCAACCCGCCCGACCTTTTAGCTCCCATGCCCGACCCCTGCCCCAAACTTCATCCTTCCCCTCGTCCCGTCTCTGCCCCCTCCTTTTCCCGCAGCCTCGCCTCCCTCCCCCATCCCCCTTTCAGCGCAGCCCCATCGGAGCGCTCCTGGACCGATCCCCCCCATCTCTCTCCTTGTTGCTCCTGAAGGCTCATCCTGCCTTTCCTTCCAGGTCCCTGGCCCCATCTTCCCACCCATTCTGCTCCCAGTCGCCACATCTCTCCCCGCGGGCGCCCTCTCTGCACCTTGCCTTGCTCCCCAGGACCTTGGCGTTCCCCTCCTGCACCAGTTCATCTGGCTGCCTACACACCCCACCCCACCCCGGTCCCTATACCCCTGCCCCCTCTTCAGCTTCTCTTCGCTCCCCACCTCCCCTACCTGCTCCTGCAGGACGCAGGACGCAGAGACCCAGCTGCTGCACCGCTTCCTGCTGCAGTAGCAGTCCTGTACCTGCCCACCTCCCCACCCTCCCACCCAGGCAGCCTAACCTGGCTCTGCTCCTCCTGGCATTTGTCTGGGGGCTCCTTTAGGGTCTACGCTTTGTCTAGAGCGGCCTGGGGGGCTCCAGGTGAGAAGCCCCTTAGCACCCTTTCCTGCCTTCCCCCCTAGCCACCGGCTCCCTTCCCACCCCACCCCCACTTTCCTACTCAGCTTACTTTGTGATTCAGCATTTTTGGGGTTGGTAACTTTCTTTGCCTCCTGGCATGATAGGGACCTGGTTGTGGGGCCGTCTGCAGGGGGGTCTTGACCCTGCAGTTAGAGGGGCCACCTTAGAACAGTCCTGAGCTGCCTGGTGGGGACAGGGTTGGGGTATGGGAACTCACCAGTGGGGGCTGCCCTTTCTTCTCTTTCACTCGTCTGCCCTGTGTTGAAATGCATCCAAGGGGAGATGACATAAGTAATAGCTCTTGGGGAAATGAGCTATTAGCATTTATGGAAATTAATACATCCACATCCGAGGAGGAAGAACACCAAGTTCAGGCCACAGCTGTCCCACTGCCTGTCCTTTCAGGATTTCTTCTTTCTCTGCAACTTCTCCTCCCCCTCACAAACGCCTTCCGCCTCCCAATGCCAAGAGCAAGCTCCTGCTCTGCAAACAAAACCGCATTCAGGCCCCACGTTGCAGGGTTTGGGGACCTGAGTGTGGAGAGCTGCACCTGCCCTCCTGACTGTTACTTGGCGTTTGCATCTACCTGCAGACCCCAGGCTTGTGTGTGGTTCTTGGGGGCCTTCCCCTGTGCTATCACAACGGGGGCCCAGAGGGCATTGGCTCCCGGGGTCCTGTCCATCAGAAACACTCTCCATGCCCACACCCGGCCTCAATGACATTGAGGGTGTTCAGGCTGTAGCACGTTCCTACCTCGAAAGCAGCCTGCTGGAGGCTCCCCTACAGAACCGAGGTTCCGTTCTTTGTGCCTCTTTGTGCTGTGCCAGCGGACAGACAGTGTGGGGACTGAACCAGGGCACAGGGGGAGGGAGGGTCACGAAAAGTGCGAAGCTGGGTCTCGTGCTCAAACCCTTTGGGTCTGGACGTGGTGCCTGGACGGGAATGAATGGGCGTGAAAGCAGTGGCACACGGGAGGTGTGGCAAGACGGACACTACTGCTCGTCTGGCGAGGGCCACAGGCCGAGGCTCTGGGGGATGGAGGGGTGAGCAGGCTCCGGGGTGGGGCGGATTGAGAAGCTTCACAGCACGGGGCTGGCTTTCTTTCCTTTTTCAATGATCTTCTAAACCCCAAATGATTCAGGAGGAAGTGAGTGGCACAAGTTTTGGTTTGACAGTTTCCGGTAAGGGAGGCAGCCTCCTCTAGGCTTTCCTGTTTGTCGGTGATGGGCCCATGGCAACTGGGCAGCACGCATGTGGCAAAGGAAGGCCTCCTCCACTGCTGGAACCCAGGGGGACGAACGTGTGTGGCTTCCCAGGACTCTGGCTAGAAGGAGCGTGTATCTAGTCCTTGACCTTCACTTCTCCATGACCTTTGCTTCACCAAAGGTCCCAGAGCCAGAGCCATTTCCTGGAGTCCCTGAATGATAGGCAGAACAGTGGCACCGCAGGCAGCATTCGGGGAGGACCGTCTCTGAAGGTGTCCAGGGCCAGAGACCCCTCCTCTCCCCTTTCCGCAGCCAGGGATCCTGCCTCATAGAGGCGAGCACGCTAGAGCTACAAGGGGTTGGGCATCTTCCCCTTTGGAGGACACAAGGGAAGCCTTGGCAAAGTCAGAGACTTCTCCAAGGTCACTCAGAGGTGAGCCGCGTCAGGCCCCGTACCTCCCACCAGTCTGAGCCAGGTCACTTCCTTGGTACTGCCCTTGGAGGAAACCAGCACCCCGGGAACATGCCAACCACCAGCTCTAGCCACCCTTCAGGACGCACGTGTGAGATGGTGCTGACACACGTGGAGGAAACAGCACCCCGGGTGCGTCTGAGTCACTGGGGCTGTCAGGGGTGGGAGATGCTACCGACCACAGAGAGTTCTCGGTGACAGCGTCCTGCCCGGCCTGGCAGTTCCTCAGAGCCAGGGCCCTGTGGTTCCAAAGATGTCATCAAAGAGATGGCAAGGGGCCGAGCCGCCGGGTGAGATGAAAGGGAAGAAGAGGGACTCTGTATCTTGACCTTGCTTCGCTGCGGGTCCTTGTAAATAACCCTGAACAGCCCTGCGAGGGAGGCTGCTTCGCCTGGATGGGAAACAGGCGCAGAGCGGTGGTGAGAGGGACCCGGCCTCCTGGATTCTGTTCCCGCTGCACCAGGCCCCCTCCAGCCCATCAGCCAGTGCCGGAAATCCTTACCCCCCCCAGAGATGCGTCTCCTCCAATGTGCAGGAGGGTCAGGTTCAATCCCAGCTCCCAAGGGACATGGAAGCCGCCTTTCTCATGATGGGAAGCCCAGCACGCTCAGCCCTCCACCCACAGCATGTCCCCCCTTTCTTTGGGGTGACTTGGAGGAAATGTGGTCCTTGGCTCAGCCAGTACAGAGGAAAAACAAGGGACAGGGCCTCCCCAGGAGAAAACACACAAGGGGCCAGGTGGGAACATCACCCGACAGGTCATCGCGTCACTGGGTGGGGGTGGGGGGCGCTTCAAGCTTTCTATCCGGCCTGGGCTTGGCGAGAACATGAGTCTCCCTGTCCGAGTGGACTTGAGCAGATGCTGGGTCTTCTTACCCTTTGCCACATCCCGCGGGGCTAAAACAGGGCTAGCCTTCCTCTCCCTCTACACTGAGGGGTGCACTCTGGGCCCGGCCCCCCCAGCTGAAGTGTGCCCTGCACCCGCACACTTTCTGACTCATAGCACAGAGGACAGGGTCTCAGGAGGTCACCCCCTACTCCACCAAGTGGCCAGGTGCCTAGCCCTGGAGACCCGGTATCCACAGGCTTGTATGTGTCCCTCATCCTATTTCACCCACATGCCTGGCACCTGCCTGCCTCCCTTGAACTTCCTCGTTGCAGTCAACCTCTCTTCCCTCTAGATCCAGCACACAGGCTCTTGCAGAACTGACTGTCTTAATGCCACACAGGGTACGGATTAGCTAGGACTGGGAAAGGGGGAAAAGCAGAGATGGGCTGGGGATGGCTCCCTCAGCTTCATACCTGTGCTGCAGCCCCGGTAGGGAACTTTTCCCCACCAGGATCCTGAGCCCTCTTAGTGGGTTTTCCCCGCCTAATGTGATCTTGATCTTGAGCCCCAGCTGCTGAGTGGCTGAGATCCACCATCCAACTCAACGGTTGAAAGCCAAGTGTATGTTTCTCCTGCTCAGATCCCTGCACTGGCTTCAAAACAAACCAGCAAACCGTTCGTCGTCGGGCTAGTTTCCCCAGTAAGCGAGCAACTTCTTGGGTCCCGTAGACACTGGGTGTTGTCCGCAGGGCCCTCTGTCTGGGGTCTTGGCCTGTGGCCCCCAGTGGAGAACTAGCTCTCTGAATGTCCGGTTCTTACTCTCCCAGCCGCTTGGCCCTGTGCTTGTGTCTCCCTTTTTCGGGATTGGTGAAATGAGGCAAGTAGAGGCATATGGACAGTCCCTGGCACGGGGCGGGCACTCTGTCAGCTTCCCAGCCTCTGTGTCCAGTCATAGACTGAGCGCAAACCTTCGCTCTACCTGGAGCCCAGGAGTCCCCTTCTGAGTCATTTCATGAGCCCACGTGAGGCTCCTCAGAGGGGCTGGGTGCTCCTGGGGAACAGCCTGGGAAAACCCAGCTGGCGGCTTTCGTGGAGGAAGGGGGTTGGGGGGAGCCTGTTGCTGTCTCTGCAGATCATGGCCTCCCAGTGAGTGGAGGACACGGCTTGCCCTGTCCTCCCAACCCCAGGCCTCCTGGAGGGCCGGGTGCGCAAGCCTGCGGGGCATCCGTCTGCCCGCCTACCCCCCCTGTACAGTAGCCCGTGGGGGCTGCAGAGCCCCACCCCAGGCGCATCCACCCTCTGCAGCACAGCATGTTTTCATTTTCCATCCTTCAGCAGCTTTACGATCGCTCAGAGTGAACTGCAACCTGATGTCCACAAGCTGTCAAATACAGCCCAGGGCAGAAGGAGCTAGAAATCTGCCCGGGAACCTTGCCTTCCCGGGTGCTCTGCGGTGGCAGGGTCTCTCTGGAAACAGTGCCCTTCCTGCCCCTTCTGGATGGAGGAGACTCAGAAATAACTAGCACAAGGAAATTCTAAAGAATCCACGCATTAAAAAGTAAATTAGAATTTAAGCATTGTTTAAAACCTATAAATACCGCCGACTGGGAAAGCCCTCTGCAGCAGACATTTGAAAGGCCGAGGGTGAGCAAGACCCACCTAACCTAACCACAGACCAGGAGCCATCAGAGAAGCCTCTGCTGGTAGAAGAGAGATGGGGGGCAGGTGGGCTTGATATTTGACACAGACCCTGAAAGAAGGCAGGGTTGTGATAGCAAAACTGGGAAAGGACTGCCTGGAGAGAGCCTTGCACGGGCCAGGCCCCAGAGGGAGGACCAGGGGTTTGGACAGTGGCCGAGGCCCAGGGGGAGCACAGGTGGGACATGAATATGGGAGTCGTTGAGGGGGGGCAGGGACTGAGATCTGGGAGACCAGCCGTCAGACCCCTGGGGGTTTTGGAGCCAGCAGTGACATGTCCACACCGGGATGAAGGAGGCAGATGTGTCTGCAGTGTGGGGTGAGGACCACGTGTGATGGCGGGGGAGATCGCGTGTCATCCTAAAGAGAGACCGTTATCTGTGTTGTGTGCTGCTGTAGGCCCAGCATCGCGCACAGAGCGGGACCCCGTAAGTGTGTCTCGAGCAGATGAGTAGGCAGGAGAGCGTCACAGCAAAGCTGCTGTGGAGCCGGGTGGCAATGAGATGCGGGCAGTAAGGGGAGCCCCAGGTCCCCTTTTCATCGCTGGGTCTGCTCGGGCTACATCCTGCTGACCCTGCCTCGTTGGGTCCAAGGTCTTTGCCTCGGCCAGTCATGGCTGTGGGCATCGAGAGGGACAGCCATGGGTTCAAACGGGGTTCAAGCCAGAGGTGATTGCCAACCCCCCACCAGTCACAGCCTTGGCAGTGGACAAGGTCACCCAGGAGGTGGGGCCAAGAGTAAAGGGGGCAGAAGACGGAACCCAGGGAGTGGCCGTGAGTGCAGGATTTGAGAGGGAAGGGGAAGGTCAAGACAGGAGGAAACCCTGGGTCATCCTGGAGCCCAGTCAGAGAGGGAGATAGAAGGTGGGGGCCGGTGTCCGCTGCATCAGGCGGGCCCCACGCTGCTGGGGCCACAGTCTCTGCCAAGAGGGGAGGCGACAGCTGCCCCCCCATAACAGGTGCACATGCCACGTCTTTGCCCCGTTCTGTGTCCACTCCTTCAATTCAAGGAGCTGCCATTGCCCGCATTTTACTGGTGCAGAAACAGTCACTGAAAGCCAAGGTGCCTATCCTCAGGTCACAGGGCGCTATCAAGGAGTCAAGATCTGAACCCCGGCTGTCGGGTGCCAACGCCTGCCCCCCTGACCTTTGCATTCTGCTGCCTAAATGGTTCTTGAGAAATGTGACAGTGAAAGAAGGAAGGGGGCGTGCTCCCGGGGTTAGCAGGTCGGTGGGAAGAAAAGTCACTTTTCTGGTTAACCGGGTCCATCGGCCGCCTCCTCAGTCTCCATGGTGCCTGATTCTGTGTCCTGCCCTTATGGGGGCATTTCTGGGGTCACCTGTGACCTGCGGGGCTCATCCTTCCAGCTTCATGGGTGGCTCTGCCTATGATGCCGCTGCGGAGGGTAAGAATGCGGAGACTGCGGGGGCCCCAGTGGCGCCAGGCAGTCCTGAGCCCTGGGGCACACATCGGAGTCTCAGGGGGCAGTGCCTGAAAACAGCCCCTGAGGGTCCTGGTTCAGCTCAGCAGCCACTGGTCCAGGGTTCCAAGTCCACACTTTGAGAAACACTCCCCAGTTTGTCATAAACTTTCCCATTTCCACTTCGTAAAGCAGCACCCAAGGAAACACGCCTTGATCATCGGAAGCTCTGATGAGCAAGCCTTCCTGGGGCTTCTTCAACACTGTGGAACATAGGAAGCCCTTGTGCTACTGGGCGACCTGCTACGCTTTTGTCAGCTTCGGATCCCGAATCGAGCTTTAATCCTGCCGGGGGTGGGGAGATGCTGGTGTTAGTGGTGCCCCAGTGCTCCTGGAATGAGGCTTGGTCAGGATGCTGACTCTCTGACCACCTGCCCCGTGTGACGGGAGTGGGCATCCCTCCCGGGAGCCAGTCTGTCACTTGGGACTGAACCTGTGGCATCTCCCCTCCCCCTCTCGTGAGCCCCCACCTCTGCTCAGTGGCTCCCTCACCCCCCGGGGAGCGTTGCCTTTGCCTCTCACTGAGGGGAAGGTTTTTTGTCACCCAGCTTAGGCTGCCCGGAGCCATCACTGTCCCTTTGCTCTTGCCAAGATCATGGGATGCCCGGAATAGGGATTGCAAATCCCAACAAACATCGCTCCCTTCCTGTAGGGGCACAGGCGCTGGGGACACCTCCCTGCTTATACCTGCCCATGTCCCGCCCAGGACACATCAGAGGCTCCAGGGATGCTACTGGGGATGCTGCCATACTCCCTCTTCATCCCGAAGGATGGGTTTGGGAAAGGCCTCTGACGGCTCGTGGGACAGCTCCTATGGGTAAATGTGGGCCCACGTCCTAAATAAAGAGCCTGTTCGGATGAGACTCATCGGCCACCCTGGGCCTGATGTCGCAACTCGAGGGACGGTGGTTGATTGTAGGAGCGACCCTGCTCCGGCTTTGTGCAGGTGTGGCCATGCTGCACGTCACCCCTTCCTTCACTGACCGGAGAAGCAGGGGGGTAGACGAGGCCACTGCCCTCAGGGCCCACAGTCGGTGGGGGAGGAGACACGGGCTCCAGCCCACGGAGGTGCCACTCGGGCGACAACGGAACTGTCTGCAGGCCCAGCAGGCAGGACGGGGCAGTGTGCATCCCACATGGTCGGGAAGGGAGGAAGCGGGGCTGGAGCCGGTGTGGCTCTGTGTTGGGTGACAGAGGGAGAAGGGTCAGGGCGGTCTTCTGGGCAGGAAGAGCTGTGCCAGAAGGTGAGAGATGGCCTGGGGTATTGGGGGGACCTCAGGAGAGGGACGCCGGGCTAAGTGAGGAGAGATCTCAGGGGCTGCTCATCTTTAGAAGAAAGATGTATCCTGACCAGGACACAGGAGGGTGTAAACGGGGAGGCATCCCCTGCTGCTGGGAGTCAGAGCACCTGTGTCCATGCAGAAAGGGGACGATGTTTTGTTGGAATTTGCAGTCCCTATTCCAGGCATCCCACGTCCTTGGCAAGAGCAAAGGGACAGATGAGGCTCATCTGTGGGGCTAAGCATCCAGAACGGGGGAAAGGAAGCTGACCAGGTCCCTCAAGGTCCCCAGCCCTGTCCCGTGCCCGTGGTTCCCTCAGGAGCCCTGAGCTGCTCCAGCTACCGTGATTACCACAGCTCCCCCCAAAACACACACGGAGCCTGTGTGCCCAGCTGGGCCCTTGCTCTCTGCCTCCCCCAGGGCTGGAAGGTTCTGACAAAGCCCACTGGGGTACCACTGGGAGGGATGTGGAGGACAGGGTTTCTCCCCACCCTCCCCCAGCCTGGTAACCATGGTGACCGTGGGGAACTGCTGGAGGCTCCCAGCCACCCGCTGGGCTGCATGGGTGCTGAGGCCCTGGTGGGGACCCATGGTACAGCCATGTGGGCCCCTGGGTAGCAGCCTTTGCGAACAGCAGGCAAGGCGGCGGGTGCAGCCAAAGCTCTGAAAACAAAAAGGGCCCCAGTTCAGGGGGAGAGGGCACAGCTCAGGGGACCCTTCCCCAATCCCTCGAGGGGACGAGAGGGCACTTGCTCCCAGGTTCAGGCAGAACCCCTGGTCTCTAAAGCAGCCCCCAAGCCAGCGGGCATTTGAAGTATTATGGGGCTTTATTTCATTTATTACTGTGGGGCTGGGGCCCCTGGGCTCCTCCAGCCACCGGTCCTCAGGAAAGTCCCTTCAGGCTTCTTACTCTTTGACGCATGTGGTCCAGCCTGTCTGTCTTAAGGAGAGGGAAACTGGGGCTTGGGGAGGAATCATCCTTGTTGGCAGCTTGGGGCCACCATGCAGCTCTCTGACTGCCAGCCTGTGTTCACTCCCTGAGCAGCCCTCACCAGCAGCAACACTCCAGGATGGTCTTTGCTGTTGACATCCGGTCCCTCCTAGAGCGTGTGCCCCATAAGGACGGGGTGCGTCTGTCCCGTCGCCTCTGTACCCCCAGCTCAGCCCTTGGGCAGGCGCGTGGCGGAAGCAGCCTCTCAGCGACGATCAGGAACGATGGACTCTCCCAGAAGGTAGAACGGGGTAGGAAACAGCTCGTGTAAGGCCCACCCACCCCCGCAAGCTGGAGCCGCCCTCTGCAGAGCTGGGAACGGATGGGGCACCCTGGCCTACAGGCTAGTGGCTGCCACTGACTCGGGATGATCAGAGAAGGGAAACCCCTGGGCAAGAACCAAACCTTGTGCCAAATCCTCCCTGGGACCTCCTCCGTACATCAGACCATTTTCAGGGTGCTCCCGCATCCCCCAACCCAGGCCTCCCCGCTTCCTAAGCCAGACGGCCCATGCTTGGTCCTCCGGAGGGATGCTCATTTCCCTGTACATGTGGGTGAATACTGCTGGGGCAGAGGCAGGACCACTAGGCCTGTCACCCTCCCTTTAGGCCCGAGGAACACTAGCCTGACCCAGGCTGATTTCCCCAACTTCCAAGAGCCCACGGTCCTTTGAGCCAGTGCTTCGCAAGCGTCAGATGGCTGCCCTTGCCTCCCATCCCCTCACAGCATTGATGTCAAGGGTTCGGAGTTGCGAAGAGGTGATGTTACAGTCCTGGCAATCCTCCACTCATCCTTTCTGTGTGAGGCTTCACTCCAGGAATGAAGTCCTAGCACCGGTCCTGGTGCTGCCTGCAGGCAGGACAGGTCTCCCGCCTCCCCTTGAGTCCACTCGTCCACCCCAGGAACCTTCAGAGGCCCTGCTTGGAGGAGCTACCTGGTGAGCTTTGGATCCTTGAGCTGAAGCCGTGGGACCAAGCCTGGGCTCCCTGGAAGCAGGCAGTGGCCGTCCCCGCCGTGGGCTCCCTTATTCCATCTCCCCCAGGCTGGCCACCCCACTGACAGATTCTCCGCGAAGTATCTTATCCCCAGGGCACAATCCTGCCACACTCCGAACAACAGGCAATGCCCCAGGGAGGGCAGAGCAGCCGTGGCCTCTGCGGCCTGGCACCCAGCCAAAGATGGCAGTCAGCGAGGATGCACCCCTGCAGCTGAGGGCAAGACACAGCCCGGTGCTCAGAGCCTGTGTGCTGCGGCAGCTCCAGTGTGGGGGCGGGCATCGTAGGCTGATGGCCACAGGCTCCCAGCCATCTGGCATCTGGACAGATGGGCTGTGTCCTGCAGCCCGGCAGCCTCCCCGAACAGACTGCATGCCCAGTGCCCAGCAGCCGCGTTCATGTGTTTATAGCAGAGCCACTTAATTACGCAAAGTTAATTCCTTCTAACTGCAGAAGCCGTCCCAGGGCATCCCGATTGAGTGGTCCCAAGCTGCAGGCAGAGAAGGCCATGGTCCCGTGAGCAGGTTTCCATGGGAGCAGGGGACCTCCAGGAAGGAGGCTGGACGGCTGAAAGCCTTTGCCCAACAGCAGGAAGGAGGCAGGCAGTTCATACGATGCTGGTGGTGGTGGTGGTGGTGATGGTGATGGTGATGGTGATGGTGATGGTGGTGATGATGAGGGCAACGATCATGCTGGTCATGATGACGTTGATGGCGGGTATGAGGAGGGGTAGGATAATTGCTGTCCTATCATTATTTGTATCAGCAGCCGCCATTGGTCTGGGATCTGCTCTGTCAGGCTCTTGCTTAAACCTTACAAGCATTTACTCTTAACCCTCCAGCCACCCCAGGAGTAGGTGCTTCACGGGTGAGAACAGTTTCCATGCTTGACCTCGGGTCACACAGCCAGCCGAGGACCCTGGGCCCCATATCGCCTTGTTAATGGGATGGTTGCTCACACTTGGCCTTGCCCCTGGACTGGGGTCACCAGGATTCCTGGTAAGAGGAAACCGCATAAAGGTCCAGCCCAGCCCTCAGCTCAGTGCTGGCAGAGCCCCACTGGATCCTTTCTTTCCCTGCCTCATTTACGCAGACCCTCCCACCAGAAGGGGGTCGCTGAGTCTGAGGCCGGAAGAGTGCGGTTGGGAGGTGGGACCCCTCCTCACTCTCCTGTATGCTTTCCCCTCCCGCCTGCAGAATCGTGGGACTCTCCTCTTCCCCCACTCACATCACTGCCGGAGACTTTCCCAAACAGGGAGACATCACTGCGAGTGACCGAGTTATAGCCTATTGTTTTCCCCAAAATTCACTGAAACATGATCTCCTTAGGGATTTAGCATCTTTTCACTCTTCCCAATAATGCTGTCTTGAACACGGGTGTACATCTAAGTTTATTTCCTCTCTTGGACGGTTAGGTTACATTATATAAGTAGGATTTCTGGATCCCAAGCTATGGATCTTTATTGCCCAATTACTTTCCCAAAAGCTTGTACCACACATCCCCGAAGCAGCACCGTCTCACTGGAGTAGCTTCTTTGCAGCCTCACCTGCAATGAGTATTTTCATTTAAAAACGCATTTTTTTTTGCTGTTAATTATATGATTGCAAAGGCACAGTGCCTGATGGCTTTCTTTTGCATCTCTTTTAATTCAGCAGAGCCTTTAATGGATGAAGTGGAATAAAGCTGGCTTTCCAATTGCTAGTGTGGTGCTCCATGGGCAAGATATTAATCTTTCATGCCTCTGTCATGTGGCGCCAGCAGCGTAATCCTCTTTGAAATCATTTGTTATTTATTCTTACAGTCCCCTGGAGAGCGGGGAGGGCCCCAGGAGCCTGTTCACAAATGCTAATGCAAGGAGGGCTGCAGAAATTTCCCTGCAAACTGCCGCTCCCCTCAAGGTGTGGAACTGAACCAGGGCTGGGGACACAGGCCCCCCCCCAGCAAAAGGAGACACATCACCCCAGTCTCTGCCTCCATCACTATGCCTCCTTCCCCGCATCTGTGTCTCTTCCACTTTTAGGGAAACCCGTCATTGGATGTAGGGTCCACCCCGATCCAGGATGACCTGACCTTAATTACATCTGCAAAGACCCTTTTGCCTCGTAAGGTCCTGTTCACTAATACCAGGGACCGGGACTCTGACATATATTTGGGGTGCGGGGGGCACAATTTGAGCCGCCACAGCAGGTTTCTGCCATTGATTCCCCACCACCACCCCCAGGGCCCCCTCCAGAAGCTCCTATGGCTTTCTTTCTGGTCTGCTGATTCTTCCCCCTTGGCAGGGACTGCATTGTTGGGTGTTACCGGCTAAGGGGTAAGAGTGGGAGTATGGGGTGTGGACCTGGGGTCGAGCTGGGTCGAGTCGGACCCCCTCTCTGGAAAGCCAGCAGTTACACCCGGAGCCGGGGCCTGCAATGAGGAGTGGGGTCCAGTATGGGGTCATCCTGGCCATACCTGCCAGCATACTTAGAGGGCAGAGCCCCCTTCCTGGCCTCAGAGTGGTGGGCCCAGCAGCCTGGGGAGGCTTCATGGAGCTCACCTGTGGGTGACAAGGTGAGCAGGTGAGACAGCGCGGCGTGTCCCATCGAGGGCAGATGGGAGGTGCTCAGATAGGACCCCGTTTTCAGGATGCCAGCCTGTGCCTCCCCCGGGGAGGGACGGGTTTGTGCTACAGCCTTTAGGGGCCCAGTATCCCTCAGACACGCTGCCTGGCGAGCGACCTTCTTCTCGGGCTCCCGATTCCCTCTGCAGATGGCACCAAGGTTTGTCCCTCAACTTCTTCTAAGGGTCACTGCTGAAATCCCCGTAAAGCCCAGGGGTCCAGCACCACCGTGTATGCGATCACGCGGAGTTTGGGGGATCAGCTGCAGACAGTCGGCCTTACGCTGTGCCAGGCACTGTGCCATCTACAGGGGAGGGGCCTGGCTGGACACGGTGACCAGAGGCCCCTGCACGGGGCTGGCCAGAAGTAGGTGGCCCCCGTGCCCATGGCCCACCACCAGCCCCCCAATGTTACTGCAGAAACTCGTAGCAGCGGGCAAGGTGGGAACACCCACGGCTCCCCAGGTCCTCCCTTCCCGGCACCCTGCTTGGAGGGCCTCTCGGGGTGTGGGTTGTCCAAGGCTCCAGAGAGGAAGAGACCCCACCAGCCCTGGGGGAGGGCCGAGTGTCCAGGGACTGCTTGGTGGCACAAGAGGGCGCCAATGTGTCCACTTGGACTAGAGAGACGGACTCTGAGGCTGCCTGTCTGGGGGATACCAGGGTGCTGGCCTCTCCCTCCTGCTCCCAGCCTGGGGGGTAAGCGGTTAAAACCCACCCCCCATGCCCGGGCCAAAGGAGGCCGCTTGGAGCTGCTCCCTCCATGTGCCATCTGCCGAGAGCTGGGCCGTCTCTGCTCCCTCCCGTGTCAGCTGCTGAGTCAGGCTTTGAACCATCAC
Source organism: Phocoena phocoena (assembly GCF_963924675.1). NCBI lineage: Eukaryota > Metazoa > Chordata > Mammalia > Artiodactyla > Phocoenidae > Phocoena > Phocoena phocoena. Next base: position 4,209,633 of record NC_089219.1, read on the forward strand.
GGGGTCACAGCCCTAATCACTGGCAAGGGGTGCTTCTTCCTCCCCGCCCCCTGCCCCCCAAACTCTGTGTTTTCTTCCCACCGTGGCTGAGTTCAAAAGACCTCGGTCCGGCTCTGATAGGAGATGTGGCATTTCTCTGTCCCTCTTACTGCGGATGCCCCCCAAGGAGTGGGGAAAACCAAGACCACTTAAGGGGGAGGGGAAGCACGTGCTCGGACCTCCCCCCCTCCCCCTCCCACAGTCTCTCGGCTCATTGGTTATCACTATCAGAGGCGGATGCAGAGGTTCTGTCTCTGACGCCCCAGCCAGGTACTCGCAGCACTGCAGCTGTGGCCGAGGGGCTGGAGATGCCGCAGGCATGCTGACCGCAGGGTGTCCCGGACTCAGTGCCGCCCGTGGGTGCTGCCTGGAGTCCTCTGGGATTGCACGACCGCCCCCCAGGGAGCTGGTGAGTGTGGGGGGCCGGGAGCCGCTGCCTCACCCGGACCCCCTCACCGGTGCCAGTGGGGAGGGAATCCTGGAGGTGGGCCATTAAGACCTGCAGCTTGTCTTCTATTTGGTGTGAAGGACAGGGCTTGGGTTTCGTAAGGGAAAGGCCCTCACGGGCAGTCAGCCGAGTCCCGATCCTGCAGCAGGAAGCCCCCCTTGTCCCCCTGACACTGGTCAGCACTGGGGACAGGTCGCTCTGGTTCTGCTGTTCTTTATCTTTAAGAACCTCTCCCCTCTGAGGGACAAGGTCCAGATACCAGAACAGGCGAGAAATGCTCTCGGTGTGAAAAGACAGCTGGGGCGGTGGAGTGTGGGCGACACAGCTCTGTCCCACGGCACAGCCCCAACCAGTTCTCACGCTGTGTGTGGCCCCCTGACTCCCAGCCTCCACAGAGGGGCTGGTGCACGTGGGGCATTCAGGCCTGGGGCGCTGGGTGAGGAGATGCCTGTTGCCTCGATGGGAGCCCGGCTCCTCCCAGGGAGACTGCCCTGCCCATGGCTCTGGGAGCATCCACTGAGGCAGGAAGTGGGCACAGCCAGGCCCCAGAGGAAGGAAAAGCACCCCTGGGTGCGCTTCATCCCAGGGGAGGTAGGGGCGGGCCCAGCCCCTCTGCCTCCCCCAAAGGTGTGGGACACACTCTCTGAGTCGTGTCTGAGATGTGCTCTGGCTGGACGTTTGGGTCGCCCAGATGGCTCTCAAGTCCTTCTAGCCACCACCCCCCGTACCCGGGGGGGATCCTGGGTCCTTCATCTTCACCTGCTCTGTGGAGCATCTGCTTTTTGGAGCAGCGGGAGGCTCCCCGGGGCTGGCCTGCAACCACCTGGCACGCGGGCCGTGAGCTTGCAAGTCCTCCCACACATGGGACGCTCCGGCCACCCTTCTGGCCTGACCTGGGGCGGAGCTTCCGGCCTGAGGGAGGAGAGGCCTTCCCCAGCATCTCCTGGGGAACACGAGCGGCGGCAGACCTCGGGCTGCTTGGCCGATGGGTAGAGTGGGCCTGTGTGTGCGTGCGTGCGTGTGTGTGTGTATGCACACCTGTGGGTTGTGTGCGTGCGTGCACACACACACACCCTTTCCGAGGCACGTGCCCCACCCATACCCTCATCAGAGCTGCTCTCCAGGGCTGGCCTGGAATGCTGCATCCTGCCAGGGTTCTGGTCTCTCCCTAGATTCTCTTGATAAACTTCCTGTAATTGGAGGAACTCTGACATGCTTTCACAAAAGGGAAGGAAAATTAGTTTTAAAGAAAAGAAAGAACTGCATGACCACCTGGAACTCACTTTTGCCCTGTGGTTCCGCAGTGGAGTCTACATGCTTTCTCCTGGGATTTCTGGGGATGAGACTCTGAGGCTGTGGGTTTCAGGAAGCACTCCCGCTCCTGCACTCAGATGCCTCTGTCTCTCTATCTCTGTCTGTCTGTCTCTCTGCCTTCGGCAAGCATTTCCACACTCCAGTCCTTGGCCTTTCATCTGATGCTCTGAGTCATGTGTGCACACAGCCAGACCTGTTTCAGAGTTTGCATTTCTCTTTCAGCTGGTTAAACTTTTTCTTAAATAAGCCTATTTTGAAATGAAACTTGCCATTCCTGCAATTAAGGGAAAGCCAGCATTACTTATCGTAATTCAAAGATAACTGGATAAATAAGTAGATAAATACTAGATTCGAGAACTATCTCAGGTGTGACCAGGACACACAGACTTTGAAAACCCCTGTCTTGGGGATTCCAGAATGAGCCACCGGCTTGTTTTCTGGGAATTGGAGGGTGTTTTGCCTGCCCCTCCCCCTCCGATCATCCCCATTCCCCCTGTTCACAGGTGGAATGCCTGGTCCAGGGTTATTCACGTTCTGAGGGCAAATTGACGAGTCCTTCCTCGTCCCTGCTCCGGTGAATACAAGAGGTAGAAAAGCCGGGGTGGGGTGGGGGACATCAGCCCCATGTGTCCCCCAGTTGGATTTAGGCAAGAGGGGGAGGTTTTATTGGGGATGAGGGTGCCCAGAGGCTGGGCTGGCATTCAGGTGTCAAAGATTTGAACCAGAAAGCGGCAGGGAGCATTCTTCTCCAGAAATCATCATGGGAGCCTGGGACAAAATGGCATGAGGGGGCGTTAAGAGTGTTGGCTTTGGAGTCGAGTAGACCTGCCCCAGCTCTTTGCTTCTTAGGGCTTTAGCGGAGTAGTTCAGAAGATTCGGACGGTAGAGGTGTTAGTCATGGAACGTGCCGACACCCTCCCCGCTATTGCCGCCCCGGGGGTAACCACTGCAAATAGTGTGGGATGACCCGTGCAGGACGGGGAAGCAACCACTGCATTGGACCCTGAGGTTGGTGACGTCCCCAGCGGATGGGGAGACACGGCACCCGCCCCAGGGTGGGGCACAGAAGGAACAAGGGCAGGGGCTGCCACAGGTACAGGAGCATGAGGGAACGAGGCAGGCAGGCGTGCCCAAGGCCAGATGTGTGGGAAAAGAGGCAGGCAGGCGTGTGGGAAGCAGCCTGCAAAAGTAGTCAGGCCTGGCTGTGAATGGTTCTGCAGACCAAGCCCAGGTACTGGGCCTGAGGCTGAAGGCCCTGGGCAGCCAGTGAAGACGTGGCCTGATGCATCTGCGGTGGAGGAAGAGGAATGGGACTCTGGTGACAGGTGGTCGACCCGAGGCTGGCAGTGGAGATGGGCAGGAGAGGGAGTGTTCCAGGGGCAGCTATGTGGATGCGGCCAACAGAGTCTGAACCTGGGGCTCAGGCCGGGGGTGCTGGCGGTGCAGCCGTGGGGCTCGTGGGCATGGAGGTGAGAACTGAAGCCCAGAGGGTCGTTCGGGGGGGAAGACTCCAGAGCAGCAGTGCTTGGGGGAAGAAGAGCCAGCCTGGGGTGAAGGTGGAGGGCATGATAGAAGTGGAGGTTGTGGAGGTGGTAGAAGTGATGGAGGTGAAGGTCATGGAGATGGTAAAGGTGGTGTGTGAGTGTATGTGCATGTTCACACATGCATGTACGTGTGCTCTACGCCCGTGCACACGTGCCCTTGAGATGCCTGGCTCTGTCCTTGTGTTGTGAACCAGGGATCATCCTGGTCGGGGACTCCAGACCTGGTAGAGACTGTCAGTCCAGCGATAGCCTGAGACTCCGACCTGGGCCTCTGCAAACTGCACCCTCCCACCGTGAAACCCCGTGGAGGAGGTGCTGAGCTGCAGGAAGACGGAGCACGCGAGCCATGCAGAGCAGGCGTGACCTGCCTGCGTGCGTTCAGCAACCGCCCCGTCCCGGCACGAGGGATTCCGCAGGGAATGAGACCAACCCATGGCTGCCCTCTGAGCTCACCATCTGGTCAGGGGGACAGCCGGGTGGAGTCACCACAGGTTGGGGTACAAGCTCTGCAGGAAATGCACGTGCTGCTGTGATGGACAGGACATTGGAGAGGGCTTTCCAGAACGACCTCTCTGGAGAAGTGACAACTGAGCAGGGACACAAAGGAAGAGCGTCCCGGGCAGAGGGACGGCACCTGCCAAGGCTCTGTGGCAGGAGAGAGGGGAAGAGCCCGGAGGAAGGCCCCAGCCCCCCACGTGGGTGTCCCACAGGCCCCTCGGACTGGACGCAGCCGCCACCAGGCTCCAACCTGCTGCACCCACCACTTCCCCCATGTCAGGAGCTGGGGGGGGGGTCACCCTGCTCCCCTGTCTTCCCCCAGCACCCCACATCCACCCGCCAGCCGGCCTTTGGTCTCCACCTCCCGGCTCACACCTGCATCGTTGCTGGTCTCTTAAGGAGACGTCCCCCTGCCTTTGCCCCCGCCCATCCCAGCCACTCTTATCCTGGAGAGCACGGTTGTCTCACCCCTGTCGGGCGGAGGCCTTTGGTTGTTCCCTCTCTGCCCGTGGCAGTGCAGGGCTGTGGTTCAGAGGAGGGACTCTCAGGGCTGCGCGGGGGCATGGCCAGGCCAACGGAACCGCTCTGAGCCTCCGTTTCCCCAGCCATCACCAGTGGTTGGTAATAAGCAGTACCAACTTCACAGGGTGTGGGATGAAGGCTAAGTGAGTGAGTGCACGTGAAAGCCTTTATCCCAGCGCATCACACCTCTGCACTCAGTCACCAGCAGCTTGGACTGGTCCCCACCCAGGGATGAGGCCAGAGATGCTGCTCAGGTGGGTGTCTGGTGCCTCGTCCCTCCCTGCCACTCAGAGGGCACTCAGATGTCCTGGACCCCCAGCCACTGAAAGCCCAGTGTCATTGCAGGACCCTGAAGGCCCAGTGTCTCCCCAGGACTGATGGGTCACTGTGTCCAGGAGGGTGAGGCAAGGCTGTGGGCCGCAGCGAGAGGCCAGGCGGCCCACCTTGGATGGCGCTTTCCAGGGGCTGCACTGAGGTACCACGAGCTGGGTTTAAAAATACTCTGCTTCTTTCATCCCAGTGCAGGAGCAAGAAAGAGAACACACAGTCTGTATGAGCAACTCATATCAAAAATAAACGAGACAGAAAGAGTAACCAAAAATAGTATGGCGTCAGAGGCGGCAGGCAGCCTGCGACCGTGGCCAGCTGTCCCCAGCGAACGGCTGGGAGGGCGGCTTTACATGTTTACTAGGAGCAGATTAATCAGGCCTGCGGTCCGATGATAAATCAGAATGACTAGCCGGTTAATGAGGATTCAGGGCACGTGGGACCTCTGTGCCTTCTCCCTCCCAGCACCCCCGCTGAGCAACGGGGTCAGGGGCTCAGCCAGCAGGCAGCGTGGGAGTCATCTTGGACCTGAGGGGGTCCCCTTCCTGACCGGAGTGTCCCCACAAAAGGACAGAGCAGAGCTGTGAGCGCTGTGGACATCATGAGGATCCACACTTCTGTCTTAATTTTAGTGGATGTCACCTTTTTTTAATGTCAGAGATCAAAGTTCTGCGAACTATGGCCCGAGGGCCAAATCCAGCCCACGACCTGTTTTGCTCAACTGGGAACACAGCCACACCCTTTCATTCACAAATTGTCTCTGGCTGTTTTCACATGGCAGAGACTCACAAAGCCCACATATCCACCCCCGTCCCTTGGCCGCACCCACCAGAGGTTTGCGGTTCCCACCAGAGATACCTTTCATCAGGTGCTCCAGCATCCTAGGGAGGTATCCTATCCATCAAAAGACATCTACCAGTGATGGGGGGGTTTGTCTGGTGGTGGTTTGGTTGGCTGGTGTTGATGCGGGGCTTTAGAGATTTTTTTAAATGATCATTAGATTCCGCAGTAACTAGCTTTCTCTTGTGCAGGCAACATCTTTGGGGCAGGCACGTTTGAGTCACGTGATTAACCTCAGACCCCCCCCCCCCCCGCCGCAGGTTAACAGCCGCAGGAAACCCCCGGGCCCCACCTGCGGGCCACCCTCCCTGCTCTTTTCCCCAGACATCTGAGGGGGAAGAGCAGGTGGGACCCCACTGGGCAGGGTTAGAGAAGCACCTCTTGGGGGTCCCCTTTCCTGCGATGTCCTCAGGGCCACTCGGCTTCCATGAGTCACTGTGGAGCCCTTTCAAACGTCCACACGGCTGGGAGAGAGAGGATCCTTGGGACAGACCATGGAGCCACGTTGTGGATTCGATTAGGCTTTTGCATGTGGTCTGTCTGGGACACTTGGAAAATTTGCATAACATGTCACCCGGGAGGTGTCCCCCAGGGAAAAAAAAAAGGAGCTTTTCAACCATGAAGGTTTGCATTTCTACGAAGGCTCTGGGAGACCCCTCACCCATGACGTGACCGGGGTGGGCACTGCAGGACGCGGAGCTGAGCGCCCACCAATGGTGAATCCCCCCGGAATGTGACGTGTGGCCCCTCCAGGCACCAGCGTTGACAAATACACCTCCTGTGTTTGCCTCCCCCCCTCCCCAAGCGAGGTTTTGAACGGGGCTGCAAAACGCTGCAGATCACGCTGCCTTTGAAATGGGTCTGCTTCTGGCTATCAGTTATTAAACTGGATTACTGTCCAGTCCCCGGAGAGGAGGTTGTGATCTCATACGCTGAAAACTCTCAACAGATTCCCAGGGTTGGCTTGAAAGTCACCAAACCATGCAAGCCACCTGAATGCAGGAGATGAACAGAATGACGGTGACTAAGAGGGCGCGTGGGGCCCAGGCAGGTGCTCCGTGCAGTGACCTCACTTAACTGAGGTACCACTCGAAGAGAGGCAACGGCCGAGACTTGGGCCCAGGAAACAGGTGTGGGCTCACGGGGGCAGAGGCGGGGTCCAGCAGCACAGGTCTGTGGCTCCAAAGGCTGTGTGCCCGAAGCCCCTGTCGCTCCAGGACGGAGGTGTAGCCTTCTGGAGGCCGAGGTAACTCCTAGAACAGGGATCCGCAAACCTTTTCTACAGAGGGTCAGAGAATAATTGTTTTAGCCTTTCAGGCAGTGCAGCCTCTATCCCAACTCCTCAGTGCTGCCACGTGGCGTGAAAGCAGCCGTGGCCGATACGTGAATAATTGTTCTGGCCCGAATGTTTGTGTCCCCCAAAATTCATATGTTGAAGCCCTAGCTCCCAGTGGGATGCCGTTTGCCTTTGGGAGGTGATTGGGTTTAGATGAGGTCCTGAGGGTGGGGTCCCATGATGGGTTGGTGCCTTTATAAGAAGAGGAAGAGACCAGAGCAAGCTCGTGAGGACACGGGGAGAAGGTGGCCATCCTCAAGCCAGGAAGAAGTGCTCACAGACACTGAATCTGCCAGCACCTGGATCTCGGACTTCCACCCTCTAGAACTTTGAGAAAAATGTCTGTTATTGAAGTCCCCCCCGCCCAACCCCATCTGTGGCGTTTTGTTATGGAGGCCCAGCAGTACATGAGCATGGCTCTGTACCAATGAAGCAGTATTGATGACACTGAAATTTGAATTTTTTATAATTTTTACGTCCCATGAAATATTCTTCTTTTGTTTTTCTTCCAACCACTTAAAAAACGTGAAAACCGGGCTTCCCAGGTGGCGCAGTGGTTGAGAGTCTGCCTGCCGATGCAGGGGACACGGGTTCGTGGCCCGGTCCGGGAAGATCCCACATGCCGTGGAGCGGCTGGGCCCGTGAGCCATGGCCACTGAGCCTGCGCATCCGGAGCCTGTACTCCGCAATGGGAGAGGCCACAACAGTGAGAGGCCCGCGTACCGCAAAAAAAAAAAAAAAAAAAAAAAAAAAAACGTGAAAACCATCCTTTGTTCCCAGGCCGGGGAACAGAGGTGGGCCCTGTGGGTAGAAGTTACAAGGATGCTGATTTAAAAGCAACATGAAAGGGCTTCCCTGGTGGCGCAGTGGTTGAGAGTCCGCCTGCCGATGCAGTGGACGCGGGTTCGTGCCCCGGTCCGGGAGGATCCCACATGCCGCGGAGCTGCTGGGCCCATGAGCTGGCCGCTGAGCCTGCGCGTCCGGAGCCTGTGCTCCGCAACGGGAGAGGCCACAACAGTGAGAGGCCTGCATACCGCAAAAAAAAAAAAAATCAACATGATAAAGGACATGTTTCATCACTTCGGTCATCCCCAGAGGCCTCACTTGCTTAGAGCTCCCCATGGGAGTTTTGCAGAGGGAGCCGTGTGTCTCTGGAGCCCCGGACCCCGCTCTCTGCTCCGCACACTGAGTGTCTAGGATGCACGAACCCAGTCCTCCGCCTACACTCCGGGGACAGGTCCCGGCCCCAAGGAATGTGAGTTACCTTGAGGCAGATCTGTTCAGAACTTCCTCCGTAAGTTGTGGAAACAGCTAGAATCCCTATGAGGTCCGCACTTACCAGGAGGTAACTTTAGGTGGTCTCAAGACCGTCCTGGCACGCGATCGTGTTCTGTGGTCGAGCTGGGGGGACAGTACAAGACTACTTGCTGCAGGTCACCCCACACAGGCCTCTGAGGTACCACCTCCTGCCCCCGATCCAGCCTGAGAGACCTCCACCCGCACCACTCCTGCTGAAAATGGAGGCAGACTCCTCCATGAAGAACATTCCAGAAGATTCTGTCCCTTTCCATGAGGAAAGCAAAATTCCCTGGATGCCCCTCCCCCCCCCAGGACCCTGCTGATAGACCGTGTCCCAGGCCACACCAGCTGGAAGATGATTCAGGAGATGGGGCATGTGGGCAGCAGTTGGGCCACTCAGCAGCTCTGTCTGTCATGTTTATTGATCCAGCTTAAATCTATGGCTCAGATGCGTCCACGCAGCAGAGAAGCTGCCCCTCGTCCAAATGAAGTATCCCTAACTTCACAGCCCAGCATTTAGTGGTTGCCTGCCCTCCCAGTCCAAAGGAACTTCTTGAAAAAGCGTTGGCAGATACTTGAAGAAATACGATTTACTCTTAGGGGCCAGGAATGAAGTGGCGATTTGAGACCTGACTCGCGGTGACCAACAGTGCCAAGCGGCTCGCGAAGTTACAGGCGTTAGTTTGAAATGTCCAACTTCTACCTGCTGCCTGGAGGTGTGTAGGAGCAGTGAGTTAAGTGTGCCTTGTGGACCCACAGTGTCTCCTCTGTGCCGGTGGACAGCAGAGGGTACCTGTCTAGAGTCAGGCCCAAGGGGGCTCCAGGGCAGGTGGAGGAAAGAGTCCCAATCTGGAGCCAGACGTACCTGGTTCCTGTTCCAGCTCTGCCACTGATGGGCCTGTGGCCTTGGGTAGCATTTAGCATTCACGGGCCTTGATTGCCGTGTATAAAAGTGCCCTCATCTAAGAGGGTTAAAGACAGCAAGGGCTGTGTGCGGGGTGTCAGCCGTGGGGACTCTCCTCCCGACCCCCCCCACAGGGCCTCTCTTTTTCCCGTTGTCCCTTTGCTCTCCGGCCCCCTCCTGCTCACCCCCCGACAGCTGCTGTCTGCAATCACTTATGAGATGCTCCAGAGCGCCCCAAACTGTTTACTTCTCCCTTCTCTCTCCTCTTTCTTTTCCCCACCGCCCCATCTGTGTCTTAACCCCGCCAGGGGCCCACGGCGGCTACTCCCACTGCAGCCTCAGAGCCCCATGCCCACCCCACTCCCTGGAACCGTGGGTAAAACCTCCTCCCCAGGGAGGAGGGAGTCCCCCCACACCCATCCTCCCAGGCCCCCCCAACACCACGTCATCTGCTTGCACCTGCTATGTCCTGGCGCGGTGGCGGGACTGGGGATGGGACATGAGTGAGGGACACAGCCCTGCCCTGGGCTCACCGTCCAGTTGGGGGGCATCCTAGCAGTGCCCAGCTCAGAGCACAGCTCTGGAATCGGCCCAGCCCTGGGTTCAAATCCTAGCCATAGGCCTGACCTCTGACTCTCAGGGTCATCATCGATGGAGTGGGGGGAGCAGCAGTAACCCCCCCAGGACTGGGGGGACAATCAAATGAGGGGACGTGGGTAAAAGGTGCGTAGCCCAGCCCGGGCACAAAGCCGGCGCCGATAAGCAGGAACTGTAACATCCCCAGAAGTAGCTGGTGGCTGTATGTCTGTCCCCTCCCCCTCCCCCAGAAAGGGCTCCCCCCGCCCTGCCTGCCCAGGGCGGCCGCTGCACAGTCAGGAGGGCCGGGGTGTCTGGGGCCCTCCTCGGGGCACGCCTGGGACTAGAGGCCACACCCCGTCTCGCCGAGGCCCTGGCTAGCTGAGCATCCCCCGCATTGTCGCTCGCTGCCGCCGGCTTCCTGGTCGGCCCCGTGGTCCTGCGGTGTTCACCTTCCACCTCGTACACACCAGGATGGTCTCGTCTCTGGCTGTTCTGACCCAGGAGCAGGTACCCAGGGCGTTTCGGGGACCCTGTTTCCCAGGATGGGTTTTGTGCTTGAGGGGATGGGACCCCGGCTCCCTCTGCGGGGTTGGGGTGCTCCCCTGACGTCCAGGGTTCATCAGGCCAGCAGCCCCCTAGGCCCTGTGCCCCCGCAGGACTGGCTGCAGCCACCCCTGTAGACGCCCTGCTGGACCCAGGCCGAGCCCACGTGGCTGGCTGGCACAGAGGCTGCAGGCATCCTCCCTGAAGGGGACCAGCAGGCCTCCCGTGACCCAGTGACTGCTGGGTGGCGGGCGAGGGGGGCACAGCGGGTGGCACCCAGAGGAGGCATCTGACACAGCTCTGCCTCCGGGGCTGCTGGCTTCTGCTTTCATTCCTGGGGCAAGGAGCTGCCCGGAGATCGAGAGTGCGGCAGGGCCACCTCTGTCCAGCCTGGGAGGTGAGGGCACAGCTGCCAAGGGGCCCCAGCAGGCTCTTGTAGAGGTTCCTGCCCATCCGCTGTCTCCCGGGAGCCCCCAGCCTGGGTTCCCATCTCTGAGTGCAAAGTAGTTTCACAGGCGGAAGGAGTAAGGGTCCCTGCCTTAAAAACAAAACGAGGCCCTCCCTGGCGGTCCAATAGTTAAGACTCCGCACTTCCAATGGGGGATGAGGGAGAAGTGCATGTTCGGTCCTTGGTTGGGGAGCTAAGATCCCGCGTGCAAGGGGTAGGGTGGCCGAGGACCCCTTGAGTCCCTTCCCCACGCTGCAGTTCTGTCCGGGAAGGGCGGCCCATGGTCACCACGTGGGTGGGGGTGGTGTCGGGGGGTGGGGGTGCTCCCTGATGCCTAAGGGGCTCCCTCCCGGCCCGGAAAAGCCCAGCTTCTTGCTGCTTCCCTCCCCGACCTTGCTGTCCTCTCCACTCTGGGCCCTAGCAGGGTACTGGTGCAGGCTGTGGTCACCGCGGGAGACCAGGGCGGCGCACGGGGAGGAGGCTGTGAGCTTCCCGGGCTGGGACAGGAGAGCTCTAACGTTTGCTGAATGAACGACCGCAGGGAGGCCTGTGGCCTGGGCCCCCGGGGACGATCACGGAGATTCCGGAGCACACGCGGGCTTCTGTTTCCTGAGTCTTGCCCTGACCCGCTGCAGCTCACGTGGTCTGTAGAGCACTGAAGCCCCTCTGGCCAGATTTCGGTGACCACACCCTTCCACCTGTGGTCACCGAGATGCAGACAGAGATGGGGGAGCCGTGGCCAGGGGACGAGGTCCCTCCACCCCGTGAGCCAAGCCTCCGTTCCTCTCAGGGAGGGGAGGTGGTTGTCCCCACGACTGGGGGCCTTCGGCTACTGACACCCGCAGGCCACCCCACCCCCGCCGCCATCACTGTGCGCAGCCCTGACGTAACCAGGAGCCACAGCGAGGCTCCCCTCGATCGGAAGGCGCCTAGCCAGTAGGCGCCTGAGCCATGGTGAGGATCTCGGTGGGCTGTACCATGGGAAAGGCCTTCCACCGTTGCTCTGGGAGAGTTGGGATTTGATTTTTTTTTTACTGTGGAATCAATTCAATTTGATCAGTCCAGCCACGGCTCTGTGTTGGTTGACTCGTTCGTAATCAGGGAACAGGTGCTTGAAGGTTGCTTTGAAAAGATTGAAACTTCCAGTCTGTGATCTTTATAAGGAATTCTTAATGAGGCATCAGTTAGACGCGTGAACAGACGCCCTGTCGGGCAGCCTTGCCGTGGGCTCTGTGGCTGGTCCAGATGTTTCCACCGTGGTCTGACCACGTGAGGTCCGTGCTTTTTAGTGTTGGGCTGGGGAGGGGTCCCCATGCCACTCGTCCCGCCGGCTCAGGCCTCAGGAGTTTAGAGGAGAGACTGAGGTTCTCACTGGCCCAGAGCAGCAGGGCAGGGCGGGGGGGGCGGTCCTGGCCGTGACCCCCAGCCCCCAGTAACGATTGCACCGTCCTCCCCGCCCCCAGCTCCATCTGAATCTGAGCGAGTTCTGGGTGGTGCTGTTTGGGAATGTGAGTGTTGGCCTCCAGCCCCTTCCGGCAATTGGGCCTCTCTGTTTGCCCTCCAAGATGACTCCACAGGCAGAACGGACACCCCGAGTGCACGCAGGTTCAGCAGCTCTCGCTCTTTGCCCCCCACCTTGCTCACAGGAGAAGAGTTGGCTCCTGTCTCGGAGCTCCTGGCCTCTGGGAGAGAGCGGAAGGGGGTGTTACACAAGCGCCCTTCCGGATATGTGTGGTTTTGAGCAGTTACACCTCTTCCTGTCTCTTCTTGAGGCGCCCGGTGGCCGCCGTGGCTCCCACAGGCTTTGGGCCCATAAAGGGCAGTGGTTTCATACCGTGTCACAGTCAGAGCCATACCTCAGGGCTTTGGTAGAAGGGATTTACGGGGTTTGAGCAGCAACATGCAAAGTAACATCAGTTTGAGAAGCGGCAGCTTAGGTCCTAGCCCTGGTTCCTGAAGCTTCCGGGGAGATCACCCAACGCCCTTCACACGCCTGTCACACCCACGTGCCGTAAGCCTCTCCTCCCTGGTCCCTCAGTCAGAGCTCACGGAGCATCGGCCATGTGCCTGGCGCTGCTGGGACACGTCAGTGAGCAGAAGAGGCAAAGCCCCTGCCCTGGAGGAGCCGACATCCCTGTGGTCTCAGGACAAGTGGGGACGGGGTAAAGGTGAGGAACAGTCCATAACTGGGGTCACAGCAGAGTGACCTTCAAGATGGTGTCCGGCGGCCCCGCCTCTTGGTCCTCACCCACTCCGTCGTATTAGGGTTGGTCTTTGTGACCAATAAACAAATCTCCCGAGCCTCAGTCAAGAAAGACACGGCAGCTTCTCTCTCTCCATCCCTTACTCTGGGGGAAGCAAACTGCCTCGGCCTGAGAGATCCAGGAAGTACAGAACTGAGGCCCACTGCGTACAGCCTTGTGCAGGAGACACCTAAGAAGAGGAGCCTTCAGGGGAATTCCCTGGCAGCCCAGTGGCTAGTACTCCACGGCCTCACTGCCCAGGTCCTGAGTTCAATCCCTGGTTGGGGAACTAAGATCCCACAAGACGCACAGCGCAGCAAAAAGCAAAGACAAGAAGCATTGAGATGAGACGGTGGCCTCAGCTGACATCCTGCCCACAGCCTCAGGACAGACCCTGAGCCAGACCACCCAGCCAAGTCAGTCCCGGATTCCTGACTCCAAAACTGTGTGAGTAATATCTGTTGCCGTAAGTCGCCAACCCTTGTCAGCTGGCGGCAGACGACTCATACAGTCTCATTGTTCCTAAGACCTCAGCGATCTAGGGCCAAGCCTTCGGGAAGCTTTGAGCTTCCAGGATGATCCAGAATGAGGATGCAGCCCCAGAGGGCCCCCCGTGACAGCGAGTCATACCTGTGCGTGGCTGGCCACCTCCGTAAGCGATGAGCCTTTTTCTGGGGAGCTGGAGAAGATGAGGAGACTTCTGAGAGCAGGGGAGAGAGGCAGCATGGGAAAAGGAGAGGTTGCAGTGAGTCTCAGGACCCTGAAGAGTGATTTTCTGGAAGGCAGGACCACTGCCTGGGAGCAGGCTGCCTCTGGGGCAGGTGCCTCTGTGCAAGAGTGACCTCACCTGCCTTTGGCCCACGGTGCAAACGTTCAGGAAGGAGTTGTGATCGCGGACTTTCTGAGAGGCACTCCCAGGCCTCGGGCAGCACCTTCCCTCCTCCAGCGCCGGGCACGAGCGGATTCCAGCCTCCGTGTCCGTCACCGCACACCCCCACCTGGTAGCACATCAGCTCCTCCGGGACTCCTGTTACCCTCCCATTTCACAGGTGGAGAAACTGACACTTCGGCAGGTTGGGAGATTTGCCCAACGTCAGACACCAATAAATGGCAGAGTTACGATGCAAACCAAGGGCTAGATCTGAACCCCAACTGGACCTCACCTCCCTCCCCACCACCTGGAGTGGTCTCCTGGGTCACCCAAAGAGGGGGGAATTGTGTCATCCACCAAGCCCCAGAAGAAGATGGAAACGGGTGTCGACCCGGCAAGGTTTCGATTTAGAAACAGTTACCCTCTCCGGAGCTCAAAGGGCTATAGCTTCACATGAAGAAGTCTCACTGCGTGAAGGTTCCCATCACCCGAGTTTCGTGCTCCAGCATCTACGGTAAAGAGACAGCTGTGGCATCCTTTTCCAGTAACTGGAAGTAGCTCCCGGCCTCCCGCTGGAGTTATAATTTAATGTAACGAGAATGACCCTGAATATTAAAACACAGCAGAACGGCTCCCAGCAGTGCTAGAGTTAAAACTCCATTCACCTTCTGTGCAACAGTCCTGGTGGCAGGCCACAGAGAGTTTCGTTTGTCTGCATTCGTGGGTCTGCTGGCTCCACGTCGCAGGTCGATGGGTGATGCCCGGTCCAGGCCAGGTGGCTCTTGCATGTGAGCTCGGCCTCTTCGGACCAGCGGGGGGGCTGTGTCTGGAGCAGGTTCATCCGTGATGATGGCAGGGGCTCCAGGGCAAGTCTCCTGTGGGTGGAGCTGGCATATCGTCATTCTGCTCGCTCCCCATTGGCCCAAGAGTGTGTGTGTGTGTGCGTGTGGAGGCGGGGTGGGTGTTGTATGCATGTGTGCATGTTGGGAGGAGGTGGCAGAGTCACTTAGCAAAGGACATGGATACGGAAGGAGCCAGGAATGGGGACCGATGATTCAATCTCCTAGACCCTCATACCCTCCTTCTATGCAAACCAGATGGCAGCTCACCAACCAGCACATCTGAGGAGCCAGAACAGGTGGTCCCCCAAGCAGGCGCACTCAGAAAGCATCTCCTATTATTGTGTGTCTCTGGACTCGTGGGCTCGGTCTGACTTTTCTTTGTGGTTTCTTTGCTTAGCTGTGAATTCCTTTCCTTCTCTCGCCTGGATGCACTGAATCCTTCCCATCTCGTGCAAGTAGCTCTCATCAACTCTGAGAGGCTACAGATTCCATCTTTAATGCTGAGGCTGAAGGGATCAGAGAAAGAGGGAGAAAGAGGGAGAGGAAGAGAGAGAGCGCCACTTGCAGCTCCGAATTGGACGCCCCCAGGCACATTGGCCCCCAGAATAATATAATCATTTATTCTTAGCTCCAACAGAGAAATTGCGGCTCATGTAGGCCAGGCCCCCATTTTGCAGATGAGAAGACTGAGGCTTAAAGAGAGAGAGAGCGAGCTCGTGTGTCCTGGTCAAGGGCGCCTCACCGTGGTCTGCTGTGACCCTGGACGTTTTGCACAGTGCATCTGGTTTATTCTGGGGCTTTCCCTCTGTGTGTATAAATGTGCTTGTCCATGTTTAAAATCATGTCATGGGTCCACTTTTCCAGAAGACCGCCAGCCCGAGTCTCAGGGCCAATCCCAGGCCCCAGAGTCACATAGAGGCCCCGTGGGGCCTTTGGTCAGTCCCTGAGAGTCTGAGCATCAGGGCCTGGCCGGGGCTGCAGCTCTGATGACAGCCTAAGACTCCAGGAATCCGTTCTTGTGTTTTCTTCCCATTTAAACTCGGCCTCCTGCCCTCTCGCGTCCTCTGCCCTCAGAGCCCTAACAGGCTGCATAGTGACCTTTCTGGGAAAACTAAAGTGGAGAAAACACAGTGAGAGGTTGCAGGGGAACTGCATTCTCACACAGCCTCAAAGAGCCCTCCCTGCGGTTCCTGGTTAATTATGAAGGAATTAGTTCTCCGTGCCATGGCGGAAGCTGCCTTAACCAAGTGGCAGGCCCTGGCTTTGCCCGTCACGGACAAACGCGCGTGTGCATCCTGGTTGGATGCACCAGAAGGACACACCTCGCCAAAAAGGTTTAGCCAGATCTAATCATCCGGCTGCAATCAGACAAATGCAAAATGTGGGACAAGTCAGCAGGACTAATGGCCTGAGCTTTTCAAAAAAAAAACCCAATGCCACGAAAAACAAAAATGAAAAAATGGTAGGGGGGTGGGGTGCTGGATTAGGAGATTAGTTGAGGGGTGCTGGGTTAAGTGAACCTTGAGCGGATTCTGGTGTGTTTTTTTTAAGCTATAGAATCTATTTTTGGAATGCGTTCTGGATTTCTTTAAACTGTAGACTATCTTTTTGGAATCAATGGGAAAATTTTAATCTCTATTTTATTTCTTCTCCAATCTTTATTGTTTCCTTCCTTCTGCTGACTTTAGGTTTTGTTTGTTCTTCTTTTTCTTTCTTTCTTTTTAAAATTTATTTATTTATTTATTTGGTTGCGTCGGGTCTTACTTGCGGCAGGCGGGCTCCTTCGTTGCGGCTCATGGGCTCCTTACTTGCGACATGCGAACTCTTAGTTGCGACATGCATGTGGGATCTAGTTCCCTGATCAGGGATCGAATCCGGGCCCCCTGCATTGGGAGTGCAGAGTCTTAACCACAGCGCCTCCAGGGAAGCCCCTGTTCTTCTTATTCTAATTCTTTTAGGTGGTAGCCTGGATTGTTTATTTGAGGTTTTTCTTGTTTTTGGAGGAAGGCGGAAATTTTTAATATAGGCTATATATCAGGTGGTATTGAATTAATTGCCTTAGATATGATCATGGTGTTGGAGTTATGTAAGGTAGAGTTCTTACTCTCAGAAAATGCTTGCTGCAGTATTGAGGTGTGAAGTGCATGAGATCGCAACTGTCAAATGTTTCAGAAAAAAAAGTGTGTGCGAGAGGGAGGGGGAAGAGGTGAAGGGGAGAGGGGGAGGGAGGAGAGGCAATGCAAGCAAATGAGGCAAATGCAGATTATCAGTGAGTAGGATGAAGGGTATATAGGGGCTCGTTGCTATTCCGGTGTTTTACAATTTTTCTGATGTTTTAAAGTTTTAAAAATAATAAGTTGGAGAGAAGACAGTGTCCACAGATGGAGCCTTTTAGGTCCCCTGTCATCACTCAGCTCAGCCTGAAAAGGGTGAGAGCTGGTATTGACTCAACGTCTTTCCTCTTGGGCTCAGAGCGTATCTTCTCTTTGCTCCCATGAGAAACTATGAACGGGCCTTTGTGAGCGCTCCATGCTTATGTCTCCAAGTATAAACCGGGGTGGTTTGCTCCGGGTCACACGCTGGGCGTGCAGGAGACGGGAGGGACCCAGCCTTCGGACTCCCAGCTTGGACCCCGAGCCACACCCTCTCAGCCGCCCCTCCCGTCCCTCGTCCCTCTGGAGCCTGGCATGTTGCCACATGGTTTCTGAACAGTCCCGGGTGGAGGTGGGGTGGGCAGCTCTGCCAGCCTTCCTCCCCGAGGGGTGGAGGAGCCCAGCGCAGGCTGGGAGTCACAGCATCCCCACTGGGACATCAGCTCCTTGGGGATTGGCTGCCAGACAGATGCAGTGGCTCCTGATTGGAGAGCGGCAGCTTCAGGGCAAGAAGGTGGGCTCTGGACACGTTGGCTGTGCCCCTGGACTGTGTCCTGAATGCTCAGTAGGGGGCTTGGGGAAACCTCACCAATCCTCTTCCCCGCCCTGAGGTGGCAAAGGTGCCTACCCCCCAGGAGGAATGAGACCAAAGCACTGCTCGTGGCCTGAAGTTCTTTTCCGTGTGAAGTGGGCATCAGAGCGTGGCCAGTGCCCGGCTGTGGGCGGAGGAGCTGACTGCTGACCCTGAAGGACCTGAGCTTCCAGAGTCCGGGCTAGGGTGAGGAGTGGGACAGGTGACCTCCCTGGGGATGCCTCCCAAAGGGTGGCCAGTGGCACCTGTAACTGCCATGAACACCCCCGCTGGACAGAGCGGGCATTGCACCCTCAGGAAGGCTGCCCTGTCCCCACCCCTGCCACCTCGTGCAAGCCAAGTCCCCAGGCCCTCCCCCTACCACAGGCGTGCCAGGCATAGCTGTGAGCACAGCCGACAGAACTCCCTGCATCCATGGAGCTGGCATCTTGGGGTCACAAATGAGACAATAGGTGAAATATAAGGTGTGTTAGAAGGTGACACGTACCAGGGGAGGGACCAGGGGAGTGTAGGGAAGACAGGTCTGCAATTTAAGATAAAGTGTCCAGAGAAGACTCGCTGAGAATGTGACCTTTGTATTAAGAGGTGAAGGTCAGGGGTCCCTCTGGCGGGTCAGGGGTCAGAGCGCTCAGGCAGAAGGAAGGGCAGGTGCAAAAGCCCTGAGGTTGGAGTGTCTGTTTGGTTCACGGGACCCCACAGAGCCCGCATCTGGGGCGGAGTGAGCGGGGCGGGGTGGGGGGTGGGGGACGGGGATGAGGTCAGAGAGGTCGTGGCTCAGGTGGGGCCGGGCTGAGGCCGCTGTTGAGATTTGGGCTTTCACTCTGGGTAGAATGGGAAACCATTGGAAAGTTTGAGCAAAGTAACAACATGATCTGATTTATGTTCCGGAAGTTTCGCTCTGGCTCCTGGTCAAGGTGGAAGCCAGGAGACCTGTCAGAAAGCTGTCGTGGGGACTAAGAGAGGGAAGGTGGCAGCCGGGCCAGGGAGGAGGAGGCAGAGGTCACCGCAAGAAGCGTGGGACTTGGGCTTCCCCGGTGGCGCAGTGGTTGAGAGTCCGCCTGCCGATCCAGGGGACACGGGTTCGTGCCCCGGTCCAGGAAGATCCCACATGCTGTGGAGCGGCTGGGCCCGTGAGCCATGGCCGCTGAGCCTGCGCGTCCGGAGCCTGTGCTCCTCAACGGGAGAGGCCACAACAGTGAGAGGCCCGCGTACCGCAAAAAAAAAAGAAGCGTGGGACTCTGGTGGCTTCTGAAGATGGCCTCATGACGGGGTGGCTGTGGAAGAACAGGGCTGCAGTGGGAGTTGTCGACTTAAAACAATGCACAACGTGAGAGTGAGAGTTAAGTTTTATTTGGGGCAACAGGAGGACTGTGGCCCGGGGGGACGGCGTTTCAGATAGCTCTGAGAAACTGCACCAAAGAGGTCAGGGGAAGGTCAGTATGTATGTGATTTTGGCAAAGGGGGAGTCCATGCAATCAAGCACATATTTTTTCCAGAAGGTTTCTGTTAGTCACGAGGAACAATCGTCACCATGAAGGATTTTAGTGTTTTTCTAGATATGAGGAAATACAAAAATTAGGCTCACTAAATCTTCTCCTGAAAATATTTAACTATCTGAAGCCCTGTTCTGCCAGTTTTTCTCAGAGCACCGAGCACCTCATTGCTGCTCTCCACCCTGAACTCCTTTCAGGGGATGTTGAAAGTCAGCAGCTACAGCAGCACATGATTTAATCCTTGTAGAGGGAGATGGTAAGGGCCCGTGGCAAGTGCCAATTTGTAGTTGACAGGGTAGTCAGGAGCTTCGTGTTAGACGTATGGCCCCAAGGCGCTTGTTTCACATCCTTGTAGAGATGCCTAGCGGACAGTCGGATACACGCATCTGCGGTCCAGGGGAGAGATGGGGGCTGGAGATACAATCGTGGGGTCTGCAGCGTAGCAATGGAGGTCAGAGCCAGAAGACTGGTGGAAACCTGAGGAACCTCGTGTAGCAGCAGGGAGGTCACGGCGACCTTGGCAATGGTAGCTTCCTCAGAGGCATGAGGGCAGAAGGGAGGGGAATTACAGACGAGGACATTTCCTGTGATGGAAGGAGAGAAGTAGGACAAGAGTGGGGAAGGAAGTGGGTCCAAGAAATTATGCTTGTTGTTTTTGAAAACTGCAGAAGTAGTTTGGGTTTTTTTTTTTTTTTTGGTACGTGGGCCTCTCACTGTTGTGGCCTCTCCCGTCGTGGAGCACAGGCTCCGGACGCGCAGCCTCAGCGGGCATGGCTCACGGGCCCAGCCGCTCCGCGGCATGTGGGATCTTCCCGGACTGGGGCACGAACCCACGTCCCCTGCCTCGGCAGGCAGACTCTCAACCGCTGCGCCACCAGGGAAGCCCTTTAGTTATCTATTTTATGCATATTAGTGTACATATGTCAATCCCAATCTCCCAATTCATCCCCCCCGACTTCCCACCTTGGTGTCCATACTTTTGTCCTCTACATCTGTGTCTCTATTTCTGCCCAGCAAACCAGTTCATCTGTACCATTTTTCTAGGTTCCACATATATGCATTAATATGCGATATTTGTTTTTCTCTTTCTGACTTACTTCACTCTGTATGACAGTCTCTAGGTCCACCCACGTCTCTACAAGTGACCCAATTTCGTTCCTTTTTATGGCTGAGTAATATTCCGTTGTATATATGTATCACATCTTCTTTATCCATTCATCTGTCGATGGGCATTTAGGTTTCTTCCATGTCCTGGCTATTGTAAATAGTGCTGCAATGAACATTGGGGTGCATGTGTCTTTTTGAATTATGGTTTTCTCAGGGTATATGTCCAGTAGTGGGATTGCTGGGTCATATGGTAATTCTATTTTTATTTTTTTAAGGAACCTCCATACTGTTCTCCTTAATGGCTCTATCAATTTACATTCCCACCAACGGTGCAAGAGGGTTCTCTTTTCTCCACACCCTCTCCAGCATTTATTGTTTGTAATTTTATGATGATGCCCAGCTAACCAGTGTGAGGTGATGATACCTCATTGTAATTTTGATTTGCATTTCTCTAGTAATTAGTGATGTTGAGCAGCTTTTCATGTGCCTCTTGGCCATCTGTCTATTTAGGTCTTCTGCCCATTTTCTGATTGGGTTGTTTGTTTTTTTGATATTGAGCTGCATGAGCTATTCATATATTTTGGAGATAAATCATTTGTCTGTTGATTCGCTTGCAAATATTTTCTCCCATTCTGAGGGTTGTCTTTTTGTCCTGTTTATCGTTTTCTTGGCTGTGCAAAAGCTTTTAAGTTTCATTAGGTCCCATCTGTTTATTTTTGTTTTTATTTCTGTTACTCTAGGAGGTGGGTCAAAAAAGATCTTGCTGCAATTTGTGTCAAAGGGTGTTCTTCCTATGTTTTCCTCTAAGAGTTTTATAGTGCCTGGTCTTACATTTAGGTCTGTAATCCATTTTGGGTTTATCTTTGTGTATGGTGTTAGGGAGTGTTCTAATTTCATTCTTTTACATGCAGCTGTCCCTTTTTCCCAGCATCACTCATTGAAGAGACTGTCTTTTCTCCATTGTATATCCTTTCTTCCATTGTCATAGATGAGTTGACCATAGGTGCCTGTGTTTATCTCTGGGTTTTCTATCCTGTTCCATTGATCTATATTTCTGTTTTTGTGCCAGTATCATACTGTCTTGATTACTGTAGCTTTCTAGTATAGTCTGAAGTCAGGGAGTCTGATTCCTCCAGCTCCATTTTTTTTTCCTTCAAGATTGCTTTGGCTAATTGGTGCCTTTTGTGTCTCCATACAAATTATAAGATTTTTTTGTTCTAGTTCTGTAAAAAATGCCATTGCTAATTTGATAGGGATTGCACTGAATCTGTAGATTGCTTTGGGTAGTATAGTCATTTTCACAGTATTGATTCTTCCAATCCAAGAGCATGGTATATCTCTCCATCTGTGTCATCTTTGATTTCTTTCATTAGTGTTTTATAGTTTTCTGAGTACAGATCTTTTACCTCCTCAGGTAGGTTTATTCCTAGGTATTTTATTCTTTTTGTTGCAATGGTGAATAGGATTGTTTCCTTAATTTACCTTCTGATCTTTCATTGTTAGTGTATAGGAATGCAAGAGATTTCTGTGCATTAATTTTGTATCCTGCTACTCTACCAAATTCATTGATTAGCTCTAGTAGTTTTCTGGTGGCACCTTTAGGATTTTCTATGTATAGTATCATGTCATCTGCAAACAGTGACAGTTTTACTTCCTCTTTTCCAATTTGGATTCCTTTTATTTCTTTTTCTCCTCTGTCTGCTGTGGCTAAAACTTCCAAAACTATGTTGAATAATAGTGGTGAGGGTGGCCAACCTTGTCTTGTTCCTGATCTTAGAAGAAATGGTTTCAGTTTTTCACCATTGAGAATGACGTTGGCTGTGGGTTTGTCATATATGGGCTTTATTATGTTGAGGTAGGTTCCCTCTATGCCTACTTTCTGGAGAGTTTTTTTATCATAAATGGTGTTGAATTTTGTTGAAAGCTTTTTCTGCCTTATTGAGATGATCATATGGTTTTTAATCCTTCAATTTGTTAATATGGTGTATCACATTCATTGATTTGCGTATATTGAAGAATCCTTGCATTCCTGGGGTAAA
The DNA here is from genome assembly GCF_963924675.1 of Phocoena phocoena. Taxonomy (NCBI): domain Eukaryota; kingdom Metazoa; phylum Chordata; class Mammalia; order Artiodactyla; family Phocoenidae; genus Phocoena; species Phocoena phocoena. The sequence goes on from NC_089219.1 coordinate 4,231,833, forward strand.
CCCCACTTGATCGTGGTGTACGATCCTTTTAATGTGCTGTTGGATTCTGTTTGCTAGTATTTTGTTAAGGTTTTTTCATCTCTGTTCATCAGTCATATTGGCCTGTAGTTTTCTTTTTTTGTGACATCTTTGTCTGGTTTTGGTATCAGGGTGTTGGTGGCCTCGTAGAATGAGTTTGGGAGTGTTCCTCCCTCTGCTATATTCTGGAAGAGTTTGAGAAGGACAGGTGTTAGCTCTTCTCTAAATGTTTGATAGAATTTGCCTGTGAAGCCATCTGGTCCTTGTCTTTTGTTTGTTGGAAGATTTTTAATCACAGTTTCAATTTCATTACTAGTGATTGGTCTGTTTATATTTTCTATTTTTTCCAGGTTCAGTCTTGGAAGGTTGTGTTTTTCTAAGAATTTGTCCATTTCTTCCAGGTTGTCCATTTTATTGGCATATAGTTGCTTGTAGTAATCTCTCATGATCCTTTGTATTTCTGCTGTGTCAGTTGCTACTTCTCCTTTTTCATTTCTAATTCTGTTGATTTGAGTCTTCTCCCTTTTTTTCTTGATAAGTCTGGCTAATGGTTTATCAATTTTGTTTTTCTTCTCAAAGAACCAGTGTTCAGTTTTATTGATCTTTGCTATTGTTTCCTTCATTTCTTTTTCATTTATTTCTGATCTGATCTTTATGATTTCTTTCCTTCTGCTAACTTTGGGGTTTTTCTGTTCTTCTTTCCCTAATTGCTTTAGGTGTAAGGTTAGGCTGTTTATTTGAGATTTTTCTTGTTTCCTGAGGTAGGATTGTATTGCTATAAACTTCCCTCTTGAACTGCTTTTGCTGCATCCCACAGGTTTTGGGTCTTCGTGTTTTCATTGTCATTTGTTTCTAGGTATTTTTTGATTTTCTCTTTGATTTCTTCAGTGATCTCTTGGTTATTTAGTAGCTTATTGTTTAGCCTCCATCTGTTTGTATTGTTTACAGTTTATTTCCTGTAATTGATATCTAGTCTCATAGCATTGTGGTCAGAAAAGGTACTTGATACAATTTCAATTTTCTTAAATTTACCAAGGCTTGATTTGTGACCCAAGGTATGGTCTATACTGGAGAATGTTCCATGAGCACTTGAGAAGAAAGTGTATTCTGTTGTTTTTAGATGGAATGTCCTATAAATATCAATTAAGTCCATCTTGTTTAATGTGTCATTTAAAGCTTGTGTTTTCTTATTTATTTTCATTTTGGACAATCTGTCCATTGGTGAAAGTGAGGTGTTAAAGTCCCCTACTATGATTGTGTTACTGTCGATTTTGCCTTTTATGGCTGTTAGCATTTGCCTTAAGTATTGAGGTGCTCCTATATTGGGTGCATAAATATTTACAATTGTTATATCTTCTTCTTGGATTGATCCCTTGATCATTATGTAGTGTCCTTCTTGGTTTTTTGTAATAGTCTTTATTTTAAAGTCTATTTTGTCTGATATGAGAATTGCTACTGCAGCTTTCTTTTTTTTTAAATAAATTTATTTATTTATTTATTTATTTTTGGCTGCATTTGGTCTTTGTTGCTTTGTGCTGACTTTCTCTAGTTGCGGCGAGTAGGGGCTTCTCTTCATTGCGGTGCGTGGGCTTCTCGTTGCAGTGGCTTCTCTTGTGCAGTGCAGGCTCTAGGTGTGCAGGCTTCAGTAGTTGTGGCACGTGGGCTCAGCAGTTGTGGCTTGCGGGCTCAATAGTTGTGGCTCGTGGGCTCAGTAGTTGTGGCACACAGTCTGCTCCACGTCATGTGGGATCTTCCTGGACCAGGGCTTGAACCCCTGTCCCCTGCATTGGCAGGCGGATTCTTAACCATTACACCACCAGGGAAGCCCTTCCAGCTTTCTTTTGATTTCCATTTGCATGGAGTATCTTTTTCCATCCCCTGACTTTCAGTCTGTATGTGTCCCTAGGTCTGAAGTGGGTCTCTTGTAGACAGCATATGTATGGGTCTTGTTTTTGTATCCATTCAGCCAGTCTGTGTCTTTTGCTTGGAGCATTTAATCCATTTACATTTAAGGTAATTATCAATATGTATGTTCCTATTACCATTATCTTAATTGTTTTGGGTTTGTTTTTGTAGGTCCTTTTCTTCTCTTGTGTTTCCCACTTAGAGAAGTTCCTTAAGCATTTGTTGTAAAGCTGGTTTGGTGGTGCTGAATTCTCTTAACTTTTGCTTGTCTGTAAAACTTTTGATTTCTCTGTCGAATATGAATGAGATCTTGCTGGGTAGAGTATTCTTGGTTGTAGGTTCTTCCCTTTCATCACTTTAAATATATCATGCCACTCCCTTCTGGCATGCAGAGTTTCTGCTGAGAAATCAGCTGTTAAGCTTATGGGAGTTCCCTTGTATGTTTTTGTCGTTTTTCCCTTGTTGCTTTTAGTAATTTTTCTTTGTCTTTAATTTTTGTCAGTTTAATACTATGTCTCTCAGTGTGTTTCTCCTTGGGTTTATCCTGCCTGGGACTCTCTGTGCTTCCTGGACTTGGGTGGCTATTTCCTTTCCTTTGTTGAGGAAGTTTTCGACTATACTCTCTTCAAATATTTTCTCAGTTCCTTTCTCTCTCTCTTCTCCTTCTGGGACCCCTATAATGTGAATGTTCCTGCATTTAATGTTGTCCCAGAGGTCTCTTAGGCTGTCTTCATTTATTTTCGTTCTTTTTTCTTTATCCTTTTCTGTGGCAGTGATTTCCACCATTCTGTCTTCCAGGTCACTTATCTGTTCTTCTGCCTCAGTTATTCTACTATTGATTCCTTCTGGTGTATTTTTCATTACTGTTATTGTATTGTTCATTCCTGTTTGTTTGTTCTTTAATTTTTCTAGGTGTTTGTTGTTCTTTAATTCTTCTAGGTCTTTGTTAAACATTTCTTGCATCTTCTAGATCTTTGTGATCTTTTTCTGAGGTCCAGGATCATCTTCACTATCATTATTGTGAATTCTTTTTCTGAAAGGTTGCCTATCTCCACTTCATTTAGTTGTTTTTCTGGGGTTATCTTGTTCCTTCATCTGGTACATAGCCCTCTGCCTTTTCATCTTGTCTATCTTTCTCTGATTGGGGTTTTCGTTCCACAGGCTGCAGGCTTGTAGTTCTTCTTGCTTCTGCTGTCTGCCCTCTGGTGGATGAGGCTACCTAAGAGGCTTGTGCAAGTTTCCTGATGGGAGGGACTGGTGGTGGCTAGAGCTGGCTGTTGCTCTGGTGGGCAGAGCTCAGTAAAACTTTAATCTGCTTGTGTGCTAATGGGTAGGGCTGAGTGCCCTCCCTGTTGGTTGTTTGGCCTGAGGCAACCCAGCCCTGGTGTCTGCAGTCTCTTTGTTGGGGCTAATGGCAGACTCTGGGAGGGCTCACACCAAGGAGTACTTCCCAGAACTTCTGCTGCCAGTGTCCTTGTCCCCGCAGTGAGCCACAGCCACCACCCCCACCTCTGCAGGCGACCCTACAACACTAGCAGGCAGGTCTGGTTCAGTCTCTGCTGGGGTCACTGCTCCTTCCCCTGGGTCCCGATACGCACACTACTTGGTGTGTGCCCTCCGAGAGTGGAGTCTCTGTTTCCCCCAGTCCTGTCAAAGTCCTGCAGTCAAATCCTGCTAGCCTTCAAAGTCTGATTCTCTAGGAACTCCTCCTCCATTGCCGGACCCCCAGGTCGGGAAGCCTGACGTGGGGCTCAGAACCTTCACTGCAGTAGGTGGACTTCTGTGGTATAAGTGTTCTCCAGTTTGTGAGTCACCCACCCAGTTATGGGATTTGAGTTTACTGTGATTGCGCCCCTCCTACCATCTCACTGTGGCTTCTCCTTTGTCTTTGGATGTGGGGCGTCTTTTCTGGTGAGTTCCAGTGTCTTCCTGTCGATGACTGTTCAGCAGTGAGTTGTGATTCCGGTGCTCTTGCAAGAAGGAGTGAGCGCACGTCCTTCTCCTCCACCATCTTTCCTTCCTTCTGGAGAAGTCGTTTTTGGGGGGGGGTTGGCTGCACCGCGTGGCACGCAGGATCTTAGTTCCCTGACCAGGGATCGAACCTGTGCCCCTGCAGTGGAAGTGCGGAGTCTTAACCACTGGACCGCCAGGGAAGTCCAAGATAGAGGAAGTAGTAATTGATTGTGTGCAGATGGTTCTGCCGCATAAAGAAGGAAGGACTGGTGGGCGAGAGTCCTGTTGCAGGATGCCCTTGAATGGGGGCGAGGCAGAGGGTGTGGGTGCCGTGGGCGTGGCCAGGAGGGAAGCAGAATGTTCCTTGTGCTGATGCTGGGGGATGGGTCTGATGCTGGTGAAATAGGAAGCATCAAGTCGAGAGCTATGGGTAACACGGGAAAGGAAGTGTTCGTGATTTCAGGAGAGAGGTGCTGGGTCGTGTCATCTTGGAGAGTGCGGGAGAGAATGGCCTAGAACAGGGGTTGGCCAACTTTTCCTTTAAAGGGACAGGTAGTAAATATTTTAGGCTTTGCAGGCCAGACGGTCTCCATTGCAACGACCCACCCCATCGTGGTAGCACAAGTGGGCAATTCATAAACAAATGGGCGTGGAGGCAAAACCTCCAATAAAACCTTATTTACAGAAAATTTTGGCCTGCTGGCAGTAGTTTGCCGACTTCTAGTCCCGGAGCTCGGCTTTAGGCCAAGGGTCCTCAAAGTGTGTTCCCTGGACAAGCAACACGGGTGTCACCTGGGGACTCGGGCAGATTAAGTCTGTGATTGGGAATTCTGGACATTAAGCATCCCTAAGTGCCCGAGCTGGGGATTGAGGTGTCACCACACAGCAGCTGGGCCCAGGGAAAGCCAGAGACGAGGGCGAGGGGTGGGGGTGGGCCGCACCCCCAGGAAAGGGCACGTGCATCCCGGCCTGCCCTTGGCTGCCTGTTGCCCATCCCATTAGCCTGTGTGAGGACATCATGCACCCTGCCTTCCCCGGGGCCTCTGGACCAGCATCTGGACTGGCCTTGGGGACGGCTCTGCTCCTAGCGCACAAGGCCTGGCACTCTGCGCACCCTCCCCTCTGTGGTCCTGGTTTCCCGTCCGTGTCCCTCACTTGCCCGGGGGTGCCTCAGGGCAGGAGTCAGGGGTCAGGGAGGTGAGGCATCCAGGATGACCCTGGGTGACCGTGGTACCACTTCCTGGCCTGGGGAAGACAGCCCAGATTCCCAAGTCCACAGACTCCCTCTGCAACCACCATCTCTGCATAGTTTGGGCAACGAGACAGTGCTCCCAGAACCTCAGAAAAGCAGTCAGGGAGGGGCGGAGTGGGGGCTTGGAAAGAAGGGGTAGAAATCCTTCACAGTCACGGATCCGACCATCAGCCTCACCCGAACCCCCGTGGGCCTGTCTGTCTGTCAGTCTGTTGAGGGATATGCAGATGCTCAAGGAACCAGGCCTTCGGGATCACAGAGAATCCTGGCCACACTGATTGGTCTTTTTTTAACCGCCTACACTCCTTCTTTGCTCTCCTTCCAGGATCTTCCCTCCTTGAAGAAGGGAGTGGGTCGGGACGAGTGAGGCCAGCTCCATGTATCCGGAATCGACCACGGGGTCCCCAGCTCGGCTTTCCCTGCGACAGACTGGCTCCCCGGGCATGATCTACAGGTGACGCCCCCGTGCCACCCCACCAGGCCCTCCCAGGGTCAGTGCTGCCTCTGAGGAGGTCCGCAGGCCAGTCTCCTCCCCTTGGCCCAGAGGAAGGGGCTGAGTGAGCCCACAGGGCTGTCAGGTGCACGCAAGCCAGCATTTTCTCCAAGGAAAGGAGGCTTTTAAGACCAAAATGGGAAAGAAAAAGACCAAGGTTTTCCAGGTGGGATGGAGCCAGGATTAGACCCCTGCCTTGTCCCTGACTCTTCTGAAATATTCCGTGGGCGGTAACAGAGGCCCTTCCCGGTTTCTATCTCTCTCATCCCACACACATTGCAGGTCCTGTGGCCCCTGTGGTCCCACCAGCTCCCCTGACACCCTGAGCAAGGCTCCAAGCCTTACAGGCCTGAGTGGAGCCCGTGGAGGGTGGGGGCAGCCGGGTGCTTGCCGGGCCCCCTTGACCTATTTGTGGAGCCCGCTTCCAGATCCAGCCCTGGGTCTTTCTGTTTGGAAAATAGCCCAGGTTGAACCACAGGGAGGGCATGGGGAAGGCGTGGGGTGGGAGCCACTGGCATCATTGTCATGGAGGACTGGGCGCAAGTGGAACCCTGGGGCCCGCCAGTCCTTGAGCCACTGGACCTTCAGATAACTGTGAGGGCCTGAGCCGCAGCGCGCGTCCATCGAAACCACAGGGAATGGGGGCGTCCCCCCTGCATCCAGGTCCTACAAAGAACCCCATGGTCACGTGCAGACTTCCCAGCGTGTTGGGTGATGGGCATTCCTGGGTTTGAAGGTTTTCAACCGTTGGTCTGAAAAAGCATGTTTCATGAAAACCCAAACAGAGGGACTTCCCTGGCGGTCCAGTGGTTAAGACTCTGCCCTTCCACTGCAGGGGGTGCGGGTTCAATCCCTGGCGGGGGAGCTAAGATGCCACATGCCTGCGCACGCACGTGCCAGGTGGCCAGAAAAAAAAGAAACCCAAACCGAGGCCAGGCACAGAGGAGCCCGGCACCCAAACAAACGGGCCTCCACCTCCCTGTGCCACTGGGTGGTGCTGCCACCGAGACTTGGTACCCAGGCACATCCTCCGACAGCCCCGAGAGGGCGGGGTGGAGCTGGGGCTGCCGGGCGTCACAGATGCTTCCCGGGCTGGCACCTCCTTGTGCGTGGTTGATGCCAACTGTGGCTTCTCTCTCTTCTCTCCCTGTTTCCTTCTCTCTCCTCCATTGCTGTCCGCAGTACTCGGTATGGGAGCCCCAAAAGACAGCTCCAGTTTTACAGGTAACGAGCCCTCCGTTTTCCCTACAACCGGCAAGCAGGGCAGCGGGTGGGAGAGCCGTGCCGTCCAGGCCGGGTGTGCTGGTAATCGATTTCTCGGGCATGAACACTCCCCCATAAGATCCAGGCTCTGGTCCTCTTCTCGGTGCCACGACACGGCATAGTGATGAAAGACGTGAAGTCGGGCTTGTTGTGTGGGCTCATCGTCTAGAATTTGCTTTGATTTGAGCTGAGCTCTCGGCCAGACCGCCTTTCAAAGCTCACCCCTCAGACAGCAGATGGAATGCTTTCCTGTCATCCCAGCTTTGTGTTTCTTAGGTGATCAGAGTGAGAAACGATGCACCCGGCCCAGTGTTCTCCGCTTTTCCCTGAACTTGAGCTGATCTGTAGCCTATGGAGCCCTCTGGGGTGTGCGGCTGCGATAGGACCCAGGCCAGGGTCGGGACGGATGCGCTGGCGTCTTTCTGATGCATTTCCTGTTGGAAATCAGCAAAATGTGTCCACTGGGGGAGAGTCTGTCACCAGAGGGACACGGCGCCCAGAGGTCCAGCCCGAGGCACGTCCATCAGCAAAAGCCCCCCAGGCGGGTCCCTTCCTCCTTCCGTGCAGCCTCTTCCTAACCTGTAGGGGTAGGGCGTGCACCACAGACACGCATGCTCTTGAAAATCTCTAACTCTGGGAATTTACGTTGACGTTTCCCTCCATCGAGAACGTGCCAGGCTTACGGAACCCTCAGGGCAGCTCTGCCAGCTTTGGGGCTGGACACTCGGAATGGCTCATGGGGGCAGGGCCCTGGTGTCTGTTGTGCGTCTCGGCCTCCAGGCCTGGGAGGTCTCTCCGTCCAGAACTGGGTCCCCGGCTTGTGCACCCGCAGCGGTGACGGAGCTGTGGGGCCGTTATCGCCGATGCACCAGGGACCTCGCTCGGGCGGTGGGTGCTGGGGTCGGCGCTGGATTTCCATGTGGCTTTTTCCTTCCCACAGCCTCGGCACCTCCGAACATGACCGTGGGCCTGGGTCCTCAGGCTAATTTTGCTACGGCTTCAGTGCCTCCCATGAGGTCTCACCCCTTACCAAGAGCTCTAAAGGGGCGAGCGAATCTTTGATTCTACTGGAATTTTTGCTAGATAAGGTCTTGCTTGAAATAGTTAGGTCTGAGCTCGCAAATGCTTATTGAATGAAGTGTTTATCATCATATACGTATGTATGTGTGTATGCATGTATATATGTGTATGTATGTGTGTGTGTGTATGTATGTACGACATAATATGCCGGAATGAATGTGTGCCATCCGTCCACAAGGATTCAAACTGAATCCTTGAAACCAAACGTGCACTTGGGCCGGATCCTCAGAGGTCCTGGGCCTGCCTCACTCCTGGAAGGAAAGGAGTGAGCTGAGACATGCAGGCAGAAGAATCCCCGGAACAGGCCAGCCGGCTGAAAGCGCTGGTCCTGTAAGAGGTGCCAAGTAAGTCGCGTCAAAGTGAAAGTGTGCTCCACGTCCCTTGCTGGCCCCCTGGACCCCGTGGATCCACCCTGTGGTCTACGCTCTGTGACCCCTCTGGCTGAGCGTCCGGTCCCCGTGAGGTCTTCTTGCCCCGTGGACAGGCCCTGCTGGAGAACTGAATCTCCAGGTCTGAAGACCACCCACCCCCAGCCTCTCAGCTCCACGTTCAATGCCACAGGCTCTGGCTGACCTGCCTTTTGGGGCTCCAGCGTGGTTACTTCCCACAGACACTCGGCATCTTTTGTGGGGCCTCTGGTGATGACCTCTAGGGGGTGGGGTCTGTGGTCAGCAAACTGGGTGCCACTCCCAGTGGGGGGTCCTCGTCACCCAGGTACTGACACGGCTGTTGGATGGTGATTTAAGTCAGCCAGCAGGGTGGCACCCCCTCCTCCAACAGGGCAAAGGTGTCCAGGGCCCTGCCCTCGAGCAGCTAACAGACGGGTAAGGGAGGGAAGACCCTGTACCTGTCAGCTTTTACACGGGAGGCCGCATAACAAACTACCCCAAGTCTCAGGGGCAGCAACAATAAGCATTGATTCCTTGCTCATATGTCTGTGGGTTGACTGGAGTCAGTTCGTCTAGGCCGGGCTTAGCTGAGTTGGTGTCTGAGCTGCAGGCTGGACACCGGTGTTCACCATCTCTCCGTCCTTCCTAACCAGGGGCCATCCCAGGCCTCTTCTCATGGCACAAGTGCCAGAGAAAACAGCAGCAACACAACTGTCTCTGAAGGCCGACGGTTAGAATTGGTACAGTCACTTCTGCTCATTCTTTTGGCCAAAGCATTCTCATGACCAAGCCCAATGTCAAGGGGAAAATATACCCGCCCCCCGACCCATGGGAGGATTCATGGTCACGTGATGCAGAGAGGGGGGAAAGGATCGGCCACGGTAGTGCAATCTACTCCGAACCCAAATCATTTAACAGTATCTAGGAGGCAAAGTGGGTCATGGAGGGCTTCCCTGGTGGTGCAGTCGTTAAAAATCCACCTGCCAACGCAGGGGACACGGGTTCGAGCCCCGGTCCGGGAAGATCCCACATGCCGCGGAGCGATGAAGCCTGTGCGCCACAACTACTGAGCCTGCGCTCTAGAGCCCACGAGCCACAACTACTGAGCCCACGTGCCACAACTACTGAAGCCCGCACGCCTAGAGCCCATACTGTGTGACAAGAGAAGCCACGACAATGAGAAGCCCGCACACCGCAGCGAAGAGCAGCCCCCGCTCTCCGAAACTAGAGAAAGCCCACGCGCAGCAACGGAGACCCAATACAGCCAAAAATAAAATAAATTTTAAAAAAAAATAGTGGGTCATGGGAGAGTCCAGAGAGTTGGTGGCGTTCCGAGGAGGGAGGGGTCACAGCCAGCTGAGAGTCAGGGAAGGCTTCATAGAGCCTTTGGGCTGGACCTTGAAGACTGGACAGAATTCAACAGAACCAGGAAGAACATTCCAGTAGATGCGACAGCCTGAGCACAGCTCGGAGAGGCGCCCTGAGGACAGGAAGTAGCGGCCACACCATCTGGGCCATCAGGGACAGGACAGGATGGAGAGTAAACAGAGGCCAGACTGTAGAGGCAGCTGAGGAGAGAGGGCCAGGAATGCCAAGCAGAGGAGCCTGGACTGCATTCAGTGGGCACTGGGGAGCCATCGAAGGTGTTAGAGCAGGGCAGGGGCAGGGCTCTGCTGCAGGAAGGAGTGAGACGGGGGATGGAGAGGCTGGACGAGGAGGCGGGAGAGATGGAGAAGGGCTGAACCACAGGAGCCACAGGAAGAGAGAGTGAAGGGTACCAGGAGCCACGTCCATGGGGCTTGGTGTCTGAGGTGCAGGCGCTGAGAGGGACAACGTGATGAGAGGAGAACGGTGCCCCGGGGGAAGGAGCTGAGCCTCCTTCCCAGCACGTCAGGCTGATGACCGCCACCCAGCAATGAGGCCCACTACGGCCACTTCCAGCCAGTGGGTGACACGTGACACGGAACCTGACAGTGGGCTTCAGGCTTTAAGAAAAACCGCCCCAGGGACTTCCCTGGTGGTCCAGTGGTGAGGACTCTGCGCTTCCACTTCAGGAGGCATAGGTTCGATCCCCGGTCGGGGAACTAAGACCCTGCAAGGTGCGTGGTGCAGCCAAAATAAATAATTTTTTACAAAAAGAAAAGAAAAGCCATCCCAGGTCCATCACGAAGCCCTTTCCAGATCATCACCCACCGCCAGTTACCTCCGGTTCCATGCCCTCCCCCGGCCTCCCATCTCTTTCTACTCCGGATCTGGTGACGTGATCCCCCCACCCCTTGTAGCCATCCCCGTTAGCAGGTTTGTCATGGGGTAATCAGCTCAGCCTCCATCCAGAATCCCACAGGCACCGGCACGATTTCTCAGCTAGAGGATAGTGTCAGGCTGAGACTTTGGGGGGATCCTAGTATGACACGAAGGGCCCCTGCGGTCATGAACCCGGAACGGGGGCTCAACATAACATCACCCCAGGGCTCAGCCTCAAAGCGTTTTCCAAACCTCAGGTCGGGGCTGTGAGGAAGGGTCTCCATGCCCCCACCTGGAGAGAGAAGCAGTGTGGTGTCCAAATAGCAAACTGCAGGAACCTTCCAGCCATTTATAGGTCCTGGCAGTATAGGGCGTAGAATCTGGGGCACGTCCCGGTGGAAGGGAGGTGGGGCATCCGTCTGCGTGTGCTGAGGGCGCGTCTTGCCAGACCTCAACCCCTTCACTGTGGGCGGTGGTCACGTGCCGTGGGGCCCCGGGCTCCCCTGCTTGCAGACAGTTAAGAACAAGGGACGGCAGCCGCAAGCCTGGGTCCCGCGTCCTCAGATACCGGAAAGCACAGCCTGCGCCTCTCCACCTGCGGTTCCCAGGGTCAGGTCTCGAGGCAGGGGGTGTGCGCCCGAGGGGATGGCAGGACCCCAGCCGGTGCCCCCTCCCTGCCAGCACGCAAGAGGCTGCCTTGCCAGGCTGCACCGCGGAACCGCACTTCCCAGGCTTTTAGGGGAAGAGGCCGCTCCTGAATAATTCAGCCTCTTTCACTGAGATGCAGACGCCCTAATAGGACTAATGGACTCGCTGCCTCCAAACCCGACCCTTGTGGGACTTATTCACCAATTGCTTCTGACGTTCTGCAGTGACACTCCTTAATGAAAGAGCTGCTGCACCAGCTCCTTAAACGTCTTGTGAACCCTAATAAACTAGACTGTGTCCCTTTTAACCAGCAGACGCCAGGGAGGCAGGTGAGTGGTCCCTTCACCCCTTCAGCTTCAGGAGGCAAGTGGCAGATGCCTTCTTGGGTGGGGGGATGCTGCTGGGGAACAAGCATCCCGGGAACAGAAATGACAGGGACAGCTTTTGGGGATGCGTTTGGCTGATCAGAAATTAGACCCTCTATGTGTTTTCAAAGCGGAAAACCTCAAAAAAAACAAAACAAAACAAAAAAAGCCGCAGCCCTAGGTAACCACAGGAGGGAGGAGGGTGGGCGTTCTGCCGCTTGAACCTGCTTGCTTCCCAGCCCCGCGGCTCTCCCGTCCGGGGAGACCTGGGCTGCAGCTGGTACCCTGTCGGGTTCCCCACTAAGATCCAGCATTTTCAAGTTTCCCCCCTCCTGCAGGCAGCAGGAGGCTGGGTGCTGTCTGAAAGGTCTGTTTCGAAACATAGGCCTGAGAGAGCCGGGGGCTGCTTCTTTGGGCCTTGGTTTGCTGATGCTTCGCGAGCAAAAATAATTTTGTTTTTGCCCTGACGCGATGCTGTGCATTTTCGAGCCGTGCTCCGGAATGATTTCGAGCCGCTGCCCTCCATGCTCCCGCTTTAGGAACTTAGGCCGGTTTCTCCGGTGTCGAGACACGTGTCGCCGTCTCAAAGAGACTTTCCGGATTCCTTCCGGATCCCATGTCTCGTGCTTTGGTGGCTTTCAGTAAACAGACCTCAGGTCAGGCATTCCAGGTGCAAGGCTCTTCAGCAAGGTCGCGATTCCCATGGACTTAATGAGGTTAATGTCTCTTTCCATTTGTCCATGTCACGCGGTTCATTCCCATGAATTCCCCAGACCCCCGTCCACAGGAATAGATTTGCAAAAGGCAGGCCCCAGCACAGGGGGGGACCCTGTAGGCTCTGTAATTAGTGATGGCTATTAAAGAGGGCTGATTTTTCCTGAGATGGGGGGGCAGGATGGCAAAGAGGAGCGAGAAGCCAGGTGGCCAAGGCAGGAGCCCCAACAAGGGGAGCCTTCGAGGGGCCCCTCACCCAGGGACCCAGCCCTGCTCGCCTGCAGGGGAATCCGGCTTATTACGCTGTCCTCTCCCGCTGGACAGCACTGGTGACGGTCCGAGTCCCTCTGTGTCCTTCCTCCCCCACCCTCGAGGACCTTAGGAGGATGAACGCCTCCCAGCCCCTTTCTCGCTGTGCTCGGCCCTCCGGTCACAGACCCCCTTGTGGGCGTCAGGTCCTCACCCTCCACCCTAGGTCAGGGGCCACTGTGCTCGCCCACGGCCCACCCCTCCTCCCACGAGTCCCCTGGCCCAAGCCTGCCCTGCGCCACCAGGACCCTCACGTCCAGCAGGAGGCTCTGGGCTCCCTCCATGCGGCTGGTGACCCTGCCCCACCCAGGGGCCCCTCCCAAGGCCGCTATAACTCGAGATGAGGAGAGATCCCAGGCAGGAGGGACCCCAGCCCCACAGAGAGGTGCCCTCCAAGTCCTGGCCGCACCCACTTCACCCATCTCATTAGGGATGTGTGTCTCCGCCAGAGCGGGGGCGATGGCTAACGTCCACATTTCACCCTACACGGCTCCCTCGAATCACTCAGGCCCATGTTCACATGCGACCTCTGGAGAGGCCCCCGCCTGCCCACCCATGTCCCCTCCACCCCGTTTTGTGTATTTTGTCCTCATGCCACTTATCATAACTGGTGCCAGGGTGCACACCTCGTGGTTGGTGGCCACCTCCCACACGTGGCATGCTCCCACGGTGAGGCCGCCCCTGTCCAGTTTTCCAGGCCGGTCCCCTGCAGCCCGAGGCAGCCTGCACAATAGGCCCCTGCTCATCCCACTTCACAGACGTGGAGACTGAGGCTCGGAGCAGTCCAGGTGCCTGCCTGGGTCTCACCGAGTGGGTGACACACCCACTGGACAGGGCTGCCCGTGTCCAGAAGCAGGGCACTCAGCCACACTGTCATTGCAGCTCTGGGGCCAGGGCTAGATTTCCAGAGCCAGATCAGACCAGGATTGCTTTTTGCGGGTAATGTCTTGAAAGCTCTAATGGCTATTGATCTCAGCCTGGCTGGGCCTGGCTGGGAACCGTCACGTCTGAGGTGGGTCCTGCTCTTCGGGAAGCACCCCTGTAACTGCTGCTTGCCCAGCTGTTCTCTCTGAACACGGACCCCCCAGGGAAGCCAGGACTGGCCTGCTTCTGCCCCACACAGGCCACACAGACGCCTTTGAAGCATCTGCCTGACGGGTAGTGGGCAGCGTGCACTCGGAGGGGAGGAGGGAGGGAGGGAGTTGGCGTTGCTACCTGTGGGCGTCCATGGTGCCACGTCCAAGGTCAAACCCACCCACCCCCACCGAGCCTGGGCCCCCCCCTCTGCTGCCCCAGAATGATTCTCCTGGAAGGTGGGTATTTTCGTGTCCTGCAAAAGCATCCCTCAGAGACCGTAGTCCAAACCCTTGGGGGATGCTAGAGGTTCTGGGCCCCCCTGTGGGTCTGAGATATGGTGATGCAAGTCCTGGTCCAGGAGAAGGCAGCCTGCAGAAAGCCTTGGCCTGAGTCAGGGGGCCAGCCCAGCCCCTCCAGGTGCTGGCGGCACGGCCAGGGAAACACCCAGTTACTACTTCGGTAGCTGAGGGTGCCGCAGTGAAAGTAGATGGAAAAGTCCCCGCCCTCCTGGACCTGACCTTCAGGGGGGTCAGGTGCACCAAACAAGATGACTAGAGAGGACAGAAGCACGTTGTCAGGTGATGATACCTGCCGTGGAGAAAGGGGGATATGAACTGGGAATGGAGAGCTCACCTGAGGAAGGACCAGCCCAGGTGACCCCAACGCCCTCTCCGCCCTAGGGACTCTGCAGCTGCCTCAGCCCCCAGGGCAGCCTGCCCAGCCCTTCCCAGGGATAATGGAACTTGTTTTCCCTTAGGGCAGAGGTGGGGACAATGCTGGTTCCTCCAGTTCTCGGGCTGGGCTCCAGGGTCCAGCTGACCCCAGCTGAAAAGACGCATCTCACCTCGGTGACGGTGACAATTCTGGGGACACGGTGCAGGCATCTGGGCCGGGGCAGAGGCCCTTGGTCAGCTGTGGAGGGCGGGGGGCGGGGGAGCCCCTGGATTATAGAAGAGCCCTGCCCCCTGCGGCCGTGTCCGTGTTGCCCAGTCAAAGCCACTGCAGGATGTGGACGCACAGCTGTGATGCTGGCCCTTCACTGAGCTACTCACGTGTGTGCGTGAATTGACACACGGGCAGCATTCTGTGCACACACGTGTTCCCCTCTCCTTTCCTTTCTTGATGCTGTCTCCCGGGACTCATTGCCTATCGGTCCACGTGGAGACACCTCATGTGGCTGCATAAATTTCCATTCTATGGATGAGCCGTCATTTACATAACCGATTTCCTATTGATGGACGTTTATGGTTTTAGTTTCCAAGTGTAATCATCCTTTCAGATGACGATTTAGCAATGGTTCTTAACAGTTAAGCTTTGCAATTTCCAAACCTGTTCCCTCCGCCGCTTCACTCCCTCCTTAAACGCATCCGCTCAGTATTTCTATTGCAAAAACCCGTGGATTGTGACATAATTACTTTGAGCATGGAGCCCAAAGAACTGTGCTGGTGCAATGGCGCTTTCTACAAGCAGAGAATGCACATGTGGATAGCATTTCCCTTTACCAGGCTGTGAACCAACAAATAGGGCCTTCCTGGGGGAAGCCATGTCCCCTGGCAAAATCACACTGGAGTTTGCTTCAGCGACAGGTGTGCTTATGCTGCTTCCCCGGACGGCCCTGTACTTGGTTTTACCCTGGGAAGCCCTCCAGGGGGTGCCGTGAAGTCTTCCACTCTGGGGGCCGGGGTCTCTGCGTGCTCCCGCCCCCTTCGCATTGGGAGCATTTTGGGGGGGATCTCCCACCTGGAATGCAGCTTCGCCTGTGCTTGCCTCATGGGTGCAGGGGCAGAGGGGGTGGCTCAGCCAGAGTTCCCGGCCAGTGCAGCTTTGAGGACCAAGAATCTCAAGCCAAGAGGTGTTTACGTTCCAGGGCCGGGCCCTGTCCCCAGGCGCCAAGAGCCCTTGGTGGCCACTCTATCTGGAGGACGTGTCCCTGCCGCAGCCCCTGCCCCAGCCCCAGGGCCAGCGTCCAGCCTGGGCACCGGGGACGGCGGGATGCTCTCTAACCCATCACCACTCGGCGTTTCCCATCCGGACAGCGGCAGCTCCTGGGCCGGGTGGGACCATGTTGTCCATGACGTACAGCGAGAGCCTGAGGAGTGTGGTCGGCAGGTGTCACTCAGACTGGGCCCTGCACCCCGTCCGCCAGGCCAGCACGCTGGAGCTGCAGCAGCTGCGGGAAGTGCGGGCAGCAGCCCAGGCCAGGAACATGGAGAGCTTCCTGCGCATGCACGGCCTCTCCCTGGACAGCTGCACCGCCCGGTGCACCGGCATGAAGTACCGGTAAGGGCTGGGCTGGGCGGGGACAGGAGGAGGTCCCCTGGCCGAGGAGGGGGCCGAGGCAGGGGCTGCGAGAGGGATGCAGCCCAGGAAACGGGGTAATGGCGTCACTGTCAACTGGGGCAAACTCCTTGGGGTTTAAGAATGCTGACCGTGGGACTTCCCTGGCAGTCCAGAGGTTAAGACTCCATGCTTCCACTGCAGGGGGCACGGGTTCCATCCCAGTTCGGGGAACTAAGATCCCACGTGCTGTGTGGCGCAGTCAAAAAGAAAAGAATGGGGCTTCCCTGGTGGCACAGTGGTTGGGAGTCCGCCTGCCGATGCAGGGGACATGGGTTCGTGCCCTGGTCCGGGAGGATCCCACATGCCGCGGAGCGGCTGGGCCCGTGAGCCATGGCTGCTGAGCCTGCGCGTCCGGAGCCTGTGCTCCACAACAGGAGAGGCCACAACAGTGAGAGGCCCGCGTACCGAAAAAAAAAAAAAAAAAAAAAAGAAAGAAAAGAATGCCGACCACATAGGAATGTATAAAAGAGGAAAATGAGAGTCTGCATAGTCCTTTCCTCCAGAGATAAGCTGTGCTGCGTTTGGTGTGTCCTCCATGGGAAAAGAGTATGGTTTCTTGAAAAAACTGCAGCAGGGGTAAACATACTATGTCATTTGTCTTCTTGCCGTGTCATTGGGACACATTAATTATCAGGGGTTGACTAAACACAAATTAGGGGTAATCCCTCAATTCATCGTCTCTACCAACAAATCCATCCTAGCACCAGAAACCCGTGCGAGGTCCTGGGGACCAAGATGTGCTTAAATTGGGCTGTCCTCATGGGAAGTGGCCTCTGAATCGGTTGCTGCAACTACACTTGTAACTGTGACTAGCAAAGGCTGTGGAGTATGTGTCCCTGTGTTCTCGGATGCGGGCCTGGAGGGTTTCTTCTGAACCTCAGAAAGACATTCTGTTTAACTCGCTTGTCACTGAAATCAGCATCTGGGACAGTGCTCTGACCTGCCCACTTTCTCCTCTGAAAGCCTCAGAAAGTGGCCAGAGGAGCCCCAGAGCTGGCGTTTGAGTTGATAAGTTACGTATACGAGGCTTTATTCCTGTGCCTCCCAGGGACGAGTCCTGGCCAGAGCCAGTTGGCCAGAAGGGACCCCACCCCCCCACCTAGTCTATGTGCTGTTGCCAGATTTAGCAAATAAAAATATAGAACGCCCAGTTAAATTTGAATTTCAAATAAACAACCAGTTTATGCCATCATCGGGACGTAATAGCAGAAGTTATTCGTTATTTATCTCAAGTCCAGATTTAAGTGGGTGTCCTATATGTGATTTGGTTTCCGTCTAACGCAGGCCCCAGGGGTTATCTGATTGCTCTCTGGAGAGAAGAACAGAGACCAGCCCTGTTGCTGTAACATTTTCTCCTGTGGACAAGTGTTTGGATCTTCAGCATGAGACTGTCATTTAAAGATATAAAGCACTTCTGCCCTGAGTCCATTAGATGGCAGGATTCTTAAGGCTTTGCATTATAAATCCAGTTGTAAAGGAAGGACAAAGGGTCAGCTGGTTTGGCCTCGAGGATCTCCTGATTCTGATGGAAATTTCTCAAGAAGGAGATGAGGGTCTGCATTTTTTCTTTTTCTTTCTTTTTTAAGATTTTTTTGATGTGGACCGTTTTTTAAAGTCTTTATTGAATTTGTTACGGTATCGCTTCTGATTTATGTTTTGATTTTTTTTGGCCTTGAGGCGTGTGGGATCTGAGCTCCCCGACCAGGGATCATACCTGCACCCCCTGCACTCGAAGGCGGATTCTTAACCACTGGACCACCAGGGAAGTCCCTGCATTTTTTCTTTTTTTGGCAAGTCATTGATACTTTTCATTAATTCAGCAAATGTTTACTCAAGATCTATCTACTTGGCTCCAGGCAACAGGCTTGCCAGATGCTGCAGGAACAGGACAGACAAGGTCCCTCCCCACCCCATTGGACATTACATCCTGCTGGGGGATGGCAGAGAAAAAGCAAGTAAATGCCTAAGAGAGTCAGGGAGACCAGGGGCAGCTGAGACCCCAGCCATCTGAAAGGAGGACCAGTTGAAGACATGGAGAAGAACTTTCCAGTCCAAGGGGACAGGGGCACATGTGAGGAGAAGAGGCCCAGGGCCAGAGCGAGGAAGGCAAGTAGAGGTGAGGCGGGGTGGGCAGGGGGGCCGGAGCCCGTCCCCCATCCCAGGGAGACCTCACCTCCCTCAGGTGTGGATACCGTTTGTAATGGAGGGGGCACTGGGGTGAATTTTGTCCCCCCAGATTTCATCTACCCAGAACCGTAGAATGTGAGGCTATTTGGTAATAGGCTCCGTGCAGTTGTAATTACTTAAGATGAGCTCACACCGGAATAGGGTGGGCCCTAAATCCAGCGCCTGGTGTCCTAATAAGAAGGCCCAGTGAAGACGCATAGGGAAGAGGCCCTTTGGTGGTGGAGGCAGCAGTGGGAGGGACGCGGCCACAAGCCAAGGAACCACGGTCACCAGAAGCTGGCGGAGGCCAGGATGGATCCTCCCCTGGAGGCTTCAGAGAGAGCGCAGCCCTGCCCACACCCAGACTGCAGCCTTCTGTCCCCCGGAGCTGTGAGAGAGCCAGGTTCTGTTGCTTGAACCCCCCCAGTTCGTGGAACTTTGTCATGGCAGCCCCAGGACCCGAACACAGCCGGGGGGTGTGAGTACTGGAACAACTCTCTTATTTGCCTGACACCCCAAGGAAAAGGTCTGTGTCCCATCTGAAACATGCTGGACTAACTGTGGGGCTGAAACACCCTGGGGAAACTTGCTTCCCGAGGAGCAGAGTTGACAAGAAAACCACTTGAGCCTTTAGCATTTGATGGGCCAGATGTCGCCCCCGTAGGGCCTGCCCTTTATCTGGTGGATTTCATCTTGCTGCATCCAGGGGTTTCGGTTAACTGGGAAGAGGGCCTCGGAAACCACGACCAAGGGTTATTAAAGATCCCAGATAGATGCCGTTCCGTGGTTAATGTTCCCGGCAGCAGCTGGGCTGGGACTCAGCTAAACCTGGTCTTAACTATTAATATAAAAAAGATAAAGCCTCCAGATAAGTGCTGCTCCGTGGAGCAAGGCGACGATGTACCTCGGGCCCAGACACCATATCAGCCGACCTGAGCCTGCAGCTGGGGGAAAAGGCTTTCTTGTTAACTTTTCCCATTTTTTTTTTTAACTGTCCTCAACTCTTGCTGTTTAAAAAAAAAAAAAAAAATGCACTGAATTTTTAAATCTACACAGTCCCTGTGTAAGCTCCCCTTCCCCATGTCCACCTGACTATAGTGATGGAGGGTCTGGAGATGTGGCCCGAGACAGGGCAGCAGCTGTGGCCACAGGCCGGCCAGAGGCTGTGACCTGGGCCCAGGCAGTGCCAGCTGGACACTGGGCCTGGTTCAGGTGTGTTCCTTGTCTGCTACCCACGGCATCGGGAATGAACCCAAAGTTCCCACCATGCGCGGCCCTTCCTTCCTCCCGTCCTTCCTTCCTCCCGTCCTTCCTTCCTTCCTTCCTTCCATATCTCAAACATGCAAGCTCATTGCATCCTCAGGGTCCTTGCACATTCTATTCCCTCCCCTGGAAGGTGTGTCCTCCAGATTTTCACAAGGCTCCAATCATCACATCTTTGGCCTCAAAGAGACTTTCTGCACCACCCAGTCTAAATAAATGCCCAGTGAGTCATCCTCAAGCCCACTGTCCTGTCTCTCTTACCTTGTTTTTGCCCATCTGCACCCCACTGAGAGCACAGCCTCTGTCTGTTCCCAGCACCTAGAACATTTCGAGCCTCTGTAAGTATTGCCTGGGTGGCGTTATGCGGCCTTGGTCTTAACCCACTTTTCAGAATATTCCCCTGTAAAGTATGTCTCCTTCCTGCTGCTTCCTTGGCAGCAGGACTGGAAGCTGTGTCTGAGACTCTCTGATGCAGCCCGGAAGGCGGGGAGCCCCGGGCAATGAGGCTTGGTCGTGAGCTTCTGGTAGGGCGGGCCGTCCTGCGTGCCTGTGGTTTTTGCCTCTAGATCGTAGCCTCTTACCACGAGCCTCCTACAGGAATCACGGGCAGTATTTGATTCGTGCTCAAGTTCATCGAACAGACTCTCCAGTTGCTCATTTATTCACAGGAGGTCAGTCAGGGAAGACTTCCTGGAAGAGCTGGGAACCCAGGTGTGTCTTAAAGGATGGGTGGGAAAAGGAGGAAGAACAGAGTCCAGAGAGGGACAGTGAGTGGAGCAGTGCAGGCGGCCAAGCAGGGGGCCGGTCCACCCTGAGACAGTCCCATATCAGTGTCCTGGGGCTGCCGTAACACAATGCAGTGCCCAGAACAACAGCTGTCTATTCTCTCATGGTCCCGAACCCGGAAGTCTGGACCTGGGGTCAGCAGGGTCACGCTGTCTGAAGGCTGTAGGGAAACATCCTTCCTTGGCTTTCTTTTTCTTTTTTCTTTTCCACTGGCGTATAGTTGACTCACAATGTCGTGTTAGTTTCAGGTGTAGAGCAAAGTGACTCAGTTATACATCTACTTATATCCACTCTTTTTTAGATTCTTTCCCACGTAGCTCATTACAGAGTATTGAGTAGAGTTCCCTGTGCTATACAGTAGGTCTTTATTAATTATCTATTTTGTATATAGTAGTGTATATATATCAATCCCAATCTCCCAATTTATCCCTCCCCCGTCCTTTTCCCCCGGCAACCATAAGTTTGCTTTCTACATCCGTGCCTCCTTGGCTTTCTTTGCCTGTAGACGCATCACTCCAATCTCTGCCTCCATCTTCACATGACTGTTTCCCTCTGTGCATCTCTGTCTGTCTCCAAATCTCCATCTCCTTATAAATACAGCAGTCATTGAATTCAGGGTTCACCCCCAATCCAGCAGGAACTCAATGTTCACGTAATAATATCTGCAAAGATCCTATTTCCAAACAAGGTCACATTCGCAGGTGCTGGGAGTTAGGACTTGAACATGTCTCTTTGGAGTCACATTTCAACCCACAGCGGGTCCCAAGGGCTGACTCAACTCCTGAGTACCCTGCGGGGAATCCTGGCTCCCCCACCGGTACTTGTATGAACTTAGACAAGTCACCTGGCCTCTCTGTGTCTCAGTGTCCCCATCTGGAAAGCAGAGACTATAGTTACTTCCTCACAGAAGTGTGCTGAGGACTAAAGGAGATAGTGACGGAACTTAGGGCTCCCGGCTTGGCTCCTGGTGGGAGAGAAACCCCAGTCTTGGAATCTCATGGGCGGAAACAATAGCACCTGGAAAGCAGATGGGAAGGGAGCGGGGAGGGAGGTGGCGAGACGAGCCGGTCACTCGGGACGAGCTGTCTTGCAATGATCCGGGGGTCCCTCGTGGGCCCCCGTGGAGGGCCGGCCCAGGACCCTGGCGTCAGCCACCCATGGCATGCATTCGTACTGGGTCTGCTTCTGCTGGCAGTGGCCACCGTGCTGGGGCCCAGCGGCGGCCCCAGGCCTGGAGACAGCCACCCATCCCTCTGCAGGTCCTGGGCCTCCCGCCCCAGCCCCCCTGCCTTTACAGGGACATCACAGCCTCTCCCTCCCCTGTGTCGGGCAGGGACGGGAAGGGCTGAGCGATCCTAACACAACTGCTGGTGTGTGGCTTTGTAACCAACGCACAGCACAACTCAGTGTCTCCCAGGCGCTCCTGGCAGCGGGAATCAGGGGGTCACCTGTTAGCAACGTGGATCCTCAGGCCCTGCCCAGAGATTTGGGGGATCCGCCCCCAAGAGTCTCCTCTGATTGGGCAAGGACAGGAACCCTGGCTGATTGGCTCTCTGCCGTCCACCTGGAAAGGCGGGGGTCAGCACAGCTCAGTCAGACCCGCAGACGGTGCCAGGCAGCGTCCCCACCCTCACCCTTTAATCTGGGGGTCTGAGAGCAGGAGCCTCCGCTGCGAAATGAGGGCGGGCCCAGCGTTAGTCTCCCTCCCTCGACCTCTCTGTGCCTCGGAGTCGTCCAGTGAACGGGAGAATCGCAGGGCCCAGCTGCAGGCTGTGGTGGGAACTTAGCGAGCTGCTCGCAAAGCGCTCGGCACAGTGGCTGGGGCGCAGCGGGCACCGTGTGTGTGTTAGCGCTGTGGCCGTTGTCGCTGTTGTTATGCCTCCAAGGTGCTGCTAAGGTTGAAAAGAGAAAAGGTGCAGGAAGCGCTTACTCTGGCCTGGGCACAGCCACTTAGTACAGGGCAACAGCTAAGAAGCAGGAGGGGCCCATTCACGGCTGAGCCGCCCTCCTGCCTTTTAGGGCGGGTAACGCTGGGCGTGACTGGGGCGTGAGCTCCCAAAGGAAGCACAGCCACAGCACTGAGCCCCCAAGGGGGCTTCCGCTCTCACGTACCAGAGGACACCTCCTCCAGGAAGGCCACCGGTCTGCCACCCTTTGCTCTCAGAAACCTCAGGGGCCAAGGACCTCCCATCCCACTGCTCCGTCAGGGTGGCCCCCAGCTCTTCAGCAGCTGCCCCTGCCTTGGGCAGGAAGTCCGTGTTGAGTACAAATCAGGACACAGCACAGTTGGGGCAGCCTTACTGATACAGGGGAGGCACCCAGGCCTCTGCAGGGCACAGCCGAGGCTCGTCCTCATTCCTGAGTTGCTGCTGCGGTCCATGCTTTGAAAAGCCATCTTTAGGGAATTCCGTGGTGGTCCAGTGGTTAGGACTCCCCACTTTCACTGCTGAGGGCCCGCCTGGTCCAATCGAGGGGCACGGCCCCCCCCAAATTTAAAAGCCATCTCTAAAACTTCTACTCCAGGCCTTGAGGCTTCCACGGGCCTCATTCTGTGCAGGGAGGGTCCTGTCCCCCCCTACTGTGAACCTGTCACTGTCTTGGGGGAAGGATCTGGCTGGGCCCCAGCTTTGTTATCTCCCCATCCCTCACTGGGACAGCTTCTGTCCCGAGAAGCTCTCTTTGGTGGCACTTATGGACGCGGCAGAGCTTTTAATTGGGGTGGCCGCCCCTCTGATGGATCACAGCAGGAACCAGCTGCTTTGTTTTAACAATAGCGGGTACTGGAGAGGCAGAAAAAAACCCAGAATCTGCTGTGGATCAAAATCAACCATCCACACTCGATGTTTCTGCCCAAAGCCCATTTCAAGTCAACCAGCCCGTGTCTGGGACTCACTTCTCCACCCAAACGTGTTTGAAAGGAGAGACCCTTTGGGAGTGACATTTTACTGTGGCAAGTTCGGGTCAAGGTCTTAAGCTTTCAGCTTTCCATCCTTGTCTAATTCTTGTGATTTTCTAAGAATATTATGAGTTGTGACCGCTGTCTGGGGCACATGAAAAATTACGGACTCTGGCCAGCTGTGAAAACCCACCTACCCGACTTCCCCTCTTGGCAGTTCACCTTTGTCCTGGATTCCCTGGGCGGGTTCTGAGGTCAAATGTCCATTCCCATCATCCCCACAACACGTTACAGTGGGATGGAGTCGGGGCTGGGGACTCTACCACCAGGCCAGGCCCAGGAGGTCCTGCGAGAGTGAAGGCTTGACTGCTGCCGAAGTCTGGGAGGGCTGCTTCCTGCTGTGGCTCCCAGGCCCCTGGTGTCACTGGGGAGGCTGAGGTCGGCGACACTGGGAGGAAGGAAAGGTTACTGGTGCTTGCGGGGGGCGGGGGACTGCTTCGCACTGCATGTACTATCTCAGCTGATGCCAGAGAGGTCGACAAGGATTTCAAAAGCAGAGAAACAGGAAGGGCACTCCCACAAGGCACAGCAAGAGTGAAGGCCCAGAGACTTTTTTTTTTTTTTTTTTTTTTGTGGTACGCGGGCCTCTCACTGTTGTGGCCTCTCCCGTTGCGGAGCACAGGCTCCGGACGCGCAGGCTCAGCGGCCATGGCTCACGGGCCCAGCCGCTCCGCAGCATGTGGGATCTTCCCGGACCGGGGCACGAACCTGCGTCCCCTGCATCGGCAGGCGGACTCTCAACCACTGCGCCACCAGGGAAGCCCAGGCCCAGAGACTTTTGAGGTCATTGACATTTTTTTTTTTTTTTTTGGTAAATACACCCATTTAAAGCATCCAATTTAATGGTTTTAGTACAAACAGTTGTCCAAAAGTCACCCGTTTTTTAGAACATTTTCATCACCCCAAAAAGAAATACTGCGCCCACATTAGCTATCGTTCCCTGGTTCCCCACTCCTCCCAGCCCCCAGCAACCACTAATCTACCTTCTGTCTCTATGGATTTGCCTGTTCTGAACATGTCATATGAATGGAATCGCACAATGTGTGACCTTTTGTGACTGGTTTCTTTCTCTCAGCATGCTGTTTGCAGGGTCATCGTGTCGTAGAATGTATCAGTACTTCATTCCTTGGTATGGCTGAGTAACATTCTGCTGTGCGGCTGTAGACCGCATTTTTTTATCCATTCGTCAGTTGATGGACGTTTGGATTTGCTTCCATTTTGGGGCTGTGATGAGTAAGGCTGCTGTGGACATCATGTGTTCAAGTTTCTGTGTTTTTAGTTCTCTGGGTACACACCTAGGAGTGGAATTGCTGGATTGGGGGGCGGGGTGAGGCGGGTGACCTTTTACACACTGTGGTGACTAAGTCTTTGTGGATCTCTCTTAAAGCTTAAAGCACACCATCTGGTTAAGAGCAGCCCCGGAGGAATAGTAAGATGCTAGCCCTTGTAGGATCTGACAGTTTGCCAGAGCACAGAGAACAGTAGAAGGTGGAATGAAGTAGGGGATTTCCACATCCTCTCAGCCAGTGCACAGCACCACTCAAAGCTCCTGATAGGGGCTTCCCTGGTGGCGCAGTGGTTGACAGTCCGCCTGCCGATGCAGGGGACACGGGATCGTGCCCCGGTCTGGGAGGATCCCACATGCCGCAGAGCGGCTGGGCCTGTGAGCCATGGTTGCTGAGCCTGCGTGTCCGGAGCCTGTGCTCCGCAATGGGAGAGGCCACAACAGTGAGAGGCCCGCGTACCGAAAAAAAAAAAAGCTCCTGATAAAAATACAGCTTCCCAGGCCCAGCCCCGGAGCTACCGATTCAGTAATCGTGGCTGGGGCCCAGGAATCTGCATTTGCAACAAGCTCCTCTAGCATCCTGGTCAGGTGTTGAGCATCCCTGCCGTGGGCATGAGCTCCACGAGCCTGGGGAGGAGCGAAAGACAGAGTCTTTGCCGCCTGCAGCCTCTTTGGCAGGCCTGTGGGCTTCCTGGGGGCCAAGACCTGCTGTCTTCAAGTGCAAGGTTCCAGCAGGTGGGAGGGCCAGCACGGCAGGCTGTCCTTCCTCCTTCCCATCCCCCCACCCACCCAAGGGGCTCAGGAGGGCCCCACCCTACCCTGAGCTCAGGGACCCAGGCCAGCCAGGCCCCGAGGTTTTTACAGGCAGGTGGAAGAGGAAAGGCAGAGCCGGCCTGTGGGTCCTGAGGGGCCCCACTGGCCTCCACACGTAGCGTCTGTGAGCTGCCAGGGCCCCCGGGCAAAGGCACCAGCTCTGCCCTCCCCAGGCCTCTATCCCCAAGTCCAGGTCCCCACCTCACGGGTGGTTACTGCTGCCGAGTCAGGCCACGGGGAGGACAGAAGGGGTGTTCTTACTGGTGGGGATGGGGGAGGGCCTCACACAGGGGTCTATCCTGACTCCATGGCCAGAAAGCCACTCCTTTCGGCCGAGGGACCGTGGGAGTGCTTCCCAAGGACCAGACCCCTGTGTGAGTGCTTTGCAGGCGTGATCTGGCCATGCCTTTGTGACCTGCGTTGGACACAAGAGCCCTGAGGCTCGGAGAGGGGGTCACTTGCCCAAGGCTGCCCAGCTCAGGCGCAGGGAGGCTGGGACTGGAACAAGGTTTTATTCTTAACTTCTGTGCCAAGAAGGCAGGGCCAGAGCTGAGAGCAAGTTCAGCCACCATCTACTGTGAACATCTCTGGGTGGATTCCTCTCTGGGTCCCGTCAGAGCACAGGGTGGACAGCCAGCAGGTGTGGAAGGTTCCTGCAGAGCCGAGCTGGGAGGGACAGCGTGGTCCTCAGGCCAGCCACCTTATTCTGGCAGTGGATACCCAGGGACCCAGAGAAAGCAAGACACCCGCCTGGGATCACACAGCGAATTAGCAGCAGAGCCTGAGCTAGACCCCTGACCACCTGCCTCCCATCCACCACACTTTCTCAGCCCTTCCCGCAGGGCAAGATGAGATCCAAAATGCAGCTTTGGCCAGGGCCACCCTGCAGAGTGAGAGCGGCATGCTCGGGGTCAGAGGGCAAAGCCAGCCCTTCCTGCCAACGGGGGCATCTCTCTGGGTTTCAGGAAACCCGTGAGCTTTGTTCTGTCTTCATCCTGATCCCATGAGTGTGGGAAAGGCGGATGGGGTAAAGCAGGGGGATCTTCATCCATCAATTCATTCACCCGTCCATCCATCCATCCATCCATCCATTCACTCCAGAAGTATTTACTGAGCACATGCCGAGAGCTAAGTACCGTGCAGAGTGCTGGAGCTTCTCAGGTCTCTGACCCCTTAACCCCAGGCTTCTTTCCTAACGTCACCTGCGGCATTACCATCTAGACAGAATGGTCCTCTCTCCTCCAGATTTCTGGTGATCCGACTTCTTGTGCTGAACCTTGGTGGCAGCCCCACTTTCCTGGGTGGGAACCACCAGGGGACAGAGCTGGCCAGGCCAGCTGCCTGCACGCTCAGCTGTCCACCTGGCTGCAGTGCCTCCCTTGTGCGGTCCCGGCTGAGCAGCTGTTAGCCTGGAGCGCCGGCGCCGACCTCCCGGGGATCGGCCAGGGCGATCGGGGCGGCTTGCGCATCCGCGTCATTAATAACGAATCGCCTCCTGCACCTCCCATGCCTCTCGCCGGTCACCTCGTTAACTTGGTGGGAGTCCCAAGAGCCACAGTGCGCAGAGCCAGGGGTGGACGCCAGGCTCCGTCCAAGAGACTCGGGGAAGCCTGGAGAAGCAGCTGCTCCCCGAAGCCCTGGGCTGCCACCCTGACGGGAGGTGCCCTCCCTCTTCCTCCTGCTGTCAGGGGACAGCGGTGCCGCTCATTGGTCGTGAGTTACTGGCAGCCCAGCCCTGCCGAACACAGCTGGGCTGGGGGCTCGGGCGGACAGAGTCGGACCAGGGCGGGGCAGAGGAAGGACCCGCAGAGAAGGGAGAGGCAATGGCACCCTCCCCACCCCTCGATTTCTGAGTTCTATCTGATCAGGTCTTTTCTAGCACATTTCTGGAAATTTCACCCCCTTCCGCCGGAGAGCGCACAGGCTTTTCTGCGTCAGAAATCTGCACTCCTGAAGCAACGCCTGGTGGCTTCTTCACCTTCTGGGTTAAAGTCTTGTCCCAGGCGGAGCAGGGCTTCCAGGGGCAGGTGACTTCAGAGCCCGGAAGGAGGGGGGACGTGGCCAGGAGCTGAGCGCCGGAAACATGCAGGTGTCCTTCGTGTGCTCGGAGCATGGCCTCAAGGGCCGGGGCCCCGAGGAGCGTCTGGGCCGGCCGGCAGCCAGCAGCCCCAGCCTGGGCACCTGCAGCCATTTCCGCGCGGTGGCCATGGTGGCCCGGAGCCTGGGACAGCTGTCGGTGCAGAGCCTCCTGAGCACAGGCGAGGCCAGCGTGATGCACCCCGGGATGAAGTATAGGTACGCGGCGCGGGGCGGCTGTGCGGGGCAGGGGCGGGGGCTGCCCTCCCACCCCAGTCTGGGGGAGCTTGGCAGATGCGGGGAAAGATAAAATCAAGGCTCAGGGTCAGGTTGCAGGGGGTGATGGTGCCTTTCTTTCCTTCTGCTCGTTTGTTTCTTTTCTTGGGAGAGCTCACTATAGCTGAGCCCCCCCCCCCATATTGGACACCAGGTAAAGCTTCCTCTTTCTGGGAACCCCGTGGCACCGGCCACAGACCCCTGCCCTCCCCCTGGGCACACAGGCCCCAAAGATGCCCCGTGAGTGGTCTGATGCCTTTGCAGCCAAGCCACCTTGACAAACCTCAGTTTAATAGGCAGGGATACTGGGTGAACCATGTGATGGAATTAGATCTTCCCCCAGCAACTGAGCCTGACCCCAGGCCTGGGCTCCTCTGCAGGCAGGGCTGATGCTCCACAGGGCACAGAGCCGCAGCCGGGGTTCCCTGCTAAGGGCTCAGTCCAGGCTGCTGTGTGTCCCTCTGCTTCGGCCAGTCCCCCCCCACTCTGGGTACGCTCGCCATGACTAGTACGTAGACAGCGTGCAAAGCACCAGTGTCAGGGGGCAGGGGCCTTCCTACTGTTCCTTGCATGCCCCCCTTGCTCCGTCCAGGGCCTTGCTCGGGTGCCCGGTGGATGTACCCACGTGGAAAAGGAGGGCTGGCTTTGTACTGAGGCTCACCAGGCTAGAGGTCTAGCCTTTCTCACTCATGAGTTTCTCTGCACTGAGAGCCTTCAGCGCTTCGAGAATGGTATTGTTGGGGAAAGGGGAGTTCTTACAACAAACCGTCTGCATGAGCTGGAAAAGCTAAGTTAGGTCCCTGGTTCCCAACTCTGCTCTCAGTGACTCAGATCTCACAGGCCAGCCTCAGAAAAAGCCGCAGAAGAGTCTGGTTGTGTTTGAGAATGTCTGGGTTTCTAGCTGGTGTTGGTGCCAACTTGAAAAGTATTGAGAGAATGAATCTTTAACAACTGAGCAGTGTGGCTTGAAACAAAACCAATGCCTAGAAGTTGGACCTCATGTGAAGGAGCTGTGTCATAAGTCCCAGGCGTCCTTGAGACGAATTCTGGAATAACTGGGTCCTTCTGCGTCTCCACCCGTATCCTTTCCTTCCCTGGTCCTTGGGGGACATTTGACGTTCTTTTATGGGCCTCTGGGGTACAAGGCTTTTGTTCCCATTCTCTAAATTCAGTGAGGACAGTCCAGAGCAGAATTCTCTCTTCTAGAAGCTCTGGTGGTTTATATCTTTGGTTCAGTGGGAATCAAAGGCTAAGAGTAAACAGAATCTATTTTTTAGTTTAGATTCGTGTTATCCGCTGGGACTTTTAAGTCAGTCCTAGGATATCAAAGGAGTTAGTACAAGTGAGACCATTTCCAAAAATACGAAGCACCCCGTAAATGGAAAATGTGGCTATTGACATGATTTCCCTCCCAAGCTCCTAAGATCCACTGAGGATTAGATATGTCAAGGAGCCTGAGGGCTTAAGATTACTGTATGCGTCTGTGTGTGTGCACCTCTCCATGTGTGCACCTGTGTGTGCACATCTCTGTGTGCGTCTGTGTGTGTGAGCACACATCTCTCCGTGTGTGCACCTGTGTGTGTACATTTCTCTGTGTGTGCATGTCCGTGTGTGTACCTGTGAGTGTGCATCCCTCCACGTGTGCATTTGTGCGTACACCTGTGTGTGTGCATCTCTCCACGTGTGCGTCTCCGTGGGTGCACCTGTGTGTGTGTGCGCGTCTCCGTGGGTGCACCTGTGTGTGAGTGCATGCATGTGAACGTGTGTGCGTGTGGCACATGTGGAGGCAGGGAGGGCAAGACAGGCAGTGTGGTGGTCGTCGGGCCAGAGGGTTTGCAGTCTGAGGAAGTGGGTTCAGATCCCAGCCCCAGCTCCTCCACACTGGGGGACCCCCGCCTGTCCTTACACACGGCAGGGCCCTGGGAGCTTTTCGTGGCAGCGGCAGGAGGAAGGTGGGTTCATTTCCCTGTAGGGTTTGTAATCTCATATCAGCTGAAATGGGAGCCAGAATCCAAACCACTGGATCCCCTCGCAGAGCATGAGGTGCCTGCCTTGGGGTAGCTGTCTCATGGGGTTGCTCCATAATGACTGTCCCAGAGCCACAGCCAGGGTGCATGCAGGTAGGAGCTGCAGGGGACCTGATCCAGATCTGCCCCAATTCTGACCACCTCCTTCAGAAGCTAGCCCCTCACAGTGACGCTGAAGGTGTGTGGCCTGCACCAGGGTGCCACATCCTTGCCAGGGGTGCTCAGTGCGGGGGAAGGGGTACACCAAGCCCCGTGAGCAAGGAGAGGGACCAGCATTTGATCCTGAGGGTCTGGCCCCAGGGCCTGGACCTCTCAGCCCCACGTTACGCCAACAAGCACCCCTGGGACCCTGCAACTGCCGGCTACAATCTGATAGCAAAGACCCCGAAGTCCAGGCCTGTCCTTAGGGAGCCTGGAGCCTGGGGGCTGAAAACAGATAATCCCCGCAGGGTGACAACCAACCAGAAAATGCCCTGGCAACCCTGTCCATCAAGCCAGCTCACCAAGACCCAGTTGCTTTCCATCACCTGATCATATTTTTGTCCTCCGCCCAGAAGGCTGAAGGTAAAGGCCCTGAACAGCTATTTTTACGGGATTTGTAATTGCCCGGAGTCTGAGGTGCAGTGTTTAGGGGTGCAGCGCGTCGGGGGGCTGCGTGATGGGCGTCAACTGTCTTCCTCCAGCAAAGGTTAAATCCCTGAGCCCTCATTAGCCATTTTTCCAGACCCCAGGAGGGACATGAGGCAAATTAATAAAGACTAACGTTATTGGGGTTGAGAGATGTAGCCAACTAGTTTATCATGATGTCAGGTTTTAATTAGGGGAGGAAAAGCTATAGGAAACGATCTTCGCGTGTTGAAAGTTTCGAGTGGCAGCGTGTCACCAGCCCTGGTCCACCCGCGGCTGTGATCTGTTGAGCTCTGCCCACCCCCACTGAGCTGCCGTATTTCTAAAGCTCCTAGCCCTGAGATCCCTGTCCCTTCTCGTTCCTTCTCCCGAGGCCTGGCAGCGGATGGCAGAACCAATACCATCATTTTAACAGGGAAACAACTTGAGCGGGGTAATTGCAGCGTCGCTGGGTGTCCTAGTTTTGCTAAATTATTCCTGTGGGCGGTGGGTGGAGCTGCAGCTGCATGGCCAAACACTCTACGTCCCGTCCGAGGAAACGCGGAGCCCCTTCTGGTGGGCGAGGGGTGTCACCTCTCCTCAGGCACAGGCGCTGGTGGGCTCAGCCTGCTGTCCTGCGTCCTCACCTTTCTGCTGCTAAAGCCGCCCATCCCCTGAACACGCAGCTCGTGCCAGCACTTGGTTCCACTGTGATAAAGGGCAGTTGCAGGAGGACATGCCTAGAACTTGACCTTCAACAGAGCCTCGCCAGGAAATTGTTCCCCCACCATCACGCACGGGGGGGGGGGGGGTTTGCAGAGGCAGGGGCTCAGCCTCCCTTCCGGCACCGGATTTATCTAGACCACGTACCCAGGCCTTCGAATGCCTGGGCATTGCAAACAGGGTTCTGAAGGTTTTTGTGTCTGTGAGCATTTCCAGGCAAGGAGTGTCTCAAAGGGGTCTGTGACCCCAAAATCGTTAAGACCACTGATTTCAACTTTTAGTCCTTTTTGCTCCATTACCAGACTGCTCATAAGCAACGTTCTAATTTCTCACCACAAGCATCTTCTAGCCAGTGTGAGAAAATTTACCTAACCTGCTAAATGGAGCTGGCCTGATGCAGGGTCTATTGGTGATGTCATTGTGCTTTTCTTTCTTTCTTTTTTAATTCCTTTTGAATTCCAATTTCCTCAAACACAAGAATACACAAGTTTACTCTCTGCTTAGCAAGCGACATCAATCCAAGCATGGTTTCAACTTTATAAGAAAACTCTTGAAGAACGTGTGTGACTACTCGGCCCTTGAATTTCATGCATATTGTATTTGAAATCTCTCATAGCAAATCTGAAGGTAAATCAAGAATATTCTAAGTATTTTTTCCCAGTTTTTTATTTTTGAGATATAATTGACCCATAACATTGTGTAAGTTTAAGGTACAACATAATGGGCTGATACATTTACCTATTGTGAAACGATCACCACAGTCAGTTTAGTTAACATCCATCACCTCACATAGTTACAAATCGTGCCTCTTTCTAGGGTCACAAACCAAGTGTCTCTGGGTCGGAATACGCAAGCAGTGCTGAGGGCACTGCTTTTCACTGATTTATAGGGGGAAAAAAAACAAGGGGAAACTTCAGTTCCCTTTTTAACACGGTAACATTTAAAGCCTGTTGGATTTGTCCGTTGTTGTTTCTCGTTTAAGGAAAGGGCTGCTGTCCCCCGTTCTGTGCTCTGTGACCCTGTGCCCCAGGCACATGTGTTATCCCATTTCATCCTCACGGCCACCCCCTGAGAGAGGCAGCGTCTCAAGCCCATTCTACAGACGAGCCCACCGAGGCATCAGGCAGTTACATGACATGCCCAGGGGCAGGCATACAAGCCTGGAAGGTCGAAGCAGAATTTGAACTCCAGCTTCAGAGCCTCTGCTTGTAGCCACTGCCCATCTGCTCCCCTGCCCGAAAAAGAAACCAGCTGTGATTATGTCCTCAGGGAAAAATCCCAGCATTCCCTGTAGGAACGGTGGGCCAATGGCTGGGCTGGTTTTAATGGGAAATTTAACAAGAAAGCTGGGCAGTTTAGAACGACGTTAAATTTGGTGGCAAACTGTTATCAAACTGCTTACAAGTTTATTCTATCCACCCCCGACCAACGACCACCTGTAATGTGGGCAGGGTCCAGGGATCTTGTAACCGGGGAAACCCAGGCTGCAGAAGGTCACAGTGGGCCCATGTCAGAGAAGGGCAGGTCCCGCTCAGCCCCACACCTGCTTCCCAGGGGCCACATAGGGTAGAAAAACAGGACAGAGCATCCACTGAAGTTAGAAATGCCGGGCGGCCCTAGGGAAGGAGGCTGGGGTTCACCCACTACATCTCTCACAGCTCTCTGGCTTCCCACTGCCTAGAAGGGTATCGCACCCCGGGCTGGTCCCAGGACCGGGATGCCAGCAGTGGGATCTCACGAGGGAAGTGGACTCCCGTTCTGCCACTTGTCAACCTCACCATCTGGGCAGCTCCAATAAAGGGCCGGGGCTGCGGGAGCACGCCTCCGTGGCTGGGAGCATGTTCTCAGAGCCTGGGTGAAATCGCAGGTCCAGTGTGCTCTTCTGTAAAACGGGAATATCAGGAAAAGAGAAGCACCTGCCCCACAGGGCTGTCGGGGGATCAGTGACACCCGGCCTGTTGCTGCCCTGTGCGGGATGGACAGGCCGGGACGGACCGGCATCCCAGCCCTCAGCAGGGCACTGCTGCCCTCCATGACCTCCTAAGGACATTAATGACAGCCTGCAGCTCACCCACGTGGACCCCAGGATGTGCCCCATCTGGCGGGTGCCTCATGGGGCCTGTGATGGAGCCCTGGACAGTCTGTTCAGCTGTGGCCACTGGGTCTGATCAGGACGTGTGCTGCCAGGGGATCTTGGCTCTCGCCCTCCTGAGCGGCCCTGGCTGGGGGTCAGGCCTGCTCTGGGCACCAGTGCCCTTCAACAGGGCTCTCATCTGCCCCCACTTCCTCCTGCAGAGAGACAGGGCCCAGGGCTGTGTGGCCCAGGTGATGTGGGACTAACTTCTCCTCCACCCCTCAGAGAGAGGGAGTAAAGATACACAAAACCACAGACGTGACACTAAAGAAATGGCAAGAGAAGCTTCTTACAAGAGGACACCTTGCATCCGGGGCCACAAGGCCTGAACCAGTCTTGTTTCAGCCCATGAAATAAGATGGAGTCCATTCCATGTTTTCTCCCCGAGGTGGCTCCCGGGGCCCTGCCGTGGTCACAGCGTGGCCTGTGCCAGCAACGTGGCTCTGCCCTGGTTGGCCCTTTACCCCCAGGGTGGGCTAGCAGCAGGCCTCTCTCCAAAGGACCCCTTGCCTTCAGAGCCTCAAAAGAGGTGGGTGGGCAGTTCGGGAGGCTGGGCAGTAGAAACAATGGGTTCTGCCCTGGCCGCTGAGAACTCACGCCACGTTTGTTTTCCAGGAACCTGGGCAAGTCGGGCCTCCGGGTCTCCTGCCTGGGGCTCGGTGAGTGTGGGGTCCTCTTGGTCCACTGGTGCGCAAGGAAGCGGGGGTGGCAGGAAGGCTGGGGGCGGGGGAGGGAGCTGCACCCAGAGCCAGGATTGGGGGGGGGGGGGAGGGAAGATGCTCGGTTGCCATGGTAACCAAGAGGCTGTTGGGGAGGGGCCTACGAGAGGGAGGAGGGCAGAGATGCAGCCTTAGCAGGGGAAGTGAGGGGAGTACCAGGGCCCTCTGCACACACAGCCCACTGCCCAGCAGCAGAAAATCAGGGAAGCACCCTGCCCCCGGGGAACCAGCATCTTCCTGCCTTACGTGACAGATTCCCTCATGAGGGGCACTCAGATTTTGCCCTTTTTCTTCTTTTGCCAGATATGAGCTCTGTTCCCAGATCACGCTGTCTCTCCACCTCCACGGTGCACACGTACACACACGCACACACACACCGCCCAGCAAACGCGAGGGCATGGCTGTCAGCCCTGCACATCCTCAGGGAGACAGCCCTGGTCCCGCTGCCCACGGCATGTCCCTGGAATAGGAGCTGCAGTGGCTTGAGCGCCAACGAGCATGTCAAAGCCCTGCAGTCAGCTGCCTGCTCTGGGCACTTACTGTCCCCTTGGTTCCTTGGCTCCAAGAGAGGGAGACATGCCCCAAAGGCCAGGTGTCCACGCATGCCAAGCACACGCTCCCGCAGAGCGGCGTGGCAGCCTGTGGCTGCCCCACTGCGCCCTGCAGTCTGAGGTCCAAGCACCCTGGGGAGAACTGGGCTTCCCGGGGCCATTCTCTGACCTGAGCCTGTATCTCTCCTATCAGGAACATGGGTGACCTTCGGAGGCCAGATCACGGACGAGGTAAGATGGGGCTCCCTCGTTCCCCCAGGCCCCGGGGAGGGCCGCCCATGCCCAGGCACGTGGTAAAGTATGCGAAATGCACCAGGTAGTCGGTGCTCAGGGCAGCCGCCTTGGCTCCCCTCCTACTGTTTCTCCAGGGTGCCCTGGGGGACAACAGGAAGGGTGAGCACCGTAGTGGCGCCAACACCCAGCAGCTGGGTGCACTGGGGCTTCAGCAAGTCCCTTAAAGTCCCAGAAATCAGGTTCCTCACCTGCAGAACACCTATCCCACGGTTACCAGAGGAATTCAGGGAGAGCACATTTTCCAAATCATCAAGCCCGATGCAATTCTCTGCCACTCCTACAGAGGATGCGCTCGTGAATTTGAAACGTCAATAAATATCTGTTGAGGTCATTTAGAATTTAGATCCTGGAAATTTTGCTGCAAAACGAAGACCGAGTAGCTGAATGTTTGACCAGGCTCCTAACTGCGCATGCCCCATAGCCATCGTGAATGGGATGCACTGCCATGGGATGTACTTGCTGGGGCTTCTCTCTCCACAACTGGGATTCAGTGCAGCCAGCGTCTGTCCTGGAGAAGACAGTGTTCCCAGGCTGGTGTGCACTTCGGGGCAGGGAGTGAATATCGTGGAAGTGGGAACAGCGGTTTTGCTCAGAGAGCTCTGAACCTCTGCACAAGAAGTTGTCTTCATGTCTGCTCTACTTCCTATTGGAAAGATTGCATTTAAAAACGAATAAGTGAGTTCACTTGAGACCTTGTAACTGTGATTGCTCCGTTATTTTTCAAAGGGAAAGCTTGGCTTCCATCGAAATCTAGATGCATTTAATTTGCATTCCCGTTCCTTTTTCTTTTATGACAGTAGCTGTGGTAGAACTATTTGCCCTGGCTTTAAGGTTCTGGGGGCTATCTCAGGTAAAGTCAGGAGTTTTTAAGATGCAGGGAATTGTTTCACCTTCAGCCACCAGATTGCTTCCAAGCACCTAGAAGGTTGGAGCCCCGGAGCCCACGTGGTCTACCCCAAATAAGTGTGTGGTGTCTAATTCGCCTGTTACCCTTTCGATGTGGAAGAATTCTGTGGAGGATGTGACTTCATTTCCTAATGGCATTAGCTACGCTGTGTGCATTGTCCTTGTGGGAAAGATACAGAGAAGTGGCCGGATGGTAACCGTCCAGTTAGGTGACTTTTTCACCCACAGATCCATGACACCCAAAGAGTATTGATTAATGATCCAGTGGCAGCCACAGCTGGCTCCGGCCTCCACCGTGGCTCCATCAGGGACATGGTGACATGTCTGAAGATGATGGAAGTCGTTTCGAGATGACACAAAGCTGGGAGGACAGCGGATACAATACATGACAGATTCGGGGTTCTAAAAGATCCTGGCGGGTGAAAATGATTGAGTGAAAGAGCCAGTGGAATTTTCCTATTAAACCCTATAGTTAGTGTCCCAAACAATCAACACATCAAGTCTGAGGGGCCCACCTCTCCGCGGTTCAGAGGAAGAATGCCTGGATTTTATCCTTTAGCTGGCTGCCAGGTCTGCACCAGCAGGGTTGGCGCCACAGGAAGCAAGGACCCTCCTGGGCTGCAGAGAAACACGTGTGCTGCCCAAGCCCAGAGCGGCGCAGGCTGGGACCCCGCTCCGGCTGGGTGACCCCACCTGGAACACTGTATTCCTTGCAAGCTTCATGTCCAAAGGAAGGCGTTTGGCATGCCACAGAATCCAGACACAGAGTCCTGTTTTTAGAGTTACCTCCTGTGTGCAGGATGCCACGCCCAGATGCCAGAGAGACACAGAAACAAGGAACTGGTGGGTTTACTATGGCAAAGTGGCGTTCCCCCACAGGACTGAGGAAATGTGAGTAAGTGGTGGCCTGGGGGCCACATCTGGTCCCCAGCCTGGTTTTTCGTTTTGTTTTGTTTTTGTTTTTTCTTTCTTCTTAAATACATGAAATGTAAAATTTGCCATTTTAACCACTTCTCTTGTGGTTAAAATAAGCATAACGTAAAATGTACCACGTTAACCATTTTTAAAATATACAGTTCAGTGGCATGAAGTACGTTAACTTTGCTGTGCAACCATCACCACAGTCTATTTCCAGCATTTTTCTTCACCCCAAACAGAAACTCTGTACCCATTAAGCAATAACCCCCCAGCCCCAGGTAACCTCTCATCCACCCTCTGCCTCTATGAATTCCACAGCCCGTTTTTGTAAATAAAGTTTTATTGGCAGGCAGCCACGCCAGTTCGTTTACATATGGTCTGTGGCTGCCTTCATGCTATGAGGGCAGAGTGGAGTAGTTGCCACAGAGACCATCAGCAAAGCCTAAAATATTTACCCTCTGGCCCTTTACAGAAAAGCCTTGCCATCCCCGGTCCTATGGGGTCACAGCAGCATCTGCAAATATCTGTGGGTTGTCGTCCCAGGGAGGGAGGCTTCTGTGGGCTGGGCAGGGACACGGGGAGCAGACGGTGTTAGTAAACCTCAGATCACGTGGCCAAGTACCAGAGCTGCCCCGGACAGAATCAGCTTTCCAAACTCTAGTTCAGTGCCCTTTCTGTGACCTCACACAGCTGCTCAGGTGGAAAACTGCCCCTCGGGCATGTGTTCCCAGCAGCCTGGGCAATAAGAATTCAACAAGAATAGTAGTTAAACTTTCCATTTATCATGGCTCTCAATCCTCTTTCAACCCAAGGAGGTAGGTGTTTTATTATCCATTCTGTGGAAGCAGAGCCTCAAGACTGAGCACACCTGGAGAGGGATGAAGAGGGATCTTACCTGGGCTCTGTGCCTCAGAGCCGACCGCCAGCTCTCAGCTCCGGGGAACCGTGCGGGGGCAGGATGGCCTCCCTGTCCCCGGGGTGGGGGTGACAGGAGGTGGCCCACGTGTCATCTGAGGTTCCTTCTGCCTCCAGCCTCTGGGACTCTTGACATTGGAAATAACTGAAAAGTCACCAAATAGAAGCTCCATTACATAATGCAGGATGCACCCACAGAGCAGAAGTCTTTAGAAGTCATGTTTTGATGACCGACAAGGGGACAGAACCATGATGAGAGAGCACGGAAAACAGCAGAGACAGCCGTGTGTATGTCAGAGTTGCCGTGTTGCAGGGAAAAAGCATATAGTCACATAGAAAAACCTGGAAGAGGAATCACACCCAAATCATAGAAGTCCCAAAATCAGAAAATCTGAAAATTCCCAGATTCCCCAGTTCTCCTTCTGTCCATAGTCACCCAGGCACTGTCCTGGGTGTACTTAGGATTGTGTTCACGTCTTTCTTCCTTCCTCCATTCAGCTCATGCCGGCTGAGCACCCGTCGAGCTCCAGGTCCCTGCCCTCGGGCTGCTCTCTGTCTGGAGAGGGGGACAGATCACAGATCATAAGCCCATCTTATCTCCGAAGGTTAAACATACGAGGGAGAGTGCATTCCTTTCCTGTGGCTGTTAAAACAAATTACCACCAGCTGTGTGCTTTAGAACACCAGACATTTATTCCCCCACGGTTCTCGAGGCCAGATGTCCAAAATCAGTATCACTGGGCTGAAATTAAGGTGTCAGCAGGGCCACGCTTCCGGTGGAGGCTCCAGGGGAGGGTACTTCCTGCCTCTTCCAGTGTCTGGGGGCTGCCTGCAGTCCTCGGCTCGTGGCCGCATCACCCCAGCCTCTGCCTCTGTGGTCACGTCCCTGTCCCCTGTCAGTGTCATATCTCCCACCACCTCCCTCTTGTAAGGACACCTGTGGTGGCATTTAGGGCCCACTTAGCTTATCCAGGAGAATCTCCTTTAATTTAATCAAATCTCCAAAGTCCCTTTTTCTACCTAAGGTAACATTCACAGGTTCCAGAGACCTGATATCTTTGGGGAACCACTGTTTAGTCAACCACAGAGAACAGGAAAACAGAGAAAGAAGGACTGGGGTGTTGGCTCCAGGTTTACACAGGACGATCCAGGA
Source organism: Phocoena phocoena (assembly GCF_963924675.1). Classification (NCBI taxonomy): domain Eukaryota; kingdom Metazoa; phylum Chordata; class Mammalia; order Artiodactyla; family Phocoenidae; genus Phocoena; species Phocoena phocoena. Next base: position 4,270,450 of record NC_089219.1, read on the forward strand.
AGGCGGGGGTGAGGGAGTGAGCCACCTGGTCATCCAGAGAAACAGCGTTCCAGCCCAAGGGGACAGGTGTGTGCCCACCTGCGTGAGGCCATGGTGGGAGGGGGTGTCAAGAGATGAGGTCAGAGGTGAGGGAGCAGATCTGGTGGGGACTTTGGCTTTGACCCTTCGTGGCATGGAAGCCACTGGAGGATTCTAGCAAAGAGGAAGGTTGCCCTGACTTAGGTCTTACTAGGCTCAGGCTGGCTGCTGCACTGCGGATGGCCGGTGGAGGTGCTTCTCAGACTGTACCGTGTGCACGAGTCCCCGGAGATCTGCTGGGGCAGATCTGATGAGGCAGGTCTTGGGCGGGGCCTGGGATTCCGCATCTCTGATGCTGATGCTGCTGGTCTGTGGACCACAGTCTGCCTAGCAGGGGTGGCAGGGGCACAGACAGAGGCAGAGAGAGTTATGGGGCTACCGCAAAAACTCAGCCGAGGGGTGCTCCCGTTTGGACCAGATGGGCCCGGTTGGAGGTAGGCAAGAGCGGTCAGATTCCAGATCCGTTTGCAAGCGGGAGCTTATAGGACTGGCTAAAGGTTTTGATCCTGGATTGAGAGAAAGCCGAGTGGAGGGTGGCCAGGTGTTTGACCTGAGCACAGGACGGGCAAGACCACAGGTGCAGCAGGTACAGCAGGCTGCGCTCCTCGGCACACACCAGCCCTACTGCCTGCCACGCCCCCTGCTCCACCTGCCCTCCTCCTGCCTGCCTGACAAACTCCTAACCACCCTTCAAAACCCAGCCCCGTAAACTCTGCCACATTACACCACGGATGAAGCTTGAGGGCATCTAAGTCAGCCAGTCACAGAAGGACAAAGACTGTATGATCCCCCCCATGTGAGGCACTTAGAGGAGCCAGAATCACAGAGAGTGAGAATAGGAGGGTGGGGGCCAGGGGCCGGGGGGAGGGGAGGGGGAGTTCATGTTTGATGGGGACGGAATTTCAGTTTGGGACGATGAGAAGGTTCTGGAGATGGATGGTGGGGATGGTTGCACAGCAGTGAGAATCTACTTAATGCCATTGAAGTGTACACTTAAAAATGGTTAGAGGACTTCCCTGGCGGTCCAGCGATCGAGGCTGGGCACTTCCACTGCAGGGGACACGCGTCCCATCCCTGGTTGGGAAACTAAGATGCTGCGTGGCGCAGCAAAAAAAAAAGTTTAAAATGGTAAATTTTGGGCTTCCCTGGTGGCGCAGTGGTTGAGAGTCCGCCTGCCGATGCAGGGGACACGGGTTCGTGCCCCGGTCCGGGAAGATCCCACATGCTGTGGAGCGGCTGGGCCCGTGAGCCATGGCCGCTGAGCCTGCGTGTCCGGAGCCTGTGCTCTGCAACGGGAGAGGCCACGACAGTGAGAGGCCCGCGTACCGCAAAAAAAAAAAAAAGGTAAATTTTATGTATATTTTACCCTGATTTTTAAAAACAAGTTTTAAAGGAATGAAGAAGATCTCCACGAACTGCTATGGGTCTATTTCCAGGATGTATTGTAAGTGAAAAATGCAAAAGAATACCTACAGTGTGGTACCCTCCCTGTGAGCACGATGGGGACATAAGAAAATATGTGTGTGTCTGAAATATGAAAATAAAAGCCCTGGCCCTGGGTCAGCTCGCTCAGAACCCTCCCAGGAGACAGCGTGCACGCCTAAACCATCTGTGTAACCTGCGGGGCCCAGCACACGGTCCTCTCCTGGGCAGAGCTCTGGCGGCCTGGTGGGACACATCCTGGAAAAGTAAGGATGAAAGCGGGTAACCAGGGAAGGAGCCTGGTGTGCCTGCAGCTCTGGAGGCAAAGAAAGGAGGAGGGAGGGAGGGAGGACCCGGAGGAGGACGCAGGGGAGCTCCTGCTACATTGTTACACTTGAGGCAGAGGAAGGAGAGGAGCCAGTCCTCCCTGCAGATGGATCCAGAAAACTCCTCCACCAATGAGCTTTCCTAGTCGGAAGACAGCAGCTGACTGATGGGGGTTAGCTTTGGCCTGCTCATCATCTGAAACCTTTGGGGTTCATTGCCAACGTTTGAAAATCGGAACTTACCCCACTCCCCGATATCCTGGATTTCTGGCTTCTCTTGAAAAATAAAAGGATTTGGTCACGCCTGGCAGTGTTTGAGCCCCCTTCCACCCCACTAAACCCTCACCAGGCACCAGCCTCCCTCTCCTTACCTGCCTGGCCGGTGGGGCTTCTGCGTTTGGTACTGGGAGAAGCTCCTAGAAGCTGCACCTAGCTGGCTGGCTTTCTGTCGTGCAGTTTTTGAGGGTTAAGTATTACTCACCGCACCCTGGGCTAGCTACTGGGAGGGAGGCTTGGGGCTCTGAGCTGAGTTTCGAGAACTGGCTGGTGGGGGAGTTTGCATCTGTGATCCCTGCTCGGACGGACGCCTGCACTGCCCAGCGGGCCAGCAGAGTTCATTGCCCACTGCATCTTGGAGGAGGCTGTCGATTGCAGGCAGGCTGCCTCGGATCCTCGCCCCGACTACCCATCAGTTGCGGTTCATCCACCCCGGTCTGCAAGGCACCGGAGAAGCAGGGTCAAGGCCAGAGGGCTAGCTGAGGATCGCAGTTTCTCCATCTGCAAACAGTAATTTCACCCTCCTGCCGTTGCTGGGAAGAATTCAGAGGGATACAGCATCACGGGCACATTCTAGCCATAGCTTTTGAAGAGGATTTATTCTGCCAAGGTTTATCACGCTCCTGTTGTGGGCTGTGTTAGTTTCCCAGGACGGCCGGAGCAAAGACTGGGTGGCATAAAACAACAGAAGTTTATTCTGTCGCAGATCTGGAGGCCGGAAGTCCAAAATCAAGGTGTCCGCAGGGCCGCGCTGCCTCCAGGGCTCTGAAGGAGTTCTGTTCCTGTCTCCCAGCTCTGCTGCTGGCTGGCAGTCCTTGGCATTCCTTGGATTGCAGGCTCATTACCTAACCTTTGCCTCTGTCTTCACATGGCCTCTTCCATGTGTGTCTGTATCTATTCTTACAAGGACATCACTCATGTTGGATGTAGGACTCACCCTAAAGCAGTATGACCTCATCTTAACTAATTACATCTGCAAAAACCCCACTGCCAAATAAGGTCACATTCTGAGGTTCTGGGTGGATATGAATTTGGGGGACACGATTCAACTCAGCACAGATGCTAAGCCCTGAGATGACCTAATAGGTGGGGTCCCTGCTCACAAGAAATTCACAGTCCAGAGGCTGTTTCTGCATTCATTCTGTCTTCTTTCTTCTCTATGGGTTTGTGACTGAGCTGCTTCCAGGCCTGTCCTGCGGCGGGGACAGAGCCGCCTGGGCACACGGGGGGGTCTTCCCAGGCCACGAGGCTGTGCTCTGGAGCCTCCGGGCCCTCCCCCTGGGCTGGCAAGATGGTGCCGCCTGTGAGAGCCCCGGTTTTCTCGTTTCAGATGGCAGAGCAGCTAATGACCTTGGCCTACGACAATGGCATCAACCTCTTCGATACCGCAGAAGTCTACGCGGCGGGCAAGTACGTGCCTTTTTTCACGGGAAGAAGCGATGCAGGCCAACCACAGCTTCCCTGGGAAGAGCCCGAGCTTCTGTTGCTCCAGGGGCTCTTACTCCCCACAGGGTTTGCACCTCCCACTCTGCCTGCTTTTCTAAACTGTAAACGGCTGGGGAGGTGGTGTTTTCACGGGGCCAGAATCACAGAGCATTTGGCCACTTGCTAAACTCCCGTGTGTTCAAGCAGCAAGATGACCACATCCCTTCTGGTGCCAAAGATGCTGCGTTGGGGGAGAGCCGTGATTAAGCTGTAGTCCGGGGGGCTCTCCTGCCGCGCCCGCGAAGTGCAGGCAGCCCCACATGCCTGATATTTTCACATCTTAATGGTGCAATTAGGGCTGCAGGGAATGCAGGGCGTCTCAGGAGCTGGGGAGAGCAGGGTCTGCTGAGGGGAGCGCAGCAGGGAGCTGCTCTTCCCATCTTGGCAGTGAATTTTCCTACTCAATTATGTAAAAGCCCTCTTCAGCCAAGGCTGCTGGCTTCAGTTTTAAAGACTGGCTGTAATCAAATCATCCACTCTCCTGCATCGGGTTTCCAAAAGTCAGCTTTTGTTTGTGAAATCATTTGTTGGCTCTCTCTTTGTCCTCCCTCTGGCCCCCTGCTGCCTGGGGCAAGCCAAGTTCCCATCAGCTGGGCTGCTCAGCCTGGCCCACCGCCCGTGCACTGTAGCCGCAGGGCCAGCACCTGCCTCGCAGGCTCCGGGTTATTACCTCTCGATGGGGCCTAGGGTACCGAGAATCAGGACCCCAGCTGGGACTTTGCTCAAGTCCTGCTCTGATGATCTGACAGCCCCGAGGGCCTCCACTGGGACCCCCAAATCTCCTCCAGACCCTGTCAGCAGCCCTCTGTCCTCCTGATGCCACAGCTCCCTCCCCACCCCTCCAAACCGGCAGCTGCTTTCCATCAGAGCGAAATGCTTTCCAGACAGATGAGCTAAGCCGAAGGGTCAGAGGTAGAAAAGCCCAATGCAGATGCCAAGCCCAGAGGCGTCCCCCCCACCCCGAGCACCCCAGCCTGTTCCCTGGCCCTGCGCCTGCCTCCGTTTTGCTGCCCAGGAGAGCGTGAGGAAGGCAACCCCAGATGGCCCTGTGTCCAGGCCCAGCACCCCCCTTTCACGGCAGCCACACTGTCTGCGTCACTGTCTTCACTTCCCCCAGCTTAACTGGACAGCCGGGGCTGGCGTGCTGGGGCCAGCACGCTGAGTCCCTCTTGCTAACCAGAGTGCCAAGCGTCTGTCTTACTGAGTGCCCCTGCTTCTCATGCTTTGGGCACTTCCCGGAGAGCTGCAGGATTTCTGTGCCCCCACTGGGCAGAGGCTTACCAAATTCATGGCCAGGAGAATTCACAGCCGAAAGCAACAGGCTTCGGGTGAGTCGTTGCCTACAGTTCCTGTAGCCCCAGGACCATTGCCTGCTCCCCTGTCTTCCTCCTTTCCTGATCTTTTGTGCCACCACTGAGGGACCCAGGAATAAAAGGAAGAGACCCAGGGCTGAGTGACTTTCTGTGCATCTTGACCGCAAATGAAGAGCATTCAGAGTGTATGCTAAGCTGCTCACAAATTAGAACCCGTTACTTCCGAGTGGATGACTCAGGCGCTGTTATAATTGGAATGTAGCGCTGGGTATGGATGGTTCTCCGTCTGTCGTTTTCTGCTCAGAAACATTTCGCCACGAGCAGAAAGTTCTTAAAAGTTAATCCAGCGCTGCAGTATCAAGCGAGGCTGGAATGGTCCACGCATGACCCTGGCTGGCCTGAGTTTGGTGCAGGGTCCGGAGGGAGGCCAAGCGCAACAGAGAGCGGTCAGCATGGCATCTGTCTCTCTATTGTTCAGAAGCAAGAAACAAGAGGGATACACACACACACACACACACACACACACACGCACGCACGCACTTGGCTGGAAATTCAGCCCTGAGTACATGTTGATTGTCTCTGCAAACAGAGGATGCCCTTGGTGAATAAGTTACCTTTTAAAAAATATACGTGTCTAGAAACTTCACCCATGTAGCATGGCCGAGCGTTTTCCCCGGTGAATTTCCAACGGGCCAGGGCCACAGTCTGCTGCTGGTCTTGCCAAGCAGGACATTGCTCCTTCCTTCTCCGCAGGAGCCGGAGCTGCCATCGCTGGGTCAAGTGGCACACGCCCACGGCCACCTCCACGGGGAGTAACCCAGCTGCTCCCCGGCACTCTCCTTGCTCTGGAATGAGCTTGCCGAGCCAAAGGGCATTAACAGCCCGGCTCCCCGGCCCCAGTGGCATTTTCACAGAGGGGATCCTGTGGCTGATTGTCAAGGTGGGGCGAGGTTTGGTGTTTCTGTTACGCTGTAATGAAGTCCCCATGTCTCGGTCTTCTTGGCAGGGCTGAAGTGGTGTTAGGAAACATCATCAAGAAGAAGGGATGGAGGTAATTACTCTGCTCTGTGCTCCATCCCCAGGGCGCACGCGCACAGGGAAGAGGCTGGAGAAGGCTGGTGGGAGGGAAGAGGACCACCCTGGGGTCCTGGGTGGGATGGGCAGGCCCCCCCGGGCAAGGATCCGGTGGCTGTTCCTTCCTGTTTTCCGGTGGAGCACCCAGGGTTGGCCCCATCACCCTTGTGCCACCAGCCCAGCTGTCTAAGGCCTGGCGGTTCCAGAATTTTTCTTTATAGAGAAATAGAGGCAGCCCCATGCGGCCTGCAGGGGGTGCAAGCATTCACACTGTGGGTGGCCACCCCGGGAGCCAGGGCCTGCACCGCGGTGAGGGGGGGAGCTCCCCCCTCCCCCGGAAAGCCGGTCAGGAGCCTTGTGTCTGGTGTCAAGCGGAGTTCCCGCCCACCCTCCTGGAGTCAGGCCAGGCCGAGCGCTTGACTGCGTTTTGGGGTCCCTGTGGCCTGTGTGTTTTTATTTTCATCAAAGTCAGAAGCAGTTAGAAGGCTGGGCCTCTCCCCTCCCCTCCCCCCTCCCCCTCCCCTCCCCACCCCTCCCCCCTCCCCTCCCCCTCCCCTCCCCCCTCCCCTCCCTTCCCCTCCCCCCTCCCCTCCCCTCCCCTCCCCCTCCCCTCCCTTCCCCTCCCCCCCCCTCCCTTCCCCTCCCCCCTCCCCTCCCCTCCCCTCCCCCCTCCCCTCCCCCTCCCCCCCTCCCCTCCCTTCCCCTCCCCCCTCCCCTCCCCTCCCCTCCCCTCCCCTCCCCTCCCCCTCCCCTCCCCCCCTCCCCTCCCTTCCCCTCCCCCCTCCCCTCCCCTCCCCTCCCCCTCCCCCCTCCCCTCCCCCCTCCCCTCCCCCTTCCCTCCCCCCTCCCCTCCCCTCCCCTCCCCCTCCCCTCCCCTCCCCTCCCCCTCCCCTCCCCTCCCCTCCCCTCCCCCCTCCCCTCCCCTCCCCCCTCCCCTCCCCTCCCCTCCCCCTCCCCCTCCCCTCCCCCTCCCCTCCCCTCCCCCTCCCCTCCCCCCTCCCCCTCCCCTCCCCCACCCCTCCCCCCTCCCCTCCCCCTCCCCTCCCCCCTCCCCTCCCCTCCCCTCCCCCTCCCCTCCCCTCCCCCCCTCCCCTCCCCCTCCCCTCCCCCCTCCCCTCCCCTCCCCTCCCCCTCCCCTCCCCTCCCCTCCCCCTCCCCTCCCCTCCCCCTCCCCTCCCCTCCCCTCCCCTCCCCTCCCCTCCCCCCTCCCCTCCCCTCCCCTCCCCCTCCCCCTCCCCTCCCCTCCCCTCCCCCTCCCCCTCCCCTCCCCTCCCCTCCCCTCCCCCCTCCCCTCCCCTCCCCTCCCCCTCCCCTCCCCTCCCCTCCCCCTCCCCCTCCCCTCCCCTCCCCTCCCCCTCCCCCTCCCCCCTCCCCTCCCCTCCCCTAGTGCACAAACTCAGAGTCTCCCCCAACCTCTGGGGCCTGGATGAGTGACACCCCTCCTCCTGCCCCACCCATGTTGATTCTTGCTCTAATTGATACCAAAATGTATCCCTGCTCACTTTGCAGTTAAAAGGAAACTGCGCCTGTTAGTGAGGGCCCTGATAACATCTTAGTTGAACTCTTGAGGAGATAGATTCCAGTTAGGTCATCCCCCGCCCCCCCCCCCGCGGCAGGCCACACTGGCGGCAGTGGAGCTCCTGGCTTTGAGGAGCTGTTTCCTGAGCAGTCCTCCCCCTACACCCCCCAACTAGAGGAAAGCACGACCCCAGGAGACACTGTCACCCTCCTATGGGAATGGTCAAGGTCAAATGTGGCCAGGAGGGGCCATCATGACCCCCGCCCACCTGTCCCTCCAAGGCAAAGTCACAAAGGTGTCAGCGTTGCCTCTTGTGGATTTGCAGCGGGAGACCTGACTCTATACCCTTTCCTCTGGCTTTCAGCCACCTAAGCCCGAACCCCCAGGAACATCACCTGCCTGCCCCTCGGGTCAGCCCCACCCTAGCCTCCCTCTACCTCAGTGTCCCACAGGCCGCTCCCCAAGGCTGCCCCACACACAGCTTTTCTGAAACAGTCTCAGCCAGTAGAGGAAGAACCAGACAGCCTGTTCCCTTGCCTGGCTCCATCCTCTCCAGAGCCCTCCATCCACCCACCAGCCCCTACACTTGACCTCCTTGGAGTCCCCAGGGAGCAGCAGCTGCCTTCTATTCCCTGAGCCGTGTCCTCCCCTCTCCCGAGTGTCCCCCCTCCTCCAGGCTCCATCACACTAGACTCCGTCTCCCTCCAGCCCCCACTGCCCAACCCTAGTTCCATGGTTAGTTGCATCCACAGGTTAGTTTCATCTGTGGGTTGTCTCCTGGCTCAATGGGGAGCCTCAGGCCCCTGGGCTCGGCGCACCCCAAACATCGAATGGCAGAGAGGCGCCCCATTTCACACCCTATGCTCCAGGATGAGAAGGGTTTAGGACCCCTGTGTAAGAGCTAAAGGCAGTGGGGAAGGTGGGGGGAGGGAGGACCCCAAGGAATCATGCCCAGTAACACCCCTCCTTCTCTTGTTCCGCAGACGATCCAGCCTCGTCATCACCACCAAGATCTTCTGGGGAGGAAAGTAGGTACAACGGGCAGACCATGCCCCTGGCCGGGGGCCAGGTCTGCAGACACCCCTGATTTAGGAGGCCCCTGGGGTTGGGGAGGGGGTAGTTATCCTGGGGAAACAGGCTGCACGGGGTCTGTCCTGGACCTCAGGAACCTCCTGGAGGACAGCACGTGGGCAGCACAGTGTCCTGTCTCCCGGTGCCGGAAGCAGGGGGTGGGCTGGTGTTTGTGCAGCCATCTGCCCTGGCTCGTGCCATCCCTATTGAGGGACGTCACGTTCCAGAAAAGCAGCTTTGTCTGAGTTGCCTTGTACTCGAACCTTGTTTCATTTTTATTTTTACTTTTGTGGGTTGGTTTGTTTCTGATTACAAAGGTAACATCCTAAAAATTTCTGGAAAACACAGAAAATTCATGAACTGTCCCGATCACTCCACCTTCCCTGGGCCACAGACCACTCCTGCCATCCTCCAGGAATCCGGCCCCATATTCTCTCTGGGGCTGGACAAAATGGGCTTCATAGGAATTAGAAATGGGATTCATTTTTAAAAACTCCAAGCCAAAAAAGAAAAAACTCCAAGCCAGACAGAAGGGCAAATTGAAAAGCAGAAGCCTCCATCCCCCGCTGAGCCCCACCTCCCCAGGGTGGCGGGCAGGCAGCCCAGCTCTGCCAGGTCATCTCCACAAGCAAATCCGCATAGCCTCGTGGTTTTAGCCCCAAAGTGGAATCAGACTACAAGTGGCATGAGCTGACCTACTTTTGCATCATGAACATTTCCCCCCAAACCGCCCGCAATATCACACGTGCTGTCGCCTGCTTTTCAGAGCCGAGACGGAGAGGGGCCTTTCCAGGAAGCACATAATAGAAGGTGAGGGGGGCCCTGGCTCCACACAGCCCCCTAAACCCATGGCATCTTCCTGTGGATGCGAAAGTGAAGAAAGCACAGTGCCCCTCCCCCACCAATGCTACAGGCCCGGAGCCTGGGGACAGCCCGTGCTCTGGTTCACCCAGGCTCACATGGGGTGGGCCCTCCGTGTCGTGAGGGAGGGGACAGGGGTATGGGTGGGCGGGGCCCGTGCTGCCCTGGGGTAGGCAGTGTTGTCCCTGAGAAGACACAGACAGGCCTGGGTTTCAATCTAGGCTAGGCCCTGTGCCCACCGGGTGACCCTGAGCAAGGGACATCACTTCCCCAGGCCTCTGTGGCAGCATCTGTAAAATGGGCATGGTAAGAATGCCCACATCTGGGGTTAGTGGAATTGGGAAGGACGCAGGTGAGGGTGTGTGTCAGACACAGCCTGGGCCTCACCACACGGAGCACTGGGGTGGAGGTGCCAGGATGTCTCACTCATCCTGGTTTGTATTATCTCCGTGCCTCTTCTCCCCACGTTTACTGTCGTCAAAGTAATACAGTCAATCCATTGACAATCAAATGATTAGGAGGCCTTGCTGCCCGCCCCTCCCCGTCCCACAGCCCAGCACTTCCACTCTGCAGCTCTGTTCTGAGCCGCTGTGAAGTACTCATGCGTTTCGGGTCCCACTGGCCTTCGGTGCCATAGATGATCGACGCAGCTGTCCTCCGTGTCAGGTGGCCTGGCTCTCCCAGTTCCACCCGGGCCACTCTAGGAAGGGCCCCCTCCGTGCAGTCACAGGACATTGGGCCTGTGGACTCCACCCCACCCCCTTTGGGGTGTGCCCCCTCTTCTCTCATGGCTGTTCTCCACCTAGGTGGCCCGTGCCCACAGATGCGCCCTGCCGTCCACAGCTCCTGGTGCCAGGGGCCTCGTCCCTTTCATCTATTGCTCCCTGAGACACATACACGCACGAGGGCCCAGGAATATCTGTGAAGATGGTAACAGTCCTTCCCCACTCCTTCCCCCAGGTCTGAAAGCCTCCCTGGAGCGGCTGCAGTTGGAGTACGTGGACGTGGTGTTTGCCAACCGCCCGGACCCCAACACGCCCATGGAAGGTACGTTCTCCCCGGAAGCACTGACTGCCCGGGAGTCACGGTTCCAAAAAGAGCAGAAAGCCCTGCACCCGAGGCTCTGATGGCACCGCCGCAGGGCCCGCTGGGCACCCAGGCCTGGGGGTCTGGAGGGTGGGGCCTTCCCCGCGTGGGGAGGGCTGGGGGGGCGGGCCTGAGCTCAGCCCCTGCTCGACCCCTCACGTGCACCCCAGCGCCTCCGGGCTGAGTCCCATCCTTGCTCTGGGTCCGCGCCCATCCTGGCTTTGAGCTGTGTGCAGTGGTAGCTAAGTCCCAGTATGATGGCTCTGCAAGGGCCGCCTTCTTTTCCGTCCTTTCAATCATGGCCCACATTCTACTGGGAGGGTTTAGGGGACTTCTGCTCTGGGGAATGAACTGTTACTCAGAGGAGAAAAAAAAGACATGCAGTGCTTTGAAAAGCGGTTTTGGTTTCTCAGGCGCTTGTTTATTCTTTGACTCCTGCCATCTCAGCCCCCACTATCTCCTCCAACTTTCTGCTTCGGGCATCTTCTCATTTGTGCTTTGCTGCTTCAGGGACTTGCAAAATTCAGTTATGTTCAAGTTACTTTTTCTTCATTTGTTTGTGTATATACCATGCACCTGTGTGTGTGTATATATACGTGTGTGTGTGTGTGCACGTGTGTGTGTGGTTGGTTTTTTATCCAAACGAGTATTCTGCGAAAAGTGATTTGAGCCTCTGTCCCCGTGCCCTTTGTCAGACTGTGCCCCTCAGCGTTCCCACAGCTGTGAACTCTGGTCTCTTTCCATCTTTCTTTTATCACCAGGGGATCCATTTAGTTCCTCCAAGTCAAGGACATTCATCATAGAAGGTACACAGTACCCTCGGCCCGACAACTGACCTCTGTGTCTGAGCTGCATTTTATGAGACAGTGCTTTTATTTACACGACTCTCTTCCCCCGCCCCCATGACTAAACTTCTCCATAAAATGCACAAAGGAGAAATAAGTGCCTTATGGGAACACCTTGCAAGTGAAGAAAAGCAAAGCGGCGCAGAGCCGCGCCGTCCCCGGGGTCCACGCTGTCACCTCATTCCTCCCCTACTCCTGCGCATGCATGCCCCTCCTCGCACTGCCTTGCATTGCCATGACCCGTGACCCGCGGGGCCTCCTCTTGACTTGGGGGTTGCTGTGATCCACACCAGAAACCTTGACCCCAGATGGTCTGGGAGAGGGCTGAGGAGACCAGGTTCCCACAGGAGCAAACGCATCGGGGACCCCAGAACTTTGGCCCCCGGCAGGTTTTATCTTCTCCACGTTTGCTAAGCTCCCACCTCAACCAGAAGTGAGGGCACCAGCAACCAGCTGCCCTGCCCCCAGTGGCGTGCAGTGCTCCAGTCCCCTGGGTGGGCTGGGCCACCTGTCACTCTCACCCCATGCCATGTAGCCAGAGCTCGCCATTGAAATGCAGTTGTTTTCCTCCTTGAAAAATACCTACATGAGCTGGGGAAACTCTGAGCCCCGGGGCAGCCTCTGGCCATGCAGCGGTCTCTGCCCACCCCTAAGCCAAAGGACCCTGGGACCCCACCCCACCCACGAAGGGCAGGCCTTGTATCCCTGGGAACTGGGCTGTGGTCCACAATGAAAGGGCTCCCGCCTGCCAACTGGCACTGCCACCTGACCCCTCCCATGTATTATTTGAGACGCAGCAGGAGATGCCATGGGTTTTGGCAGCAGCTGGAAGGATTTGGTCCTCCTGCTTCTGTAAAACAGCATTACATATTGAGGCGGACAGCTGTCCCTAATTGTCCCTGTTTCTGGTGTCACTGACACCAAGCTTGGGCAGAAGACCAAGGGCCACGCTCCTGTGTATGGGCTCCACGGCCAGCCTGCCACTGCCCAGGACCCCCTCCCTCCCAGGCCAGCGACAGGCTCGCACAGGCTCCCTGGCCCCCAGGCTCCCGCTGGACTCCCCTCTCTGCACGGAAGGGGCGTTAGAAGAGAGCTGTGCTCAAAGAAGCCAGGCTAGCGAACGGGGGTGTCCTCTGCTTCCCTCTCTCTGGCATGTGGGCCTGAGCCTTGGCTGAAAAGAATTGGGCAGTCACACCGCATGGTCACAGGTCCCCCCAAGAGTGTTTCTAAAGAACCCAAGAAGGACGGCCGGGCTGGGAGCCCAGACGCAGGGTTCGGATGTGGGCAGGTTCCTTCCTGGGACCCTCAACCTTCCAACCAAGGGCTGCTCTTCACATCGAATAGTGTTGGCCGTTAAAGTGGTGGCCCACTGACAGCCCGAGGGGGGCGCTTCCCTGCCAGACCCCCTCCCTGGGATGCACGGGGAAGAGCCCAGTCCCTGACCTTGGAAGGAAGGAGAGGACAGGGCTTGGCCTACAGGCGTGGAAACCGAGGTGTGATTTTTTCAGAGGTCCTCGGCAAGCCCACAGAGACCACCACCCCAGAAGCCCCAGCTACCTTGGCTTTCTACTGAAAGAGGGGACCTCAGCCAAAGGGACACTCAGGGACCCAGGATGGATGGGAAGGGACACCCCAAAACAGAGGTGCCGCTCTCTGCCAGAGAAGGTTCCAGTGGTCCTGGGCCATTCCAAGGTGGAGCTCTCGGAACCAACCTGCATTCTCCTTCCTTCCATCCTTCCTTCCACCCCCACCATCTTCAGGGACCTCAGCTGTCCCATGTCAGTGGCCACTTTGGGAGAGATGGGGACTTTCAAGGGGTATTTGTTTTTAGAAACACTTGTACTTTGACTGAACTTGTGAGGCTGCCTTGGGCAGTCGAACTTGCAAGCATTGTATGGGACCTGAGAGAAATCTGATGGGGTAGCCCCTCATCCCGCAAAGCTAAGAGCCATTTAAAATTTGAGGTCGAGTTCAATTTTAAAAACCACAATATCCCCCTGGGGCCAAAACAGCCTCGGGGGCGACGCTAACTGGCAGATTTTTATTTCCCAAAAAACTTTTTTTGAGTCCAAGGAAGAATCTATCACAGTGTAGATGGGGAGAGGGTCCCTTGCTGGATACTGGGCTGGTGTGAAAGTCGGGGCGTGGTCCACAGGGGGCTTTCCATGTCTACTGCTGGCTCTTCTGGACTCGAGGCGAGCTCCGCTCTGCAGCCCCCAACCCCTGGGACCACCCAGGGCCCCACACCCTGCCCTTTCTCCCGACAGATGTTATTTTTACCTCTCCATTCAATTCTCCAGATCCCAGTGAGAGTCCGGAGTAGCCCCAAGTGGGAGACTAGAAATGGGCAGAAATTATGTTACTTCCTCTTGCCATCTGTCAATCTGATCGTAACCTTAATCCGTTTATCTGGTTCTTCCTGAGCGATCAGGGTCCTCCATTCTTCCCCAGACTAGAGAACACCTCCCGTTCTAGAGTCACATTCTTTGACCTCACCTTTCCTGCATCCCTCTAATCTGCCATAGAAACATCTCAATCCATCCATAACCCATTTTTCAAAGATTCCATAAGACCTCTAACTATTTGGGAACATTGTTTTCAAGACCAGCTTCTTGGACAGAGGCTCACTTTTTTCTGTGGTCCCAGAAAACCCAGGCCGCCCCCAACTCCGGAGCCGGGAAGTACACTGCTTGCAAGCCGTCCCGACAGCACCCTACCCCTCCTCCTGGCGCCCGCCTGTATTTGCAGAATGTCCCCAGGCCAGGCCCCATGCCCCCGGCCGCCCCCCCCCACCTGTGGTTTCCCCTTCTCTCGTGACAGAGACGGTGCGTGCCATGACCCACGTCATTAACCAGGGGATGGCCATGTACTGGGGCACATCGCGCTGGAGCTCCATGGAGATCATGGTACGGTGACCTCTCGGTGTGTGCGTGTCCCCCAGCTGGGCTCCCGGCCCCAGCTCCCTGGATGATGACTCCGGGGCTCTAGCAGGTTCAGTGCCGTTGGTCCCTAATGCACAGATAACTGGGTACTATGGGGAGGGACAGTAGGGTGACATGTGGCAGTGATGTCCGCAGGCCTTGCAGACAGGGGTCTGGGCTTGAATCCCAGCACTGCGTGGCCCCAGACAGATGGCTTCACCTCTCTGAGCCTCAGTTTCCCCACCTGTAGAACAAGACTGCAAGGACAACCTACCCCGTCATGAGACTGTTGTGAGGATTATCTGAGAGAACAGGTGTGAAGCTCTTAGTGGGGGTCCTGGAGCTCAGCCAGTGCTCAGCAGCGGTGACAGTGCCAGCCACCGTGCTGAGCTCTTGTGGTGTTCCAGGTGCCGTTAGATTTGAGGGTTTCATGTGGACTGACTCCCATTTAATCCTCACAATGCCCTATGAGGTAAGTGCTACTGTTATCCTGTTTTTCAGATGTGGACATTGAGGCACAGAGAGGTTAAGTAACACACCCAAGGTCACACAGCCCATGCCAAGATGGATGCTCAGGCCGTACAGTTCAGAGCCTGGGCTTCCATCTCATAATCCATGATGTTTCCCCCTCACCTGCATTTTCAGGAAGGCATCCCCTTCCTTGTCATTTCCCTCCACGGGAGCCATCAGTAGCTGACGGTGACAGATGTTTCATAATATTTCTGGGGTATCCCAGAAGGGTCGGCAGGGTGGCTTCTCAGAGGCAGGCAGCTGGTTGGTGGGGGGAGGGCAGAGGCCTGGGGACTGCGTCTTCGCAGGACTAGCTCTCAGGCTGGCGCCCTCTCCCCTGCCTCCAGGCCTCCTCCCAACCTCAGCCTTTCCCATGCCCCACCCACCAGAATTTCCCATGTCCCTGCTAGGGGGTTTCTCCTCTAGTGAGCCCCAGATTTCTGGTTCATCCAAAAAAAAAAAAAAAATTAAGCAGGATGTTCATTTCAAGTTACAGACAACTTTAGAAGCCCATGGTATCAATCGGCCTTTGGAGTTTGCGGCATTAATGATCATATGGCATTTTTCTGAAGCTGCCTGGACCCAGCACAGAGCTCACTGAGGTGTCAGGATCTCATCCCCACTTTATAGATGTGAAAGCTGAGTCTCAAGCTAAAGGGGAAAGGGCCTCTAGGGCTGGCAGACGGGCTTCCCCAGGAGCTCACACCCATCCGGTCTGCAGAGTGGAGGCCTTGACCTCCAAGTCCCAGAAATGGGCTGATGCCGGCCACTTTCCCCTCCTGACCTAGTGTTTTCTGCCCCTGCCATCATCCTGGGTCCAGGCCCCAGAGTGACAATCATAATAAAACCAGTAGCAGGCAGGCACTGTCCTGAGGGCTGCCAACCCTGTTGGCTCATTTGACCCTCATGACAAATGGGGAAACTGAGGCACAGGGGGGTGAGCCCCTTACCCAAGGACACCTGGCCAGTAAGCGCCAGGACCCAAGCCTCACTACTGAGTTGTGCTTTCCCCCCAAATCCCTTCAGCCTTGGGATCCCACAACCCACTCACTTTTCTCCACTCGTGGAGGGGGTCCTAACAGGCTCCCAGGAAAGCTGAGAGGAGAGGGGAGGGGCAGGAGGGCCAGCCGTTCCTGGGGATGCCTTTGTGTCTTCTCCCTGCTGCCCCGGAGGCCCCTCAGAACCGCTGACCGGCAGGGACCCTCCACGCCCCTCTTTGCTTTTCCCAGGAGGCCTACTCCGTTGCCCGGCAGTTCAACTTGATCCCGCCCATCTGCGAGCAGGCCGAGTACCACATGTTCCAACGCGAAAAAGTGGAAGTGCAGCTTCCCGAGCTCTTCCACAAGATAGGTGGGCTCCCCTGCTCGGCCCCGCCCTCGCGCCTGCCCTCCAGGCTCCGCCCCACCCTCTCCCTCGCTCCGCCTCCTCCCCAGCCCTGCCCCAACCCCATCCCAGATCCCCTCGCCCCGCCCCTCGACCCTGCCCTGCCCCGCCCCCTTTCCCCTCGCCCCGCCCCTCCCCTCCTCGGGACCCTGGGTTTGACCTCGTCCGGCTTTCCTCTCCCAGGAGTGGGCGCCATGACCTGGTCCCCTCTGGCCTGTGGTATCGTGTCCGGAAAGTACGACAGTGGCATCCCGCCCTACTCGAGAGCCTCCTTGAAGGTGAAGAAGCGGCCAGGCTGGGGGAGGGGACAGGCAGGACGGGCATTTTGGAGGGGTGGGGCCTTTGGGCTGACACGTTGGTGCTGGGCGGGGCTTCCCTGGGCCACTGTCTGCGGGAAGGTTCGGAGCATGGGAACTTGGAGCCCCAGCTGGCCTGACCCCATGTCTAGAAAGGCTGCCCACCTGTGGGACATCTCCCAGGTGAAGAAGCCCCTCACTCCCCCGCCCTCCTGCCCTCCCCCCAGGTTCAGCCCTCACAACCTGCTCTGGATCCGCATGTGCCCCCTGGGATGCCTCCTCCCCCTGTAGACACCCCGCACACTTTCTCTGGCCCATCCTTGAGACCTCTGGGCTGAGAGCTGTGGGGTGTCTTCAGTGTCACTCAGAGATGCCCCCCCGGGACAAGTCCCCCCCGGCCCACATACAGGCGTGCGCACACACGCACACACACACCTCGGAGTGAGGACTCAGGAGGGTCTACAGGCTGCAGGGGTTGGGGGTCAAGGAGCAGGGAGAGAAAGGCCTGCCCAGGCCAGGGCAGAGACAGTACTGGAGACCCCAGCCCCAGATTCAAGAGCAGGATGGCCTGCCCCCCGACTCCTGCCCAGCCCCCAGCAAGCCTCCCTGGGGGCTCTCTGACTTTGCTGTGGGCACACCTCCTGGGCCGCCCAGCCTCCCAGGAGAAGGGAAGGTCGGCTTGTCCACCTCCTTGTCCAGGCTCAGGGGCCTGGCCTCAGCTGCCCGACAGCCCACAGGCTTCAGATGCAACGGTTCCCATCTTTCCAACTGCCCAGGTCTGGACCACAGCAGCACATGGTTAGGCCGGGGCCGGGGCGTGCCGCCGTGCCCCAAATCATCATTTTGTGCCATGCACACAGAGGTCCAGGTGACCTGCCCTCACCTGTGGGCTGTGCTGTGCCTCCACCCCACAACCAGGGCTACCAGTGGCTGAAGGACAAGATCCTGAGTGAGGAGGGCCGGCGCCAGCAGGCCAAGCTGAAGGAGCTGCAGGCCATCGCCGAGCGCCTGGGCTGTACCCTCCCCCAGCTGGCCATAGGTAAGAGGCTAGGGAGCAGGGTGGAGACCAGTGTCCCAGGGAGATGTCGGGAGTCCCTGAGTGCTCGGGCCACACCCCCTCCACCAGCCAGCTGTGGGTATCGGGCTCCCACATTCATGGAGAGGATGGGGGTGGGTCCCTGAGCACTTGGGCCATCTCTCCACTGGCGGTAGTTGGTGCCAGGGTCCCCCCAGCACTGCTGAGCCCCTGGTTTGCCATGCCGCTCCTGGGCACCCTCAGCCCCATGCCCAGGAGGCTGGCCTAGGCAGAGCCAGAGAGGGCCCTGCCGTGGGTGGGCCTCCCTCACCTCTGGTCTTGCTGCCCCCCAGCCTGGTGCCTGAGGAACGAGGGGGTCAGCTCCGTGCTCCTGGGCGCTTCCAGCGCAGACCAGCTGATGGAGAATATTGGAGCAATACAGGTGAGTGGGGGCCGCCAGCCTTGCAGGCCCTGGGCAGAGCTCAGGGTCTCAGCCAGTCACCTGTCCAGCACGTACTTATTGAGCACCTACTACATACTGGACACTGTTCAAGGCACCTGGGCTACAGCAGTGAACCACCAAAAAAGCCTTGCTCTCGAAGAGCTGGCTTTCTAGCTGGAACAGACGGAAAACACTAAATGCGAGAAATAAGATTAGAATATGTGTCGGAGGGTGATAAGGACTCTGGAAAAAGAAACCTGGAGCAAGGTCGGGGGTGTCCAGCAGGGGCGGGGCGGGGCGGGGGGGAGCCGTGGACCCAGGTTGAAGGGGGCCATAGGGTAGCCTTGTTGACAAAGTGACTTGTGAGCAAAGGCTTGAAGGATGAGGAGTGGGCAGTGCAGATACTCAGGGGAAGAACGCTCCAGGCTGATGTGAAGGCGCAGGGTGGGCACGAGCCCAGGACAGCAGTGAGGCCAGAAGGCCGGGAGCAGAGGGGCAGGGGCGGGAGATGAGCTCGGCGTGGGGGCAGACCCATGGGCCACCGCGTGCCCTCTGAGGACTTCCGCAATGGTCCAGTGAGATGGGAGCAGAGGAGGGGCAGGGTCCAACTTAGATTTTAAAAGGCTCCCTCTCGCTCTTTGGCTGCTGAGTGGAGGAAAAAGTTTGGGGAGCAGAAGGGAAGCACGGAGATTGCTGGGAAGTGATGACACTGTTGGGGCGAGGGATGGCCGTGGTGCAGATGGACAGCTGGTTGGATCATCTGGATGTTCTGGAAGATGGACCAACAGGACTGGCTGACAGACTGGATGTGAAGGTGTGGGATAGCAGGTCAGACAACCCCTGGGGTTTGTCACCTGGAAGGGGGATGTTGCTGTTGGCTGAGGTCAAGACGGCTGGAAAAAGCAGTTTGGGGGTGTGGATTATCAGGTGTTCTGGTCCTGGAACCTGCATTTTATGCCGTCGCTGTCCTTCCATTTGAGGGGCAGAGCTTAGACCAGGGCAGGTTCCCTCTGCCCCAAACCTTCTGGAATACAGAAGCAGCATGGCCCCCATCTGCTTCAGGAGCCGCATGCAATGAGAGCAGGACAGTCTGGGGCCGGCGGGCGGCTGGAAGAATGTCCCCCTGTTACAGAACTCAGGTTCAGCTGCTCGTCGCTCAAGAATCCGAATACTGAGACTTCCCTGGAGGTCCAGCGGTTAGGACTCTGCCCTTCCGCTGCAGGGGGCACGGGCTCTATCCCTGGTTGGGGAACTAAGATCCCACAAGCTGCACGGCACGGCCAAAAAAAAGAAAAATCCAATACTGAGAGACAAGTGTTGTGTAAAAGGAAAGGTAGCTTTATTGAGGAAGCTGGTGATCCGGGGAGAAAGTGGACTCACGTCCCAAAGATCCAATTTCCCCGTGTTGATCAGGGGGCAAGAGCTGTTAAAAGGGAGTTTCAGGGGTGCTTTATGGGCGGAGGGAGGAGGCTCTGTACAGAGCAGCACAGGCAGCTCTGACGGTCCTCTTGAAGCTGGTCCTGTGGTCATCTGGGCAGGGCCACCTGACTGTCTTAAGTACGGTTAATCTTCAGTTCCAGGCTCAGTTTGTTCCCGTTTCCCTGAGGCCAGTTCTTGGAATGGTGCAGGATGGAGCAGCCTATTTCCTGGCTACAGTCTGGTCATCATGCGGTTACTTTTTACACCTGGCGGGGGTTTCAGTGGCTGCAAAACAGCTCAAACGACATGGCTGAGAATATGACCTATAGCCCTTGCGCAGGGACTAAAAGCCCTTGACTTTGTTTAATGGCTAAACCATTCTTATCTTGTCCCGTTTGACTGCTTTTCTTTGCTTTTTCATTTTCTCATTTCTCCGATTAAATTTATTCTTGGGCTAAAGTTCTTCTACAGATAAGAAGCAGGCATGGGATGTTGTGGGGTGGAGGGGTGGAGCTGTGCTCCAGGAAGGCCCCATAGGGCCCTGCTCCGTTACACCCCACCTCACCTGCAGGCCAGGCCAGTCTTGGTGGTAGATTCTGAATAGCTCCCATCTTTGCACACAGGTCCTTCCAAAACTGTCGTCTTCCATTATCCACGAGATCGATAGCATTTTGGGCAATAAACCCTACAGCAAAAAGGACTACAGATCCTAAGAAGCCCCCGGCCGTTTGCCTGGACGGTTTCCGTTTCCCTCCTAGCCTCTCTGTTAGCTCGCTTAAGCTATTTTGAAGCCAAGTCAAGAGTGTGGTTTGCTTCAAAAACAAAACAACGCACCAAGATGTCACCGGGAGAAGACCGCAGAAGTCGCTGCCACACACCACCCGCTGCTTCGCAGGACCGCTGTCGGGTTCGTGTCAGGGAGTCGGCATTGATTCGGAGGCACTCGTGCAGTCCCACCCAAGCCTGCCGTCTCTGCTCCTCCAGGAAACCACCGTGTTTTTGCCCAGCCATGGGCCGTCTCAGAGACTCAAGTCCAGGCCAGGCCAAGACCAGCTGGGGCCTGGGGGCAGGCAGAGCCGGCCTCTCCTCTGCCGAGAACCCCACCCGGGATTGGGGAAGGGAAGAGGAAGCCGGGTCTGCCTCTTCCTGTGGCCTCTCGGCGGGGCCCTGGTCAGGGCAGGCCTCCCTCTGGGGTCTCCCTCATTCCCCCTCTTGCCAAGGGCTCCAGGTACTTTCCTCGGGCCTGACCTCGGATTCTTCCCCCAGCCCCTTCTCCCAACCACCCGCCCCAGTGTGTCTCCGAGGGGCCTTCCGAGCTGCCCCCTGACCCCGCCCCCCCCACCGGCCACCTTGCTGGCAGGGGCAGGGATCCAGGGAGATTCGCCCTGCAGTTTGGGACGCACAAAAAGTTGGGGGGCTCTGATTTCAAGCTCCTCGTCCCGCTGGCTTCCTCCCCGCAAACAACTGATGAGCCCCAGTGCCTGGGCTCCAGTCCCGGTCCCTCCAGGGCCCTACCTGCCCTCCCTCCCTGCCAGGCGCCCAGTCCTCCTACCCTCTGTCCTCGCCCCAGAAGGCCCCGAGGTCACACGTGCTCAGCCGGACTGTGGCTGCTGACCACACACCAGGTAGCCAGCCTCTGCTGTGCCTGGGGGGTGGTGGCCTTGGGGTCTGCAGAGAGCACGTGCTGGGACCCTTTCAACAAGGGAGAGTCCCTGGGGTTTTCTGTGCTGTGTGCCTGGGGCCTGGGGGCCAGCCAGCAGCAGCCCCTGCGGTCTAGGAAAAGACCCCGGGAGCCTCTGTGGAGCAGTGTCCCCTGTGAGGCCTCAGACCAGGTGGGTGGGGTGAGGTGCTCTGTCTTGGGTGCTCAGAGCTTGTTACCAGGACAGCAGTGCCACCCCCAGGACACCTCCACACAGCCCACTAAGACGGAGGGATGGCTGGGGTCGGTCATTCCTGTCCACACCAGCCCCCCCTCCCCCCAAGCCTGGAACAGACTGGGGACAGGGAGGGAGGGCGGGACATTCACAAGTGTCAGTCCCTTTGTAGCCGGGCCTGGGGCTGCAGGGATGGAGGCGGGGAGGCAGGCCGGCCGCCAGGAGGCGCAGCCCCCATAGTCCTGAGCGGCACCCAGCCTTTGCTGGCCGTGG
This sequence comes from Phocoena phocoena, assembly GCF_963924675.1. Classification (NCBI taxonomy): domain Eukaryota; kingdom Metazoa; phylum Chordata; class Mammalia; order Artiodactyla; family Phocoenidae; genus Phocoena; species Phocoena phocoena. The sequence goes on from NC_089219.1 coordinate 4,291,939, forward strand.
TGGGTGGGAGTTGGGGGCCAGGCTCTGCAGACGCCCCAGCGCACCGAATACGGGCCCTCGTGCCCTTGGGCAGACACAGCCCATCCCGCTTTGCCCTTCAGAGAGGCCCCTCCCTGCCATTATTCTCAGAGGGGCCGCTGTCCAGTCCTGGCTGAGCCGAGGCCTGGGAAGCTGGCTTTAAGAAAGCCACAAAAGTGGGGGGAGGGGGGACCTTCTTCCACTCCTGACCTTTGTGCTGGCCCTGGAGTCTGGAACCTTCTCCCTCTTTGTAGGACCAGGCCCCTGGGGGTCGTCTTCACCAAGTCCCCTGCACACTTCAGCCGGTGGGTGTGGGGAGGGGACAAGCCTGTCCCAGCAGAATCCCCAGCCACTGCCCACCATCACACGGTGGGATCTGGCTCTGAGGACAGGACACTGCAGTGGGGCGGCTTTCATCCCAGGCCCATCCAGGCAGGGACCAAGTGCTCTGGGCCAGGCAGTCCCAGCAGCTGGCCGTGCTCAGGGGCCAGGTTACCGGCCGCTCATTGGCGAGATGGCTGGGCCCTCTCCACACTGCTGTCACCCTGCCCACCCACTGCTGGAAGAGGGACCAGGGCGTGCAGTCGGGGCCAAGGTCGGGACTGCCACCCCCCCACCCCATGAGCCACACCTATGAAGGCCGAGCCCGCTGGCTACACGTTTCCCAGACCGAGGGAGACAAGGGCCCCCAGGGTTGAGCTCTACCAAGGCCTAAGTGCCCAGCGCAAAGACCCAAGCAGCTCCCCGGCCCTGGGGCACCATCCACGGCCTGGTTCTGTATCCCCGCTGCAAGTGGGTGTGGGGGATGCCACCCTGCTTCCTGAGGGAGGGTCCCCCGACTTCGGGGGTGCTGGAGTGGGACCCAAGGGCGGTCAGAGCCTGGAAACAGAAGAGCTGGGCCGAGGCAGGCCCTGGAGGGGCAGCCTGGGCCCCCCTGGCACGGGTTTCAGACCAGCCAGCCACACCCTACCTGCTTGAGGGGAAGCCCGCCAAGAGCCCCACCTGCCAGCCAGCCTCTCACCCTCCCCTTGAAGCAGAGTTTTTGCCCCCAGGGGTCCACCTGGCAGTGCCCCACACGGGAAGAAGGCCCAGTCTGGGTCAGGGCAGGACCAGTCTTCCTTGCTAACGACACACAGAGCCCCCAGCATTTTTCACCCTGAATCTATGGCAAATTCGAGGTCCCGAGGACGAGATGGGGGCTTGCTCTGTCTTCTGTTCTCTCCAGTCATGTAAATAATGTGCTACTTTTCTCTCCCCGCCTTTAATGACTGTGGCTCCTTAGCTAACTGCATCCCCTACACAGGCAGAGATGCCATATGCCTCGCACTTCCAAATGACACTCAGTGGAGACGCGGCGCCGTATTTATGGAATGACAAAATAAAACCCGAGCCCGTCAGGGTCTGCTCCCCTCCTTTGCGGGGTCCTCGGGGTCAGGGCTGGGCCAAGGGCAGTGGGAGGGAGAGGAGGCTGCCCCCTGCAGAGGCCAGCCGACGGGGGCTGAGCAGAGGTTGGGAGAAAGGGGCCCTGGGGGAGAGGCAAAGATGGGGCACCGAGACCCCTTCTCTCCCGAGTGATTCAGGGGTGGAAGTTGGTGGGAGGCTGCTAGACCCGCCTGGGGACAGAGGTCAGGGTCCAGGGAGGCCTGTGGGCTGTCTCCAGGGGCTCAGTGTTCCTCTGAGCAGTGCTGTTTCAGGGGGCAGGTGGGAGGGGCGGGCACCACCCCTGAACACCCCTTTTTGGGGTGCCCCCTTCCCAGCGAGCCCTTCAGCCTCATGGGGCCGTGTCTCCTCAGGTGGGAGGTGGCTTCAGATGACATCCCCCTCACATCCTTCCCCAGCCACCCCCATCCTAGATCAGTGAGAAGCTAGGAAAACACTCTTTGATCCAATCCTTTCCCAAAGGATTTATTAAAACACAGAAAACCAAGACATACACGGAGTACAAAGTAAAGGGAACCGGGTCGGTTACAGTCTTTGTCGAGCCTCCTACACATCCTCCCGAGGACCGGACAGGTGACTACACACAGGGGCTCAGCCTCCAGCTCCGGCTGCCTGGCTGGGACCGTCCCGACTCGCCCCAGCGCCCCGGCCCCTTCACCAGCTGGGGGCTCTACCAGGCAAGGGGCCGGCCCCCTCTCAGCTGGGCCAGATGCCGGCCTGGGTGCAGGCGTCTGCTCCCTCGACCTCCCACGCACCGATGCACGGTGGGCCCCTCCCCTCAACCCCAGGCACAGAGGAGCCATGGGAGGCTCAGGCTCCCAGCTCAGTATCAGGGGTTCAGGACACACACACACCCAACGGGCCCTTTCTGGGTTACCGCACCTAAAAAAATACTTTGTTTAAAAAAAATCTGAAAACTAAGAAAAAAATCCCAAAACACAAGCCAGTGACTTTGGGCTGGCGCACCACAACCGTAAGCTTGCTGGAATAAAACGGGCGAGAGCCGGCTTCCTCCACAGGGACGGTGGCCGGCACGGGACAGCTGCAGGCACGGGGCGGGCGCCCCGGACCGCGGCCCCCGCCTCCAGCCAAGCTCCTTGCTGCCACCCCACTCTGGGCACACTCCGGACGTCCCCGAGCCGACCCCTCAGCATCTACACGATCCCCTCGGGCCCTCAGCGCTCCTGGGACCCGACACCCGGCAGCAAGGGCTACAGGTGTCCCTGGGGCAAGGCTCAGCCAGCCCCTGACCTGGCCCAGGGAGTCCCCAGAGGACCCTGGGAAGGGACGCCCAACCAGCAGGAGGGCAGGTGGCTGCACGAGTCGTGGTACCAGCAGAACAGGACCACGGTCATCACTTGCAGAATACAAAGGAGCTGCTTCTGAAGGCGGCTTGCAGGGAGCGCCCCCTTGCACAGGGGGTCTCAGGATGTGCTTCCGTGGTGGGCGTGTGCAAGGGGACCCCCCGGACACAGTCAGTCCAGCCCGAACTCCCCTGGTCACCCAGGAGCCCAGCCAGCTACGCCTTCCGAGACTGTGGCCCCAAGATGATTCAACAGAAAGCCTACTCAGCACTGGTCTAAATAATAAGGTGGCTGGAAACGAAAGCGCGGGTTGGCACTTTCGGCTTCCGCTTGCACGTGACGACTCTCCTGCCCGCGGCAAAAACCAAACCCGGCCTGAAGATGCCGAAGACCGACCGTGGATGGCCAACGCCCCCTCCCCACCACTACAACTTTCGGCAGGAGATAACTTGATAAACCAAGAAGAAAACATTCTTAAGATCCTTTTTCCTCTCCAAAACCAGTCAGCCAGAAACCCACTCCCCAGCTGTCCGCAGCCCCCCTCCCAGGCCTCCCAGGTGCTGGTCTTGGAGAGCTGAGCCCTTCCTGGACCAGGCAGTGCCGGGGCCCAGGCCATCCGTGGGCGCCTGGCTCTGGCTGGTAGAGGAAAAAGGCGGAGGCCTGGGAAGGAGCAAAAACAGAACGGCAGAGGGAAGCTTGCTGGGGAGCAAGGGCTGGCAGGGGAAGGACCACCTGCCCTTGGAGTGAGGCAGTGGGGACAACACAGACCCCCCGTCCTCTTCCATGTGCCCCCTGACCTGACATTCAGGACGCATCCACTGTGTTCCCCACCAGGCCAGACAGCCTGGCAGGCTGACGCCTGCTTGAGAGGGTGGAGTCACAGGGCCCCGTGTCGGGGGCTCCTGACGGTCACGCTGCCCGTGACCTGAGCCGGAACCTCTGCAGGGGGGCATGGGTCAGAGGACCACGCGTGTACACATGGCACTGGACAAACCATAGGGGACAGGAACGACCCCACCCTTCCGGGAGGCGGGGTCAGCGGCTGTCACGTGTGTTCTGGACATCTGCGCCCCCACCCCCCAATCCTCCCACCCACAGTGCCAGGGTTGGCCAGCCTGGAGATGGCAGGGGCCTTGGGGGTCCAGCCCTCTAGGGGTTCAGGGAGAGCCATTTACAGTTGAGGACATCTGGGCTCTGGGAGGGCTGGCCAGTGGCCCTGTGTCCCCAAGACACCTGCAAATCCTCGCGCCCCAGTCCTGGCCAGGGAACAGAACAGAACTCCCCTGGTGCCTCCACCCCCAGGCCCAGCTTGTCTCTCTCTCAGACGGCATTCTGCACCCAGGGCTCCACGCCAGGAAGGCCCCTCCCTGCTCAAGGCTCGGAATTCCCTTCCAGGCTGGGCCAGAGGAAACATCAGACACAGAGAGGCCCAGGCCCTGGCCCCGGCCCTCCCTTCCTCCAAACTGGGGCCATCACAGCGCACCACCAGCTGCCTGAAGGAGGGTCAGGATTCCAGTGGGGCGTTGCTGGCAGGAAACAAGGCAGGAAGCTGGGGGTGCTCCAGCTGGGAAGACTGCAGAGGCCACTGGGGCCAGTCCCCTGCCTCCAAGCTTTCCCCAAGCCTTCCGAGAACACAGCGAGGGCAGTCGTGGCCCACCCCAGATGGCAAATGCCCAGATCAAGGCCTCTCCAGGGACAAGAGGAGAGGGAGGGATAAGTCCAGGCTCCAGCGTGTGGCCTGGTTTCTCCACATCTGCGGCCAGGAGACAGCACGGGGAGTGTGTACCTGGAGGTGGGGCTGACAGGCCTCCCAGGGCACAGGGCAGGACCAGGGGCTCCTGGGCCCCCCCTCAGCTGCTGTGACCCTCCCCGCTGGAACGCTAGCCACACCCCGCTAGAGGGAGGGCACGCCCCTTCCCATGGAGGCCTGAGACAAAGGCTCCGGCAGCCCCCAGGCCAACACCTGCAGGCTCTGCCCTCCCCTTCCCTCCGGGGAACAAGTGACCTGCCACTCAGGGCAGGGGCCACAGACCCTCCGCTGGTGACGACAGAGTCCAGGGCCTGTGAGACAGGCTGGGCCAGGGACAGACACCTGTCCCACGGAGACAGCACATACTTGGTGGTCTCCAGCCTTGCAGGAAGCAGCCTGGCCTGACCTGGGCGTCAGCCAGGTCTCTACCCTCAGGCCGGCCAGTTCCCCAGTCCTGACCCACCTGGCACCGGGGGGCCTCACGGGCAAGGGGCTGGAGCACGGTGCAGACGGGATTGGGAGATGGGGGCAGACTGAGGGCGCCCAGAGCAGGCAGCTCGCCCTCCTCAGCCGGGCCGAGTCCATGGGCGGCCTCTGGGCTCCCAAGAGCTTCCCTTCAGGTCTGGAACCCGTCGGCAGAGAGAGACATATGTGCTGCAAGTCAGACTCCTCCACACGTCACTCAACTTTTATCAAGACAAACTTGTTCAAGTCTTCAACAGGAAAGTGCAAAAGATGTACAAAGAAATGAAATCTCTTCTAGGAAGTCATCCTGGCAGAGGTGGCCGAGGGGTGCGTCCCGGGTGGCGTGGGGAGCACTTGGGTGGCACTTCTGGGCTCAGGCGGCCTTGTCCCCACGAGGTGGCATTCCTCCGTTTCCCTTTCTGTCCTCGGGTGGCGTGGCTCTAGAAAGGTGGCAGCTTTTCTCTCCTGCGGGGGTCGGGCAGGGGGCCCGGCAGGTGCGGCTGCAAGAGGCAGATCACGGGTCACGAAGCTGGGTGCTCGGATCCCCATGGGGGTGGCACCCAACACCCTAGACCACCCACTACGACCCGTCATGGCCAACTGACAGCAGGGGGTCCCCCAGCCCAGACCTCCCAGCCTCGGGCCACGGCCACACTGGGGAGTGGAGGCGGCGGGGCCCCCAAGGAGCAGCCTGTCCGGAACAGCCCTGCCCCCGAGCCTCCGCGCCGAAGCAGAGGTTCTGATGGGACACACAGCTTAGCGGGCGCTGTCAGCGGGGCAGAGGAGGCCACAGCGGACTGGTGGTTTCTCAGGACTAAAACCCTCTCCCAGCCGGTAACACTGAGCTGTGCCCACGCTGAGCCACCCTCCCGGTCCTGGGCAGGGGTTGGCGGGGGGGGGGGGGGGGGTGACGTCCCAGGGCGTCCACCACCCGGCAGGAAAGCTCTGGTCCTGGGCAGGGGTTGGCGGGGGGGCGGTGACGTCCCAGGGCGTCCACCACCCGGCAGGAAAGCTCTGGTCCTGGGCAGGGGTTGGCGGGGGCGGGGGGGGGGGGGTGACGTCCCAGGGCGTCCACCACCCGGCAGGAAAGCTCAGGCAGAACCGTGGAGTCAGGGTTCCAGGGTGGGGGCACCGGTCCCTGACTCACCGCCGGGGTCACGCACGCACACCAACACACCGGCGCACAGACGCACGCGTGTACACAGAGGAGCACGCCCACGTGCACCCACCCTGCCATGTGCTGCCCCCCCAGGCTCCCGGGGAAGCGTCTGGAAGCCTAGGAAGACACACCGGCCCCAAGACGGTCCCCGAGCGTGGAGGGGCGAGGCCCCCAGGCCCCAGGGCCGTGAAGAAGCGCAGGGACCAGGGCCCGTACTGGCCTGGCCTGACTCGCCAAGCCAAGGAGGGACAAGGGATGGCGCAGCGCCCACGAGCGGCCTCACCTCCACTGGAAACGAGCCCGGCAGTAGAGGGAAATCTCGGGGACGGCTAGATATCTGTGGCGAAGAGAGGAAAGCTCGGCTTGCCTGGGGAGGCGGGGGGCCGGCTGGGGCCCCGCGGGCGCCCCTGCCCATGCCGCCCGGAAGCAGACGGGCACCTACCGGTCACATAGGGCCCCAGGGGCATCTGGTTGTAGTTGACAATCCCTCCCGGTCCAGGGCCCCGGAAGTTGGGCCCAAAGTTGTTGCTGTACATCTGGGAAGAGCCGAAAGCGCCCTGGAGGCAAGGACTCAGGTTTAAAGGTCCAAGTCCCGCGCCGGCCCGCGCCCCCACCCAGGGCGCCCAGGACGTGCGTGGGGGGGCTGGGGCCGGGGCACAGGCCGGCCTGACCTGCTGAATGGTGGGGTCCCCGGCTCGGGTGGTCAGGCGGCTCAGAATGCTGCGCTCTGACATCTGGAGACGGGCAGCCACCGGGGGGATGCGGGACAGCATGGAGGGCAGGCGCGTCACATCCGCCTTCATGTCGCTCAGCAGCTCCTCCAGCTGGTTCAGGACTGGGGAGGGAAGGGGAGGCGCGGGGCGCGGCACCCAGGCGGGCACTTAGCTACCAGGCTGTGTCGCTGTTACTGCACCCGCGCAGCAGACACCAGGGGGCGCCCTTCACCCGGCCCTCCCAGCCAGCCGAGCAGCGCCCCGCCGGCTGCTGGACAAGAGCCCGGTTTCCCAACAGCTTCTCCCAGCCCGAGGGCTGCAGAGATGACAGCCAGGAACCCCGACGCAACGCTGGGCTTCCCTCTGGGCCCTCAGCCAGCCTCCTGGCTCCCGGGGAGGCCTGCAGCGCTGGCCACCGCAGGGGACAGGATCCTCGCCCAAGACAGAGCAGCCTCAGGAAACTTCTCCCAGGCAGCGGGGGGCCGCACAGTCCAGGGACCCTCACGTGAGCTTGGCTCACCCCCTCCCCCTAACCAGCCTGGGAACTTCCTCAGGATTTGGAGCACGAGGGTCAAAGATGTGAATCCCGGGAGACCTTGGGCAACTATTTCACCTCCCCGAGCACCGAATTGAACACGGGATGAGAAACCTCCCCACTTAAAGGTATTACAAGAATTAAAGAAAGAACGTATTTAAAGCATATTGTCGTAAGTCGGGAGACTGGGAATGACACATACACACGACTACATAAAAAATAGATAACTAACAAGGACCTACTGTAACAGCACAGAGAACTCTACTCTATAATGACCTGTATGGAAAAAGGATCTACAAGAGAGTGGACATGTGCATATGGATAACTGATTCACTTTGCTGTACACCTGCAACTAACACAACATTGTAAACCAACTATACTCCAATAAAAAAAAAAATTATTTTAATTTTAAAAAGGTCCTCTCCTCTTCCACTAAAATAAATAGATAAATAAATAAATAAGCCATATTGTCAAGGCTCGATAAACGAGCTTATACAACTTAATAGTCTTCTACGTCACCTACCCACCCCCCACCCAGGGCCTGCACGGCGCTGACCTTCCGAAAAAGGCTAGAAAAGCAAGGGCCTCGCTTTCCCCACAGGTAAGAGCAGAGGCTGGATGACAGCCTGTCCCATCTGATGTCCTGTCCCCAGCCCCACGCCCCCACCTGGGGGGCAGGAGCCGCTGGGCAGGAGCAAGGTAGGTGGGCCCCCCTCCAGGGAGCGGCCTCGCTCACCCTTGTGCAGGACGGCATTGGCAGGCTTGTTCCCGGCGAGGGACTCCTTGGACAGGTGCTGGTGGCTCTCGGCAAGGCACTCCACCTCGGCCAGGCGGGCATTGAGGGCCATGGCGGGGTGGTTGGGGTCCTGGGTCATGTTGAGGTACGCGGCCCTCCGGAGTTGCTCCTCGATGACCAGCGCCTGCTCCAGCAGCTGAGGGGGTGGGGGGAGGGAAGGGACTGAGCCCTGGCCTGGCCCCCCCTCCGCCAGCACCCACCCCCGCAGGCCAAGGCTCTGGCGGAAAGCAGGGAAGAAGGACACACCCCCTCACCGGCTGTCCACCCTCTGGGCCACCCCTTAGAGCCTGCCCCAAGCTGAGTTCTCTGCACCCATCACCCAGGGCAGGGACATTCGCCCAGTGGGGCCTGGCCCAGAGCAAGGACCCAGCACCTGTTTGTTGATGGACTAAATGACTCCCTTTCCTGGACAGTCTGGCCCGCATCCGGATATACAGGGTGGGGGGCTGCTGCTCGCTCATCTCTTTGCCCCAGACCTTCCTGTAACCTGCCCTCTGGCAGCACCCCGCCCCCAGCCTCTGGCCCTGCCAAGGACTGACCTTGAACCTGCGGGCCAGGAACTTGTTCTTCATCTCCAGGTAGTTGCCCTTGTGGATCTCGGACTTGAAGGGCTCGTTGAGGATCATGTACCTCGGGTCGTTCTGGATGTCCTGCCAACGGGCATAGCCGTGCCTGGGTGGGGCACCGTTAAGGGCAAACCTGGCCATGGGGTGGGGGGCGGGAGACCAGCCTGGGGTTTGGCGCCCCGGCTTTGTGCTCTCCAAATAGTCATTAACCTTGGCTGCAAGATGAGCACGTGGACACGGGAGACTTGACCATCAGTTGCCACTGACAGGGGCCCCCAGGAGGCCAAACGTGGCACCGAGGCTTCATCAGATAAACTCCTTCATCCCCGAAACCCAGAGGATGGAAACATCCGAGTCCTGACCCCCAGCACCTGTGGCTGTGACCCTCTTTGGAAATAGGGTATTTCCAAGTGTAATCAGATTAAGAAGGGGTCATCCCGGGAGAGAGTGGGCACTAATCCAATGACTAATGTCCTTGTAAGAGGAGGAAACCTGGACACAGGACACCCAGGTAAGAAGGCCACGTGAGGCAGAGACTGGAATGGCACAGCTGTAAGCCAAGGGACGCCAAGGACTGACAGCCGCCACCAGGAGCTGGGGACAGACAAGGAAGGGGCCTCCGCTAGAGCCTTCAGAGGGAACAAAGAAACACAACGCAGTTTTCTTGCCCAAAATCCCACAGTCAGTGAGGGGCAGAGTCAGGATTCAAACCCAGGCAGGCTGGCTGCAAGCATCTTAACCTCCACTGGGTCCACAGGCCAGATCCGGCCCACAGCCTGTTTTTGTAAATAAAGTTTTATTGGAATACGGCCACACTTGTTGGTTAACGTACTGTGGCTACTTCTGCTACCATGGCAGACTGGAGGAGTCCTCTGCAAAGCCTGAAATATCCACTCCCCGGCCCCTCCCAGGAAAGGTCTGCTGACCCCTGATCTACAGCTTTCCACCTCTCGTTACAATAACCAGCCCCACTCCAGGCCGTCATGAAGGCCGGCTTTGCTGGGTGGCTCCCCCCGGGTAGCTGTGTGGCCCTCTCCTTGTCTCTGGGAGGTCTGTACTCAATGTCGCCTTCTCTGACCTTCCCACATTACAGGCAACCGCCACCCACAAAGCTCCCTTTGCCCATCCTCCCTTTATCATGTTCCTTGAAACTCACTTTGCTAACTTATGCTGTTCGCCATCTACCCCCAGTAGGATGTGAGCTCCGGGTAGACAGAGATTTGGGGCTGCTTTGTTCATGGCTGCATCCTCCGTGCCTGGCACGTGACAGGTGATCAGTAAAGATGGAATTGAAGAATGAATGAATGAATGAAAGCCTTCCTAAATGGTGAAGCATCCTTCAGGTGTCATCAGTGGGAGGAGGTGAGGTCTGTATCAGGTAGGAATTAGGAGCATTGGTTGTGGAGTCAGATGGAAGGGCTGTGTGTCCCTGAGCAAGTCACTTGGCCTCTCTGAGCACCCGTTTCCTCCTCTGTGTAACGGGGACCCTTTGGGAAGGCTGCTGTGAGGATGGAGTATTGCGTATAAAGGGACAAGCTACCGTTATGATCACGGTCACTGTCATCGTCACCAGGAAAGGGTCCCTGGCACCTGGTGAGGAGCACCAGCCCCTGACTCCTCACCCCACAAGCCCCACACGCCTCCCTGAGGTCCACAGATGAACAGACCACAGTCCTGCCCAGCCCGGCTTGGCCAAGGATACGTCACGATGCCCGCCAGCAGCCAGTAGTCATGGCGCCGGTGCCAGATGTCGTAGATTTTCCCCGAGGACACAGCAGCACGTTCCTCGTTCTGCCACAGTGTGTGTAGCTCTGGGAAGCCAGCCAAGGGAAGCAGAATGAGGTGCCCCCCAGCCCCCACAGAGGTGGGCCTAGGAAAGCCTCTACCATCTCCCCACCCCGAGAGGTTCAGTGTTCCAGTGTTACTAGGAAAGGTTATACTGTGGATTTTTGTCAACCATTCACACTTTAGTACAATATAGCCATCTGCCCAGACTCCTGGGACCCACCATCAGGAAGCCTGTGACACAGACAGGCACAGCTCTCTGCCCACGGCCCCACCCCAGTACCTGTGAAGCCCCCGTCTGCAATGTTGAACATGAACTTGAACTTCCCGATCTTGTCCTCCCTCTTCCCCTCCTCATCTTCCTCTTTGTCACCATTTTGCTGTGTTTCAATGGGCTCCTTCTCCTCGGCTTTGGTGTCATCTGTGGGAGGACAGACCCACCTTCATATATCCATCCCAAAGGCACTGCCCAGGGGCCTCTTTCCCCCAAGCACTGGGGACCCAAAGGCAAGCGGGAATCACGTCTCCCCACCCGCAAGGGGCTCATTGCCCAAAGGGATTTGAAACAGACAAGCCAGCAGCCCCCTCTCTCCATCCTGAGCAGGGAGGGCTGCTCCAAGCCTGAGTGTCCCTCCACCAAGTCAGGACCACCTGGGGACGGGGGGGGGATGCGGGGAACTGTGAAAATGCAGCTTATGTTGAAGGAGGGCAGTGCCGCCTTGGGGCTCGGATCTGGGGACGACTGTTCCAGAATATTCCAGCACTTAGAAGGATACAGGCTGCCAGCTGAACCCCAAATGCTCTAGGCCAAACTCTATGATCAGCTCTCCTTCCTCCTGGCAGTGGCCGGGGCCACAGGAGGGGTCAGGAGAGAGGAGGTGGAGGGTCTGTCCCCTGAGGGGCTGGTGAGTCCAGGCTCCCACCCAGCAGCTCTGATCAGGGCCTGGGGCCAAGGGGACCAAGGGACACAGGACAGAGCACATGCAAGAGCCCCAAACCTGGCCTGAAATCACTGCCATCGCCTCTGCTGTGAGTCAAGCTCAGCTCCAACTTGTCCAGAATCTTCTCCTTCTCAGCAAGCACTTCTTCTGCAAGACAAAGTGTGTTCACAGGGTGGGTAGGGGTCCGGGAGGGCAGAGGAGACTCCGGGCTGGTGGCTTCCCAACACTGCTTCAGCCATGCACGGAATCCTCTCCATCATCTTACTCATAAGTCCAGCAGGTGCCACCAGGGAGGGCTCTCTGGGAGGCAGGGTGGGGGCGGGACCTCACCCCACCCACCCATCCCAGCAGCACCCTCCCCCTAAACTTCTCAAGGCACAGTCTCCGAACCCTCCCTACCACAATGATAACCAGAGGACTCAAAGTTCTGGCAACATGTCAGGCCTTTGTTAACACAAAACCCCTCTTACAGACACCCAGAAATGTCAGGCAATATCTATCACATTAAAAAAAAACACACGGGTGCACTCACAAGAAGAAAAGAAAACTGCCAGGTGCCATAACTGAATGGAAACTCAAAGCGCGAGAAGCATATGCTGGGGGCCTGGGCAGAGGGTGACTGGACACCAGGAAGAGGCCTGGAGAGAACTGGAATTAAACCAGTGAACCAACACCCTCCAACTGCTGTGCTCTCTGCAAAAGAGGGAAAGTTCCATCCGCCAGCTCATGGCCAAGCTGAGGAAGCCTGGCTCCCACATGGAATCTAGGGGGCAGAAAGCCCCCAGTGAGGGTCCAAACCCAACACCAAGGCATGCAGGCTGTGGAATCTGAATTGTGCCATAAAGACTGGTCCCAGACCAGCCAAGTCACTAGTGAGACCAGTAGGCCCTGGGCTTCATGGAAATAGAAGGGGAGACATTTCCTGCTACCCAGGAATGACATGGGTTCTCATGGATAAAACAATCTCTGATGAAGATGCACCCAAATGAAACTCAGAAAACGATACCCACAGCCAGACAGATAAAAAAGGAAGAGAATCCGTAAGAAAAGACAAATCAAAAAAAGCCAGATAAAACTTCTAGAAATGAAATACATAATCACTAACATTTTAGACATCTCCTTACAGATTTCTAAGACGTCCTCATGACTTCTTGGCCCTGGAGAACAAGCCTTGTACATAGTCGTCAGGACTGTGAATGTGATGGATTCTACTCCCCTGAGAAGGTCATGTGATGAGGCACAGGTGATCTTAAAAGAGGGAGATTATCCAGGTGGGCCTGACCTCATCACACCAGCCCTTTAAAAGCAGAGTTTTCTCTGAATGGTCACAGAAAAGGATGTCAGAGATCTGAAGCCTGAGGGGGACTGGTGCACCACTGCTGGCTTGAAGATGGAGTAAGCCCCGTGGCAAGCAACGTGGGCAGCTTCCAGGTGCTAAGAATGGCCCCCCAGCTGAGAGCCAGCAAAGGAGGCCTCAGTCCTCCAACCCCAAGGAGCTGAGGTCGGCCAAGAGCAAGAATGAGCTTGGAAGCAGATTTTCCCCCAAGCCTTCAGATGAGAACTCGGCTCAGCCAACGCCTTGACCTCAGTCTTGCAAGCCCCTTGGCAGGGAACCCCGCCACGCCACCCCACACTTCTGACCCAGGCAACTGTGAGCCAATACACGGGTGGTGCTTCATGCTGCTAAGTTTGTAATCGTTTGTTTTGCGACCACAGAAAATAATACAAATGAATAGCTGTACAAAAGGAAGTAGGAACTGAAGCTAGATCTGAGGATGACTCAAAAAGCCTTGCGGAGAAACAGGAAACAAAAAAGTAAAAGACGCGAAAGACACGTCTGCCTCCCTCTTTCACAAACCTTGTACCTGCTCTCTTTTCTTCGTTGCATTTGGAGGCTGTTATTGAACAAGACCTACTTGTGCTTATTGCTGATCACCTGGGTCCCCCAGTAGAATACAAATTCCATGTGAAGGCTTTGGCTTTGGTTCACTGTCTGTGTCCCCAGAGCCTAGGACAGCCCCCAACACACAGCAGGCCTTCAGTATGTATTGGTTGAGTGAATGAACGAATTGATGAGTAAGAGCAATGCCAGGAGAAAATAAACATAATGGGAGGAAAGATAACATTCAGCCAAGGAGTGACTGAGAATCTGCTGATAACCGACAGAGGACACAACACTCAGCTTTAAGAATCACAGTCAGTAAAAAAAAAAAAAAAAAGAAAGAAAGAATCGCAGTCAGTCATAAGCAGGATAAATAAAAATTTCATTGTTGTGAAAGTACACATGACCAAAGACGGAGTATCTTACAAATGGTTTTTCCGTGTTAGAAAAGGCAGGTTTCCTACAAAGGAGCAGCAATTACCCTGAGAACAGCCTTCTCAGCACAACAGAAGCCAGAATACAAAAGAAATAACATCTTCAAGTGCTGAGGGAAAACCCCTATCCCACCTCGAATTCTGCTATTATCCAAGAAAAATACAATAAGGTGTAAAGGAAAAATAACACATAATGAGAGAATTTGCCATCCACAGAAATTTGCTGAAAGCACCACTGAAAGGTGTATTTGGGGAAGGAGGACACTGAACAAAGCAACAACGAACAAACAAGCAAACACAAAACTTTTAGAAAGAAGCAACAGCACATGGAAGATGAAAAGGGAGTGCCTCAGAGCTAAAGTTGCCTACAGTCCTTATAGCATTCAGGAGGTGACATGTTAAAAATTTAAGAGTACAAGATAGAATTGACTGCAAACCTTCCAAATAAGTTGATGGGAAAAGGGGAAAATAGAAAGAAAATGTGATCAATCCAAGAGATGTCAGGAGAAAAAAAGAAGAAAAGGCAAGGGTGATATAAAGCACAAAATAATAGTAGGTATTCATCCAAATACCTAGCTATTACAATAAATGTAACGACATTAAATTTGCCGGCTAAAAGGTAGAGATTCTATGATTAGATTTAAAACAACAAATCCCACCATATACTGTTTACAAAAGATATACCTAAAACTTAATTATACAGATAGATTAAAAATTAAGAAATGGAAGAAAATACTTGCAAATCACCATATCTGATGTGGAACATGTGTCATAAAGAACTCATAACTCAATAATAAAAAGACAAATAACCCAATTAAAAAATGGACAAAAGGGGGCTTCCCTGGTGGCACAGTGGTTGGGAGTCCGCCTGCCGATGCAGGGGACACGGGTTCGTGCCCCAGTCCGGGAGGATCCCACATGCCGCAGAGTGGCTAGGCCCGTGAGCCACGGCCACTGAACCTGCACGTCTGGAGCATGTGCTCCACAACAGGAGAGGCCACAGCAGTGAGAGGCCCGCGTACCTCAAAAAAAAAAAAAAAAAAAAATGGACAAAAGGATCTGAAAACACATTTCTCCAGCAAAAATGTACAAATGGCCAATAACACTTGAAAAGATACTCGACATCTTTACACAGAAGGGAAATACAAATCAAAACCACTTGAGCTATGACTCTTCACCCACTAGGATGGCTATAATCAAAAAGAGAGATAATAACAAGTGTTGGCCAGGATGTGGAGAAATTGGAAAACTATTACACTGCTGGTGGGAATGTAAAGTGGTGCAGCCACTGTAGCAAACAATCTGGCAGTTCCTCAAAATATTAGTTACCATACAATCCAACAATTCCACTCCTATGTATACACCCAAGAGAACTGAAATCTATGTCCACACAAATACCTATATGCAAATGTTCAGAGCAGCATTATTCATAATAGCCAAAAGGCAAAATAACCCAACTGATGTTGGGTTGGTCCATCAACTAATGAATGGGAAAAGAAAATATGGTCTATCCACAGTGTAGAATGCTATTCGGCAGAAAGGAAGGAAGTTCCGATACATACGGTACGAAACTGATGAACCCTGAGAGCACTGTGCTTAGTGGAAGTCGTCACACATAAAAAGGCATACACTGTACGATTCCATTTATATGAAATGTCCAGAGCAGGCAAATCCAAAGAGACAGAAAGTAAATTAGTGATTGCCACAGGCTGTGGGGAGGAGAAAATGGGCTACCGGGCATAGGGTTTCTTTCTGGAATGATGAAAATGTTCTACAATTAATTGTGCTGGTGACTCTGCAACACTGTGAATACATAAAAACTACTGAATGATATACTTTAAGTGGGTGAACTGTATGGAATGTGAATTATATCACAATAAAGTTTTTATTTATACTTATAAGTAAAAGGATAGAAAAAAATACACCAAGGATGGGAATTCCCTGGTGGTTCAGTGGTTCGGACTCTGCGCTTCCACTGCAGGGGGCCCAGGTTCAATCCCTGGTCAGGGAACTAAGATCCCGCATGCTGCACAGCATGGCCAAAAAGAAAGAAAAAAAAAAATAATACACCAAGTGTATACTAAACAAAAATAAGCTCAATCCAAATCAGCCTAAATGAACCTTAAAGCAAAAAGGATCAGGAGGGATAAGAAGGTTATTACATAATAAACAGAAACACTTCACCAGAAAATTATAAAAAATATGAACCGATATGCACCTAACAACCCAATCCCAAACTATACGAAACAAAATCTGGCCTTACGAGAACAGAGAATAACCCACACTCACAGTGAGAGATTTTAACACAAGTCTCTCAGATGTGACTGATCAAAGCAAACCAAAAATAAGTAAGGATATAAAAAAATCTGAACAACATAATGATCTAATGCATATATTTTAGAACCTTACACCCAGCAATGAAAGGACAAACATTCTTTTCAAGCACACATAAGCATTTACAAGATCTGACCACATTAAACCAGAAAGCAGGTTTCAACAGTATCATATAAAAACAATATTATACAGACTCGTGTGTTCAGACCACGAGGCCACTGATTCAGAAATAACTAATAAAAAGATGTAGCCCGGGTTTCCCTGGTGGCGCAGTGGTTAAGAATCCGCCTGCCAATGCAGGGGACGTGGG
Source organism: Phocoena phocoena (assembly GCF_963924675.1). Taxonomy (NCBI): domain Eukaryota; kingdom Metazoa; phylum Chordata; class Mammalia; order Artiodactyla; family Phocoenidae; genus Phocoena; species Phocoena phocoena. The sequence continues at coordinate 4,308,371 of NC_089219.1, forward strand.
TTCGAGTCCTGGTCCGGGAGGATCCCACATGCCGCGGAGCAACTAAGCCCATGCGCCACAACTACTGAGCCCGCGCTCTAGAGCCTGCGAGCCACAACTACTGAAGCCCGCGCACCCTAGAGCCCACGCTCCGCAACAAGAGAAGCCACCGCAATGAGAAGCCCACGCACTGCAACAAAGAGCAGCCCCCGCTCGTCGCAACTAGAGAAAGCCCACACGCAGCAACAAAGACTCAATGCAGCCAAAATTAAATAAATAAAATGAAAAAAAAAAAAAAGATATAGCCCAATAACCCCCAAACTGTACAACAGGAAAAGTTAAAACCCACGTATAGAGAACTGAGCCCCTGGCTCTCCCCTCACCCTGGGACCTGCGGTGCTAGGACAGAGCGACGCATAGTCCGCCACCCGGCCAGGGAGAGACAGGGTAGAGCGCGGCCTGGCTGCCCTTCTCTAACCCAGGCCTGACGATGCATCAGGGTGGAAGCCCGCACCTTTCGGCAGCTGCTCTGGGGAGGGCTGGGCCTTCTCCATCTCCTCCGGTCGATCCTCTCGGGCCCTCTCCTTGCCATCCGAGCTCTCGTGCTTGTCCTCACCCTCCGCTCTGTCCAGGGCAGTTGGCAGGGCCTAGGGAGGACAGACTCGGGAGCTGCGGGGCCTGGAGCCTCAACAGGAGTGGAGGCAGGGAAGGCGTGCTGGGCTTGGAATGCACTCTCCCGGCTCCCACTGCGTGCTCCCAGCCCGCTCCCCAGACACAGAGGCTCTAACTTGGAACCAGGGGGCCCGAGTGACAGCTGCCTGAGCAAGGCCTGAGAAGGTCCCCAGAGCCACCCCCATCCCACAGGGGCCCAGACACCTGCATCTTCCATACCTGGATTTCTGGGGGCTTCTTTGGCTTCTGCACCCCCAGCTCCTTCTCTTCCAAGTAGCCCAGCTGGGCTTCCATTTTGTCTAAAAGATCAAGGGAGACGGGGTGAGACAGGTGAGCTGGGGCGGGGAGGGGGAGAAGGGCAGAAAATGGGGCATCAGAGAGGACCCTGGGCCCGGCACCTGCAGAAGGACAGGTGAACCTGGTCAGCGAGAGCACCCAGGCCAGGTCTGCAACGTGAGGAGCCTTGGAGGACCCTGGGCCCAGTGAGGCCAAAGCCAGGGGCGGACAGGACGGAGCTACATGCAAAGGGTGGGGGCGGGGGGTGCCTCCCATCTGGAAGCCGGGAAGCGAGGTAGGTGGCGGCCCAGACTAGGAGCCAGGACGGCTGGGTGTGGTCCCGGCCTTCAGGCTGCTTGACTGGCCACGTGCCTCCCCCACGCTGAGTCAGTTCTTGATCCTGCAAAGGGCCGGTGACCCACGTGCTCTGAGTAGCCCTGGGAGGTGGTCACTACCTCGCAGGGTAAGGGACTTGCCCACAGGCACACTGGGCCAGGAAGTAAACTAGGCATGTTTTGTAAACTAGAGGGCACTTGTGCCCAGAAGCAGGATGTCCTCAGAGGCACTGAGCCTCTCGGGGTCTCACCTGGGATAGGCAGGACACCCCCGGCCTGAGGGGTCTGACTGAGGGAAGAAGATGCTTTGCCCCGATAAACACACGAATCACCAAAAAGGCAAATAACGCATTAAAGAAGGACAAAGGATCTGAAATAACATTTCTCCAAAGAAGACGCACAAACGGCCCAGAAGCACATGAAAAGATTCTCAACATCTTCAGCCATCAAAGATGCAAATCAAAAGAGAAATGCAAATCAAAACCACAACGAGGGGTTTCCCTGGTGGCGCAGTGGTTAAGAATCCGCCTGCCAATGCAGGGGACACGGGTTCGAGCCCTGGTCCGGGAAGATCCCACATGCCGCGGAGCCACTAAGCCCGTGCACCACAACTACTGAGCCCACGTGCCACAACTACTGAAGCCTGTGCATCTAGAGCCCGTGCTCTGCAACAAGAGAAGCCACCGCAAGGGGAAGCCCGTGCTCCGCAACAAACAGTAGCCCCCTCTCTTCACAACTAGAGAAAGCCCGCGCGCAGCAACGAAGACCCAAAGCGGCCAAAAATAAATAAATAATTTATATTTAAAAAAAAAAAAAGCCCACAACGAAACGCCCCTTCACACCCACTAGGATGGCTGTGAGCAAAAAGTCAGATAAGTGCTGGTGAGGATGTAGAGAAACTGGAACCTCACACGTGGCTGGTGGGAATGGAAAATGGTGTGATCGCTGTGGAAAAGCTTGGCAGTTCCTCAAAATGTTATACCACGTGACCCGGTGATTCCATTGCTAGCTATACGCCCAAGAGGAACGAAGACACTTGTTTTCAGTTGAACACAAAAGTTCAAAGCAATGTTACTCACAGTATTATCCACAATAGCCAAAAGGTAGAAACAACCCAAAATCCATCCGCTGATGAGTGGATACACAAAATGTGGTGGATTCCAAACAATGGAACAGTATTCGGCCACAGAAAGGAATGAAATGCTGATACCCGACAACATGGATGAACTTGGAAAATATTACGCTAGTGAAAGAAGCCGGGCACAAAAGGCCACACAGTGTATAATCTCATTTACGTGAAATGTCCAGAACGGGCAAACCCATAGAGACGGAAAGTAGATTAGTGGTTGCCGAGGAAGATATGAGGAGAAGGAATGTGGAGTCACTGCTAATGAGTATGTGCTTCTCTTTGGGGTGATGAAAACATTCTGGAATTAGAGGCAATGGTTGCACAAGCGTATGAATCTACCAGAAACGACCGGATCGTACAGTTTAAATAAAGATGGAACACGGTGGTGTGTGAACTACACCTCGAAGCTGTCATTAAAAAGAAAATCTCTCAGGGGAGTGACACTTCTGCAACCAGAAGCTTTGGGCGGGGAGGGAGGCCAGCCCTCGTGGGATGTGGGGAGGACGTGGGGTCTCGCCACCTCCCGTGACCCAGGCGCCCTCCCCTGCTCGACAGAGCCCAGACCTGGCAGGCCCAGCGGGGCAGGCAGAAGGTGGGCAGGGCTGGCGGGCACTGGTGTGTTGGGATCCGAGGAGATGACCTCGCCTGGCTTCTTGCCCTCGGGCCCCTCAGGGATCAAATCCGGGGTGCTGTACTTCCCATTGACGTGCTCAAACTCCTGAACCTGGGGCAGGTGGGAGGGAAGCAGGGAGGGAGGTGGTCCCAGCTCAGAACTGAGGGCCTCAGGGTGGCCCGTGGGACTGCGGGCATGCCAGGCTTGGGGTGGGGCAGAGGTGCCGCCTCCACCCGAGGCTGGCCAAGCCACACGCCCTTCTGACTGCAAAACCCCCTGCCAGCCCCTACCCCCAGCCCGTCCCCACCTGCCAACCCGGCCTCCAGTCCCCACCCGCTCCGACTTCCCCACCCAGAGAGGCATCGTGGGTCCATGCCTCTAGCCTGACTCAGACCCTGGACAGCCAGGCACTTGCCCTCTGCCCGCTGACCCCCCAGGGGCACACCTGGGCCGTGGTCGGCCACCAGAAAAAGCCCAGCAAAGGCTACTCACCCACCTTCTTCCTAACTAGTGACATGACCCCGATACGCGTGAGCACGTGCTGCCTGGAGAGGCCCTCGCGGGGCACGCCGTCTGCGAAGGTCTCCGCGCCGTCAGCCCCCGGCTCACACAGGTGCCGCATGAAGAGGGACACATAGGCTCTGGGGTGGGGGGACTGGGGTTCAGGGAGTGGGGGGCCGGCAGGACCCTCTGAGAGGGCTGGCAGGACCCCCGGGGGACCTCCTGGCTGGAATCATCACCCGTCGCCCGCCTCCCAACCAGGCCTGGCTGGGTCAGGCCCCAGGGAAGGACAGAAGAGGGCCCCCCGGGCAGGGGACCCTCCTGGGACAGCCCTCGCCCCGGATAACCCAGATCCTTCGCGCTGCCGTTAACACCAGCTGCTCTGGCAGAGGGGACTGGTCAGCGTTCTCTGCAAATAAGCCCTGCCCAGGCCCGGACCCCAGGCACGCCAACATCAGATAGCAGTGAGCTCTCCAGATACCCTTAACCCGGCGGAAACGCCACCCACCGTGCTGGCTCACCTAGCCGGAGCCTGCCACTCCAGGGTGGGCGGCCGCACCCTGGGCCACCACCTCAGCCCCTTTACCTGAACTCCTTCTCACTCTTCCCGCGAAGGTCCCGCACCAGCCAGTGGGAGTTGAAGGCGTCCTGGGGGGGCATGCCCCAGCGCATGATGGCGTTCAAAAAGGCCTTCCGCTGTCGGGCGTTGAAGCCCAGCACCTGGGCCAGTGGAGATCAGGGTGAGGGAGCGGGGAGTTCAGAGACGAGGGAGAAAAGCACAGGGAAGGGAGAAGCACAGAGGAGCAGGGGCCTCCGGCGGGGGCAGGACCCAGAGGGGCACGGCCCAGGCCCACCTCTACTTGGCACTGACCCAGAGGGACCCCCAGCCCTCCCGCCCCTCCTCCGCGCCCCGGGAGTGGCAGCAGCAGGGAGCTCTTTGCTCTGAAGGCGGATGAGAGGAATCCGGGGAAGGGGAGCTGGGCGAGTGAGGGGTGCACGCAGGCCCCACCTCAATGTTGCCGCCAACCCGGGCGAGAAGCGGGGGCAGGGGCTTGTCCCTGTCGCTCTTCAGCTGCCTCCTGGATTGTCGCCGTCCACCTGGGGGAGCAGCCCGCCATGACCCCTCAGCCGGGCCCAGGGTCCTGACCCAGCCCACCCAGCAGCTCGCCCCAGGACAGCAGGCCCCTGAGGACCCACTCCGGAGGACAGACGCTTGTCCTGATGCCCCTGGGGCGCCCCACACTGACCACCAGCTCCCCAACATGCCGCCCGGGCCCCAGCCCAGCGCTGAGACTCACTCTGCCCTTCCGGCCTTTCTTCAAAGTCCTCGTCCTCATCCTCGGATCCAATGGAGTATTCGGACTGGTTGTCTGAGAGCTCGTCCTGCCACTCTGGGGGGGGTGGGGTGGGTCAGGCAGAGGGGTGCAGGGTGAGCCGTGCCACCAGAAGCCCACCCAAGCCCCCCCACACCCAGGGCCACACCAAACCCCTACACCCCAGCCCGAGAACAGTGACAACGAAAACAGCCCTCGCGTACTTCCTGTGAGCTCCCGTAGCATCCCAGGAACCCTGCACTATATCCTAAGGCCTCATACCACCGTCGCCCCTATTTTACAGACGGAGGAACTGAGGCTTGCCTAAAGTCACACCACTAGCCGTGAGGTCACTGAACCACTACCCATCTTGTTCCCCCAAACACCCCACACCTGCCCCGGAGCCCCCTTTCTCCGAGAAGCTCTCCCCACCACCTCCCGACTCAGGCCACTCCACACGGCCCCTAACCCCCACCACCAGGGCTTCCCGCCACAGGGATGCCCTCCCCTCCGGCACGACCCCGCCCACCGGGCACGCACCCTGGTCCTCCTGGGAGGCGTCGTTGTAGTTGACCTGCTTGCGGACGCGCTTGCCTTTGCCCAGGTTGCGGGCCAGGTCCTCCTGCTGCTGCTCGTAGTGGTGCCGGAGCAGTTTCTCCCAGTAGTCGGGGTCCACGTTCTCCTCCTGCTTGATGATCTCCCGCTCCACCTCCTCCTGGGGACGCAGGTGCCGTGGGCTCCCTGAGGGCGGGGCCAGCGCGCATCTCCGCCCCTAGGAGGCCTCGCTGCCTCTACCACATGTCACCCTTTAGGGGCTCAAGGAGGAACTGGAAAGCCTGCCTACTCCAGGAAGCCTTCCCTGATCACCCCCAGCCCCATGTGTTCTTCCTCTTCCTGCTCCTGCCGCGGTAATTCATTCATTCATTCACTTCCCAAGTGCTCCCTGGCCTTGTGCCAGGCACTAGGATATAGAACAGAATAAGCCCCACTCTTGTCCTCAGGAGGCCCCCAGTTTCAAAAGGAAAACTGGCACGTGGAAGAATGATTAGCACCCAGGGTCCGCGTGGAGGGTGGAGGGCCCACTCACGAGAGACCAGGGAGCCGGCCTTCAGGATAATCGGTTTCCGAGCGTAGACGGAGAAGCTGCGGTAGGGGCGCGGCGCGGCCGCAAATGGGTGGAGCCGCTGAAGGGAGGGGCGTGATCTCTGGGGGCGGGCCCGAGGAGGGGCGGGGCTTACCACGCCGTCCTCCTCGCGCACCACGTACTGCGCCACCTTGAAGGAGCTCAGGTATTCGTTCATGTTCTGCAGCTCCGTGTCGTCCGTGGCGTCCTGGTTGCGGTCCAGTAGCTTGGAGATGGCCGCATCATCATAGTGGATCACACTGCTGTCCTCCACGTCCTTGCTGTCACCTGGGGGCGGACAGGGTGCAGAGTTGGGGGACCCCCACCAGGACAGATTCCAGACAGTGGCCCTTCCCAGTCCCCTCCAGGGGTTGCAACAGAGGAGCACGCTGATCAGACAATAACAGCCCACTGCCCGCCCGGCTACAGTCCACAGGCAGGGGAACCTGACAAAATGGGTTTGGGGGGCCCCCTTCCTATCCAGGAGCAGCCATCCGGGGTACAGGTGGTCCGGGGGCTGGGCTGGGTTGGCCCCTACCTGGCGGGGTGCTGCCGTGCTTTTTCTTCGCGCTGGCGGCCAGGGCTCCCCCTTTGGAGGACTGGACATCAGGGATGGGCGTGACGGGCCTCTGGCCCTGAGACATCATGCCTGGAGGACAGAGGTGGGGGACCGCAGAGCTGGGGGGACGCAGAGCTGGGGGGCAACACCCAGAGATGCCACCCTGGCCCTGCCCATCCTGGCCAGGAGGGGGGAGCAGAGGAGGGAAAGGCTGCACACTGGAGATGCCCTGGGAAGGGAGTGTCTCAAGCTGGACCAACCCCCTGTGCCCCGGCACCCAGGATACGCACCCTCCACGTCGTCCTTGAAGAGCTCCTCTGTGCCGAACTTGAGGATGTCATCCAGCTCCTGCTTGGTCATGGAGCCGGACTTGGAGCCCAGGCCGGGCCGCACCACCAGATGGGTTAGCATCATCTTCCGCTTGGCCACCTGCGTGATACGCTCCTCCACCGAGGCCCGCGTCACGAAGCGGTAGATCATCACCTTCTTGTTCTGCCCGATGCGGTGGGCGCGGCTGAAGGCCTGGGGGCAACCTGCAGCTTAGCACCCATAGCTCACCCGAGGGCTGGGGGCTCAGGGTCAGGTACCGGAGGGTGGGGGGAGGCACGCACGTGGGCTCACGAACGCGCCCCATACGGAACCAGCTGCTGCCTGACTGCCCGTGGAGATGTGTGTGCACCAGGGCAGCTGTGCTCACATCCTGTGTGGCCTCCTGTGGGCCTGGGTGCCACTGCAGGTGTGCAAGCGGCAGTGTGGCCAGTGTGCTATGGAATGACGCCACACGGGGCTCTGATGGCGCTCATGCCGAGACGGGGGCTGCACCTCCCCGGGAGTGACCACTAGTGGGACTGTAAGCCCACCTGTTGGGGAGGCACAGCCACCCTGTGAGGACAGGTTGTGATGTGAGGACATGCCTGGGGATTTGCACGTTAGGTGCCCGCGGGACGGGATCTGGTGTGATTAGATCTGTGTGGGGGACGGTGCACGGGTGCACACACGTGTGCGTGAGACATGAGTTTGTGTGTGCGCCCCAAGAGGGTAAAGTGTGTGCGTGCCCGGCCCTGCCCCAAGAGGGTGGCCATGGACAGCAGAGTGTGTCTCTACTCCCACAACCCCCGCCCCCCAACCCTCCCATCCTTCCTCACCAGCCCCATTGCCCCCACCTCCATCTCTTCCCCTCCTCACCTCCACAGGCCTTGTCCCCTCAACTCTATCTTCCTGTTCCTCCCAAACTGGCCCCCTCTGGGTCCCAGGACCCCCTCATCCTGCCCCACTCCACGGCCTCGACCCTAAGACTGATGGGACAGACCAGGGGTCATGGTCACACAGATCGCTGCGTGTTCTTGGACACATCCCCTGCCCTCCCTGGGCTGTTTCCTCTTTTGTACAATGCAGGAGCTGGAGGGGCTCACCTCCCAGGTCCCTCTTGGGGCTGGGACTCCACGAGGCGGGTCCAGGGAGAGGTAAAGCCCTGAGACAGTCTGTGGGGGGAGGGAGGGAAAGCCCACAGAGCCAGGGTCAGCGAGGGGCCCTCTGAGAGGGCTCTGGTGTCAGGGCCACACACCTGGATGTCGTTGTGTGGGTTCCAGTCTGAGTCGTAGATGATGACCGTGTCCGCCGTGGCCAGGTTGATGCCCAGGCCACCTGCCCGGGTCGAGAGGAGGAAGCAGAACTGCTGGGCCCCAGGGGCTGAAGAAGAGAGATGGGCGCCCAGGAGGGTGAGTGAGGGGCACAGCCAGAGGGGTAGGGGTCGGGACAGGCAGATGGCCGACGGGAGATCGGGGCGGGGGGGGCTGGAACTGTGACCCCATCACAGGCAACAATGGCCTGAGCTGTGCTCAGGGAAGCCGGAGGCGGCCTGGGGCCCCAGGCGGGTAGACAGAGCAGCCCACCTGAGCCCCATGGATCCCCCAGCTCTGAGCCCTGAGCCAACAGGATGGAGTCAGAATGAGAAGGAACCGATTATCAAAGCCCGGGCGGCAAAGAAGAAACTGCAAACAGCCAGCAAATATGGGCAGAGCCGCTGAGGGTCTGGTCCCAGGGAGCCCTGGAGAACTCGGTCCTTCCCGCCCTCACGGCTCCCCTGGCCGTGATGCTGTCAGAGCAGCCAAAGAACACTCAGGGTCCCAGCTCCAGGGCCCAGGCCGACGCTCTGGTCAGTGCCCACTGTGGCAGGACGGCTGGTTCTCAGGCCCATCGGGGCCCTTCACTGAGTGACCTGGGACTGACCACAGCACCCACTCGAGCTGCAAACAGGTCCCCGATCCTCCTGCTGCCTCCCGCTTAGACGTGTGCTGGGGCCGCATCGAGATGCCGAAACTGTACTCGGTTTACCTCTGACGCGAGTAGGCAACAGGAATCGCTGCTTTGGGTTTTAGAGCCGTGGGACCCCAGCCCTGTTCTGAGGGTGGGAGGCGGGAAGCAGCCACAAGCCCCAGGGAAAGAGATTTGCTCATCAGCTCTTCCTGCAAACCTGCCACTGAAGAGGCGCTGGACCACTTCCCCCTCCAGAGGCTTCCTCCACTCCATGGCCAGCTCCTGGCCTAGCCCCCTCACCTCTCCTTCCCAGGCAAGCAAGAGAGCAGGTTGGAAGTTCGGGCCTGTGTGGCCCTGCCCTTCCCTCTGTCCTTCCTCTAAGGGAGCGCTGCTCTGCTCTGGCCCTCCCCGCAGCCCGTGTTCCGGGGATAGGCCCCATCCGGCCCTGCCTATAACCGGAGGTTTAGCTGGCGTCCGTACCAGAAGCCCACAGGTGCTGGCCAGACCCTCAGCACCGGCTTCATTCAGAAGCAGAGGGACTTTCCTCCCCTTCTGCTTTCCTCCTTGTCTGTTTCTCAGCTCTGAGCAAGTGTTATCTACTGGCTTCTTGTACCCCAGCAGGCCCCTGGCAAGTTCCACGGAATGAATCCCTTTTACCAGCTATTAGGACCTAAGGACTGGTCTGCTTTCTTCGGCCGTTTGAGGAGCAGCTACCCTGACCATGAGTTGAGTGGTCTGGCTAAGGGCCTAGCGTAGGAGGGGAGGCAGACGGGGCCCCCCAGTGAAGGCCCGGGGTGGGGTGGGGTGGGGGTACCGTTGAATCTGTCAATCGCCTCTTGCCGGAGGCCCCCGGTGATGCCACCATCAATCCGCTCATATTTGTAGCCCTCATACTCCAGGAAGTCCTCCAGGAGGTCCAGCATCTTGGTCATCTGCAGGGGACAGGGTATGCCTGAGGCACTGCCGCAGAGCAGGGACCCCATGACAGGTGGGGGAGGACAGAGCAGCCTGCTGAGTGGGGAGACAGGTGGGACCCAGGCAGACCTGATGCAGGCCCATTCTCTGAAGAAGAATGCAGCCTCCGACCTCAACCGCTGAAGCCACTCCATCCCCCCACACCAGCCCCACAGCCATCTGCCTAAGACACAGCTCTAAGCACGTGCCTCCCTGCTCTCTCCCCACAGGATAAAGTCCCAAATCCTCACCTTGGCATTCTAGGCTTGCAGGATTGGTGCCCAGCCCATCTGGGCATCATTTCCCAATGCTTCCTTTAGACTCTCCAACCATCCCAAATTACCTAAACTCTCTTCCCACCCCCTTACCGCCTAGGAAACTCAAACAGCACCTCCTCTGTGATGTCTTCCCTGATTTCACCCTTTCCTCTGAGAAAAGCAGTCCCTTCTGAGCTCCCATATTCCTCCCATAATCAATCTTGAGAGAGTTTGGCTGGATATAAAATCATCAGTTACCATTTTCCCGCAGTGCATTGAAGGTTTTGCAGTTGTCTCCTGCCACCCATTGTTGCTGATGTGAAATCTGAGGACAGTCTGATTGTCATTCCTTTGTAGACACTAGGTCTGAAGTGTGGCATTTTCCCTATGACGTGCCTAGGGCTTCCTTTCTTTATACAGTAAGTCCCCTACATACGAACCTTCAAGTTGTGAACCTTCAAAGATGCAAACGTGCATTCGCATGTCCAATCACGTAAGTTAGTGCATGTGTCTGGCGTACGTTGTCATACGCGTGCATCCTCTACAAGCGGTTGTGCTTTTGTGTACTTTACTGTACAGTACAGTATACGGTAGTACAGTATCATTATTTCAAGCCCAGGATGTCTGCAAGCAAGCGTAAAAGTGGCGGTGATGGGGCTTCCCTGGTGGCGCAGCGGTTGAGAGCCCACCTGCCGATGCAGGGGACACGGGTTCGTGCCCCGGTCCGGGAAGATCCCACATGCCGCGGAGCGGCTGGGCCCGTGAGCCATGGCCGCTGAGCCTGCGCGTCCGGAGCCTGTGCTCCGCAACGGGAGAGGCCACAGCAGTGAGAGGCCCGCGTACCGCAAAAAAAAAAAAAAAAGCGGCGGTGATGTAGCTGGTACTATTGTACTTTTCAAAGTGCTTTACTATAAGATTAAAAATGTTTTATTTTTTGTTGGTTTTTTATGTGTTATTTGTGTGAAAAGTCTTAAAAAGCTGTTACAGTACAGTACTATATAGCCGATTGTGTTAGTTGGGTACCTAAGCTAACTTTGTTGGACTTACGAACAAATTGGACTTAACGAACGCGCGCTCTCCGAATGCAACTCGTTCACATGTACGGGACTTACTGTATTTATCTTGCTTGGTGCTCAGACCTGAGACCTCACATCTTTCTTCACGTCTGTCTGCAAACTCCCATTAAGTCTGACTTCTCTGCCATTTTCTCTCTTTCTTCTTCTGCAGCTCCTAGTGCGTAATTACCAGAGCCTCTCAAGGCATCCTCCATGTAATTTCTCAGTCTTATCTTTGTCTCTCTCTGCCGCATTCTGGGGAAATTCCTCAACGCCAGGTTCCCATTCATCCCCATCCTCTTCAGCAGTGTTGAGAGTTTATCCAGTGTTGTTCTCCATCTCATGCAGATTCTTTTCCTATCGAGTTAGTTTTATTTCATCTCTTGCTGCCTGTGTTTAATCGATTTCTTCGTGATTTATGAGTGTTACTCTGGTATTTTTGAGGTTCCTAAACATGTTTATTTGAACTTTTTCAGGCTGTTCTATTACTCCTTCCACTTGGGTTCTGCTTACTGTTTTGTGGGGCGTCTCATTGAACGTTTTCATGAGTTTTGGAATTGGGGTTTTCGGGCTTACTTTGGCTGGCAGGGCTCCATCTCTGTCACTTTCCCTCTCTGCACACTTCTAGGAGTTGCGCAGTTCCCTCTACTTGGTCCCTTGGGGCCTCAGCCCAGAATCATGTCTTACGTTGGCAGGGGGCTGGGGGGTTCTGGATCCAGTTTCCAGGTCAGCCCACAGTCACAGGCTTGGTCGGCTTTCCCCAGATTCCTCGGCCTGCTGCAGGCCTAGGGTGGGATCAGGGGCGTGCAGGCAGGAGCAGCTGTTACACGTGGACTGTGGCACAGAGGAGCCACATCCTAGCTTCTGGCTCAGTCACACCACCGTGGAACATTTCTCACACCAGGCCCCTAGGGCCATCCCTGACCCCCATCACAGAGATGACCTTGCGGCCGGATAACTGTCTCTAACCTCCATCTCCCACACTCGACTATGAGGGTCTTGAAGACAAGAGCTGGACCCCGATGCCTAGCACAGAGCTGCACGTATGACAGACGCAAAAGGATGAAGGAAGTGCACAGACAAAGAAACCTCTGGGGCTGGACGTTTTTGCCTCTGGCCGCCCAAAAAGTGAGGCTGCAGGATCCAGCTAGAAAGAGGGACACATCATCCCCCGCCAAGCTGCCCCCACCACAGGGCCCCACCTTCATGAGAAGCTGGGCTACACGGGGGAGAGCAGAGGGCTGTCATCCCAGCCTGAACGGACACTCCAGGAGGAGCAGGCCAGAGGAGCAGCTGGTGGGTGGACGTTGGTCCTCCCCACCAACACGCCCTGAGCACCCCGAACGTGGCGCCCAACCAGCTCTCCTCGGCTGCATCACACCAGGGCCCAGAGGAGCGACTTCTGCCGCACAACCCACGTGGGGATGGCATCGGGAGCTGAGGGCTGCTGGCAGGTCGTGCCCTCAGCTAGTGGGGGCAGGACGCCCTTTGCAGGCGTGGGGCTGGGCTAGGGAAGGCGGGGAGGCCAGCAGCCCCCTGGGGGCAGCTCACCTGGGAGAAGATAAGTACACGGTGCCCTTCGTCCCGAAGTTTCCTGAGCATCTTCTGTAGCAGCATGAGCTTCCCCGAGGACCTGACCAGAGAGCTGCCGTCATAGGCGCCATTGGGCAGGACGGGGGCCTCCTGCGGACACAGCAGAAGGCGGGGCGCTGGGGGCTCCCCTCTCCTCTCTCACTCCGCACCAGAGGCCCCAGAGAGTGGACAAGGGCCCAACAGCGGGTGGAGCGCCGAGCCCAAGCCCGGGTCAGGCCAGGTTCTGCAGGGCGCGTGGGCAGGTCACACGGATGCTCCCAGCGCCGCGTGCCCCAGGCAGGGCTCAGACTCCCCGGGCCCAGCCCTCCATCTCCCCCTGCTGGCACTCCACCAAGACCACAGGCATCGGTGGACGGAAGGATGACACAGAGCCTTGAGCCGAGCCAGCCTTCCCAGCGGGCATGTGCAGGGCACGTCCAGGCAAGGCCAACCCGGCCCCCCAGCTGGGCAGAACCTTAGCCCAAAGGCCTCTGCTGGGCCACCATGGTGAGATCAGCCTGGGGCTGGCTGAGTCTAGGTCACCCACAGCACGGCCTCCACGCCGAACTCTGCATTGGTCTTCTTGTTTGGGGTCAGGGATGGGGGAGGGGGAAGGTGTAAACCATGGAGCGTTTAAATTAGAACCAGAATAGCCGTGACCGCAGTGAGCACCGCTGTGCCGAGCTCTCGCCAAGGGCACTGACGTGGACTTTCTGGTCTGGCCCTCACCCTTTCAGGAGGTGCTGTTATTGTCCCCACTTCATAGAGGATAAACCTGGGGCCCCAAGAGGACCACTGACTGTCCTGAGACCACAGGACTGGAGCCGGGGGTCTGGCTGGGGGTCCAGTCTCTCACCCAGGGCGGCACGTCAGATCACCTGGGGGCCCCACCCAGGCCTCCCCAACTGCCAGGTCAGCCCTCGGAATCCTGGCCTTGTGGTCCCCTGACGCTGAGGCCGGAGGGGATTCTGTGGTGCCCCGATGCCCCCCATTACTTTATGGTCACGAGGAGGGGTCCAGAGAAGGAGAGGGCCTGGCTGAGCAGTGGACAGAGGCAGGTTCTCAGATACTTCTGGCACAGTGGGGACCCACATCGCCTCCAAATCCTCATTCCCAGCAGCCAGGGGCACCATGGCGGCCACAGCTGCTTGCCACGAGGGCCACAGAGAACCCACCACGACACAGCCACGTGCACCTACCACGGCCTCAGGCCCTTCCACGGCAGCCTCAGGCGCTCACCGTGGCGGTCAAGGGCACCTACCACGGTGGCCGCAGGGGCAGCCACGGGGACCTACCACAGCGGCCACTGGGAAGAGGTAAGGGTGGTTGCAGCACTTCTTCAGGTCCATCATGATATTGAGCAGCGACACCTGGTTCCCACCCCCCTTGGAGTTCAGCGCCTCGAAGTTTCGCGTGAGGATGAACTTGTAGTACTTCCTGCCGGGGGAAGGAGGAAAGGCAAGCTGGATACACCTGGCCACACCAGCCTCCGAGAGGGCACTCTGCTCTGTGGGGAGCCTGGGGGCTGCTGCCCTAGTGCCAGTTACAGAAAGACCATGGGGAGCCCCGAGAGGTGAAGCCACAGGTCTGGCGCTGCCCAGCAGGTTGCTGGGGCACAGTGCAAGGACCCAGGCAGCCCCAAGCCTGGTCACTGAAATCTAAGAGGCCCCAAGAAGGAAGTATGTGCAAAAGGTGAGTCGAGGCCTGGGCAGGGCCGAAAGGCCCTCCCACCCACCCGGGGCAGCAGCCCAGGAAGGCCAGGTCAGGCCCTTCTGATCTAGAAGACAAGCCCAGGGGACACGGGGCAGGCTGCTCACTTCTGCATCTGGCTCAGTTCCACGCGGACGATCAGCTCCGTCTTGGCCGGCATGTTCTTGAATACATCAGCCTTGAGCCGCCTTAGCATGTGCGGCCCCAGCAGGTCATGCAGCTTCTTGATCTGGTCTTCCTTGGAGATGTCGGCAAACTCCTCCAGGAAGCCCTCCAGGTTGCTGCGAGAAAAAGCTGGGATGAGAGCCCGGAGCTGGCCAAAGCCCTCTGCAAAGGGAACCAGGATTGGGGTGGGGGAGCGGGCCAGCCAGCCCGCCCCCGGCCACCTGCCAGAGGGTCACAGGGCAGGCTGGCTGGTGGGCCACGGAGCCCTGGCCCTGCCCTAGGTGTCCTTCCAGTCTCTGTCTAAGCCTGTGTCACCCCCACCCATCGCAGCTGTCTCAGCCACACAGGACGCCTTCCTGTCCTCAAAGCTGTCCTGGACTTGCAGTCTCTAGGACTCTTAGCCATACCGCAGATAAGGAAACTGAGGCTGATGGGTGCCCAAGGTTATACAGTCCAGCCTGCCCTCGAATCTACATCTCCTGATTCCAGAATCAGCATTCTCCACCCTCAATCCCCTGAGTAGGAAACTGAGGGGTCAGATGAAGAAGGCCGGAGCTCTGTCTTCACCCCCAGCTCCACCACCACCACCCCAGCCTTCTGCCTCCCATCGCTGCCCCCCATGTGGTCACTTCAATCTTTGTGGAGGGACAGGAATGGGCCAGGGGTGTGGGGAAGGGACAGGATCCCAGGAGGACCCCCAGGGTCTTCAGGGGCAGAGCTGAGGAAAAATGGCAGGATTAGCAGAAGCAGATGTTTCCCCGGGGCTCGGCACGGCCCGGCGCACTGCTAACACTCCCACGCTACCGATGAGGAAACCGAGGTCCAGCGAGCAGCCCCAGAGCCGGGACGGGCACTGACCCCTCTTCGCTGGCTGCCCCCCACCCCAGCTCCCCAGCCGGCCCCCCCGACTCACTTGAACCTCTCTGGAGTCAGGAAATTGAGCAGGTGGAAGAGCTCCTCCAGGTTGTTCTGAAGGGGGGTCCCCGTCAGCAGCAGCTTGTAATCGATCTTGTAGCTGTTCAAGACCCTAAAGAACTTGGGGAGGGGGGACAGGGGGCCTGTCAGGGGGCACCAGGCGGCCGGCCCATCCAGGGAGCACCGGAGCCAGCGGTCAGCACTTCCTACCTTGGACTGGTTGTTCTTGAGCCGGTGGGCCTCATCCACCACGAGGCAGGCCCACTCAATGGAGCCCAGGATGGCCTGGTCGATGGTGATGAGCTCGTAGGAGGTGAGCAGGACATGGAATTTGATCTGCACTTCTTTCTGGAGGGAGAGGGAGGCGTTTGGGAGGAGAGCTGGGAGAGCAGCAGATCAGGGTCTCCAGAGACGAAGGGGCGAGGAGGAGTGTGGACAGGACCCCCAGAGAGCCCAGGGAGCCCTGGGACTGAGAGGAAGACACAGGCCACTGAGCAAAGGGGTCAGCTGAGGCCCAGGAAGGGCTGAGAGAGGCAGAGGAGAGCCTGTAGGCGGCACCTGGGTGTGCAGCAGCCCTGCTCTTTTGGGCTAGACCTTGGTCAAGGTAATTAACCTCCCCAAGCCTCAGTCGCCTCACCTGTAAAAAGGGAGCAATACTGTCTACAGGAGGAATGCCACAAGAATTAAAAGGGCAAGTCTGTTCCTCAAAAAATTACACATATTACGGAGAACAGTATGGAGATTGCTTTAAAAAACTATAAAAACAGGGCTTCCCTGGTGGCGCAGGGGTTGGGAGTCCGCCTGCCGATGCAGGGGACGCAGGTTCGTGCCCCAGTCCGGGAGGATCCCATGTGCCTTTTGTGTCTGGCTCATTTCACTCAGCACGTTGTATTGTAGCACGGGCTGGGCCCGTGAGCCATGGCCACTGAGCCTGCACGTCTGGAGCCTGTGCTCCGCAACGGGAGAGGCCACAACAGTGAGAGGCCTGCGTACCGCAAAAAAAAAAAAAAAAACTATAAAAATAGAGCTACCACGTGATCCAGCAATCCCACTCCTGGGCATATATCCAAAGAAAAGCATAATTCGAAAAGACACATGCACCCCAGTGTTCACTGCAGCACTATTTACAAGAGCCAAGACATGGAAACAATGTAAGTTTCCATCAACAGAGGAATGGATGAAGAAGATGTGGTACATACATACAATGGAATATTACTCAGCCATAAAAAATGAAACAGTGCCATTCACAGCAACATGGATGGACCTAGAAATTGTCATACTGAGTGAAGTAAGTCAGACAAAGACAAATATCATATGATATCGCTTATATGTGGAATCTAAAAAAATGGTACAAATGAACCTTTTTTACAAGAGAGAAACAGAGTCACAGATGTAGAAAACAGACTTATGGTTATGGGGAAAAACGGGGAGGGATAAATTGGGAGACTGGGATTGACATATACACACTACTATATATGAAATAGACAACTAATAAGGACCTACTGTATAGCACAGGGAACTCTACTCAATACTCTGTAATGACCTGTATGGGAAAAGAATCTAAAAAAGAATGGATATATGTATATGGATAACTGAGTCACTTTGCTGTACACCTGAAACGAAGACAACATTGTAAATCAACTATACGCCAATAAAATTTTTAAAAAATAATATAAAAACAAAAACAAACAAACAAACGAAACTACACATAGAATTGCCATGCGATCCAGCATTTCCAATTCTGGTTATAGACGCAGAAGAAGTGAAAGCAGGGACTTGAATGAATATTTCTGCACACCGATGTTCATAGCATTATTCACAAGAACCAAAAGGTAGAAACACTCCAGTGTCCACAGGCAGATGAATGGATTAAACAAAAGGTGGTCTATTCACATGATGGAATGTTATCCTCTTAAAAAAGAAAGAAATCCTGACACATGCTACAATACAACGTGCTGAGTGAAATGAGCCAGACACAAAAGGACAAATACTGTATGATTCCACTTACATGAAGTACCAAGAATAATCAAATTCAGAGACCAAAAGTAGGAGGTTGCCAGGGGCTGGTGGAAGTTAGTGTTTAATGGGGACAGAGTTTCAGGTTTACAAGATGAGCAGCTCTGGAGATGGGGGTGATGGCTGCACAGCAGTATAAATGTCCTTGATGTCCACGAACCGTACTTGTAAAAATGGTTAAGATGATACACTTTAAGTTATGTGTATTTTCCTACAATTTTAAAAAATAAAGTAAATTAAAAAGCTGAGGGCTTCCCTGGTGGCACAGTGGTAGAGAATCTGCCTGCTAATGCAGGGAACACGGGTTCGAGCCCTGGTCTGGGAGGATCCCACACGCCGCGGAGCAACTAGGCCCGTGAGCCACAACTACTGAGCCTGTGCGTCTGGAGCCTGTGCTCCGCAACAAGAGAGACCGCGATAGTGAGAGGCCCGCGCACCGCGATGAAGAGTGGCCCCCCCTTGCCACAACTAGAGAAAGCCCTCGCACAGAAACAAAGACCCAACACAGCAAAAACTAATTAATAAACTCCTACCCACAACATCTTCTTTAAAAAAAAAAAAAAAAAAAAAAAAAGCTGAGTCAGCAAAGCACCCAGCCCATCTCAGGACCCCAGGGTGAGCTCAGAAGTTGTTTCTGTGACTGATAGGCCCACAGGGCCATCCCTCTGGAATCACTGAGTCATTCCCTCATTCAACAAATAGTTATTGAGAATCCCCTGGCGGTTCAGCAGTTAGGACTCAGTGCTTTCACTGCCATAGCCCGGGGTTCAATCTCTGGTCGGGGAACTAAGATTCCCACAAGCCGCGCGGCGCGGCCAAAAAAAACAAACCCACACAAATAGTTACTGAGCATCTCCTGGGGCCACGACCATCCCCCAGACGAGGGAGAAAGCTGAGGTGAGGAACCCTGGGGAGGCTGGAGGTGATCCGCCAGCCCCCAGCACTGCAGGTAGCGTGTGAGAGCGCCAAGACTGCCTGAGTGCCCCCGCGTGCCAGGCGCGGGAAGTACTGAGTGCTTTGTGTCCTCGATTCTCAGGGTGCAGCCTGAGAATCAGAAGCATGCACATCAACTGGGACTCTGTCAGGCCCCACCTCAGAGCTGCGGGATCAGAACCTGCCCTTCAACAAGGCCCCTGCTGACCCGGGGGCACAGGGAAGTCTGAGCGGCCCCGCCTAATGCTTATTCATTCGACCCTCCACAACTCTAGACTGGGTCTGTTATCTCCATTTTGCTGAGAAGATTCTGAAGCACAGAGAGGCTAAGTGACTTGCCAGAGGTCACACAGCTGGTGGACTGGGCTGAATCGTGTCCCCTCAAGATCCATGTCCACCCAAAACCTCAGAATATGACCTTTTTTGGAGCTAGGGTCTTTGCAGGTGTAATTAGTTGAAATGAGCTCATCCTGGATTAGGGTGGGTGTCTTTATAAGAAAAGGAGACACAGACACACAGGGGAGACGGCCACATGACAACAGAGGCAGAAACCCAAGTGATACAGCTGCAAACCAAGGACTGCCAAGGAACGCCTGCGGCAACCAGATGCTGGAAGAGGCGTGGAAGGGTCCTCCCCCAGAGCTTCAGGGGCAGCAGGACCCCGCCAACAGCTGGATCTCGGATTCCTGGCCTCCAGAACGGCGAGAGGATAAATTCTGTTGCTGTTTTCAGCCCCACCGCCACCCTGTTTATGGTTCTCTGCCCCAGGACATGGATACAGCAGGTAACTCTGCCTCAAGAGAAGCTCCGTGCCAGCTACTACCTACCTCCACCAGGGCCCAAGAGAAGAGACCCCAGATGGACTGCAGGGCCCTGTGCAGGGTCCCCGGGGTCAGGAGTACTCACCTTCATCCGGAACACCTTCTTCCCACTCCGAATGGCATTGTCCTCAAACGAAAACTCGTTCTCCCGGATCACAGAGCGGCTCTCCTTGTCCCCCGTGTAGGTGACCACGTAGAAGTCAGGCGCCCACATCTCAAACTCACGTTCCCAGTTGATGATGGTGGACAGGGGCGCACTGACCAGGTAGGGCCCCTTGGAGTGGCCCTGGGGAGGGAGACGGACGCGCTGAGGCTGCCGGCCCACAGCCAGCACCGGCTACCCCTCCCCAGCCGCCCAGCCTGGGCCTCAAACCTCCTTGTACAGGGAGTAGAGGAAGACGATGGTCTGCACTGTCTTGCCCAGACCCATCTCATCGGCCAGGATGGTGTCGGTGCCCTGGGCCCAGGAAAAGCGCAGCCAGTTAAGGCCCTCCAGCTGGTACGGGTGCAGTGTGCCGCCCGTGGAGTCGATGTACCACGGCTGCTTGTCAAACTTGACCGTGGGCTGCAAGGAGGCAGAGGTTCAGACGTACCCTGGATCCTGGGCCACCAGGGCCCACCCCCCAGGCCTTTGCACACGCAGTTCCTTATGATTGGAATACTCTTCCCACTCCTCTCATCCCTGCTAACTTATTCATCTTTCAGGTCACAGCTGGAATGCCTCTTCCTCCAGGAAGTCCTCCCTGACTCCTGGCCCGGCTTAGGTGTTCCCACCACGTCCTCCCTTGTCGACCCTATACTTCTCCTATCAGGGCAGTTTACCAAGTGTTGGATTCTCTGACTTTAAGCTCAGCTTGTGGTCACCATACTGGTGACCTGCTCCTCTGAGTCCCATACAGTGACCAGGACACAGTGAGAACTTAGGCAACATTTGTTGGATGCATGCCCAGGGTGCCTGATCCCGAACATCACCTCTTTTATCCTGCAGCTCGGGGCCACCTCCCCCATGAAGTCCTCCTGAGGTATCAGACCCATTCACCTTTCCCTGGCATCCCACAGTCTCAAGCCGATCCCCCACTTCTGTGTGTACCCGCCACGGGCCCTTGGAGGATGAGCACTTCGTGAAACAGGGGGCAGGGCCTTGTTCCCCCAGGGCCAGACCAGGGACAGGTGCTAGCAGACACCCAGAGAAGTTTGCTAAATGAATAATAGTCAACCTTCCACTCCCCGACGGGCTCAAAGCTCCGGGGCAAGTTGTGGGTCTCCTGCCCCGAACAGATAAAGAATGGTGTGTAATTAGCAAATCAGCAGTTATGTTCCTGAAGTAGGAAACACACTTTTTGATGTAAGTGCTTGGAATTAGCTCAACTTAAGGAATGCAATTTCATGAGCTGCGCTGAGTAGACACTATCTGCTCCGCAGTCTGTGCACTGGTGACCCATCCTTCAAATCACTCTGTCCCCCAGGAGCTGCTGCTCTGCATGAGGCTGGGGGACCCAGACCCCAGGGTGTGAGGCCTCCCCTGCGGGGAAGGGCTGGGTCCTGTCACCCTTGTCCCTGACTGAGCCGCAGAGCCCCCTCCTGCGCAGGTGCGGCTCCGTGTGCACAGACCCGCAGTATGAGTTCTCCGGAGACCTCCGGAGACCATACTCTCCTCCATGGCCAAGTCTCAGTGGACCCCCTGGCAACCCCACCCCGGGGCCCCTCCCCGCTCACATCCACGATGGGCGTGTCCGGGGGCTTCTCCTGTTTGTCGTCCTTCAGCTTCTTGCCCTTCTTGACCAGCCTCTTGGGCAGCCTGGCGTCCTCCCCCAGCATCAATTCCCTAGGAAAGAGCACGGGATGATGAGAGCAGAGCTCAGGCCGGTGGGGGGTGGGAGGCCCCGCCCAGGGGCCCCACCGTGGCCCACCTGTGGCCCCAGTAGGCCTGCTTCAGGTTGTCGTAGTAGGGGATGTCAATGTCGTCAATCTCCCAGGTGCACTGGTCGTAGGGCAGATCTTTCCACTTGATCAGGTAATGCACATCCCCCTTTTTGTCGAAGCTGCAACATGGTAAACAGATGGAGGAGGGGCGGGTCACCCGGGCAAGAGTCCACGGAGGGCACCTCACAGGATGCAAAGCCTCTCACCCCCGCGGTCCCCTGGGAGCCCCAGCCAGGAGGGCGGCACCAGGCAGGGACTCCAGAGAGGTGAGACAGCTTGGCCAAGGCCACACAGCTAGTGAGAGGGAGGGAGGAGGGAACGGGTTGAGCGGCAGAGCAGAGGCACATCTGGGAGGCCACGCTAATGGGGGAGCACAGAACCAGCATCCACTCCATCCTCGGTGACTGTGAATCCCATTCAGTCATGAGGATTCCCCCGGAATTCTCAATTACTGAGTCAGATGGCTCTCCTCTGACCACAGACCTTCGTTTTCTCGCTTAAAAACTCCCAAAGAGGGGGCTTCCCTGGTGGCGCAGTGGTTGAGAGTCCGCCTGCCAATGCAGAGGACACAGGTTCGTGCCCTGGTCTGGGAAGATCCCACATGCCGCGGAGCGGCTGGGCCCGTGAGCCATGGCCACTGAGCCTGCGCGTCCGGAGGCTGTGCTCCGGAACGGGAGAGGCCACAACAGTGAGAGGCCCGTGTACGGTGTAAAAAAAAACACAAAACTCCCAAAGAGGGACTTCCCTGGCGGTCCAGTGGTTAAGACTTCGAGCTTCCACTGCAGGGGGTACGGGTTCCATCCCTGGTCGGGGAACTAAGATCCCGCATGCCACAAGGAGTGGCCAAAAAAAAAAAAGGAAAAACCTCCCAAGGACTGGAGGGGTGCCCATCCCGGTCTGGGGCCAATCCCTGCAAAGTAGAGACAAATGTAATTCTTGCAGGTGGGATGCCCTCTCCCAAAGACCCCCGGGAACACAGGGACCTGATGGCCCAGCCAGCAGCCCAGAGGGGTTGCTGCAGAGAAGCACCTTGCACTGCAGCTTGAATATGGCTCCTGGGAGGGGCCTGGGGCCTCCCACCCAACCTGAGTGCACTGGGCAACCGAGGCAGGGCAGCGCTGCAGGGCCAGGGGTGCCACGGCTAGCCTGGGGACCATGGACAGAAAGACCAATCCCCAGTCACCATGGAAACCGATGAATTTTTTTTTTTTTCAATAAATGATTGGTTATTACTCAGACTCCATTCAGGTAATACATTTGGAGGAAATTCACCTACCCCGCTTTGAAGGCAGGGAGAAAACTTGCCACTTTTGTTTTGAACATGCAATTTAACAAAGGTAAAAAAATTGTGGATCAGTTCAACGGGGGGGCTCAGGTCACAGTGAGGAGGGCTGGGGATGGGAGGATGAGGTATTTCATAGTTGAGGGGGTAATTTTTCAAATTCCCCTGGCCCATCTTCCTGACGGCCATGCTAGCAGGCGCTGGCACACTCTTTGAACCCCCGTGGCAGCCCTGTGGGGTGGGTACTCTCATTATCCCATTTCACATGAGAAACACAGAAGCACAGAGCCCGGAAAATGGGAGCCAGGGCTGAAATCCGAGTGACAGGATCAGGTTCTTAAACTCTGCTCTACCCAACTCCTGCCATCGGGACGCCTGTGGTCTGCTGGATCCCAAGTCCCCCCGAGGCAGAGCCTCCGTGGGCCCCACCCTGAGCCCACCCGTCAGCCACCGCCGGGTCTCAAGCACCTGAGCTCAAGAATGAGCAAGAGGGGCTTCCCTGGTGGCGCAGCGGTTAAGAATCCGCCTGCCAACGCAGGGGACACAGGTTCAAGCCCTGGTCCGGGAAGATCCCACATGCCACGGAGCAACCAAGCCCGTGCGCCACAACTATTGAGCCTGTGAGTCACAACCACTGAAGCCCGCGCATCTCGAGCCCGTGCTCTGCAACAAGAGAAGTGGCAGAGCAGAGGGACATCCGGGAGGCCACGCACCACAACGAAGAGCAGTCCCCGCTCACGGCAACTAGAGAAAGCCCACGTGCAACAATAAAGACCCCAAATAAATAAATAAAATTAATTAAAAAATAATTTTAAAAAAATTAATTAAAAAAAAAAAAGAATGAGCAAAACCTCCCACCTCCCCACCAAACCAAAGCCACTCTTGCAGTCCGGGGCCCCCCTGCCTTGGTGTCTGCGTCTGGCCTCTGCAGCCTCTGACCACTGTCACCTGGGCAATTTCACACTGCTCAACAAAGAGCTGTCGCAGGGGCACTGGGGTTTGGAACAGTGGCTAAGAAAGCAAGTCCTGCCGTCAGAACAGCACTGGGTTCAAATCCCAGCACCCCTGCCTCTTGGCTGTGTGACTCTGGGCAAGTGACTTAACCGTGCTGTCATCCATAAACACGAAGGCGGGAATAAAACACCTACCTCTTGGTAGATGGCACTCGGTGGTGTCAGCCGTGTTATAAAGGAGCAGCAAGCATGTACTCACCCCACAGCTCAGGCCCACCCTGGTCCCCAGGACCTTCCGGCAGGTATCAAGCACTGACGTCAGCAGACACCCAGGAGCACAAGGGTCCCGACCCCCCAAGTGTCCCATCTACAGCTTCCACTGGCCGTTCGTCAAGTTGCCCCTTTAGACATATGACTTAGGAACTGCTCTCCTACCATGAGTGACACGCATGCACATGCAAGTTTACACGTGTGCATCCATGTACCCAGCTGCATGAAGACCCCTCCAGCTGGACAGTCAAATCGCCGACAGTGGGGCCCCTTCCCCTACCACACCCACGCGTGGTCCTGAGCCCATTTAACAGGCTGAAGGGGCCGGTGTGTCCCAGACCTGCAGCCACCCACCTCCAGCGAGGTTCAGGGCCCCACCCGCCGAGCACACACCTGTGGTTCAGGATGCGGTGAATCATCATCCACTCCGGCTTGATGCCATAGCGGTAGAAGCGCTCCTCCATCTTGGCATAGAGAGGGTCTTTGTTCTTCCTTTTCTCGCTCTTGCCATCCTCATCGCCAGAGCCATAGTCAAAGGGCGGTGGCTCGTCCATGTCGTTCTTTCTTTGGTAGTTGCGATACATCACCGTGTGGTAGAGCTCCAGCTGCTCGCAAAGGGGGCAGAGGTTACAGGAGGGAGATGGGCCATGACCCCACCCCCCATGTCCCCCAACCCAGCTCCCCCAGTCCCCAGCCTGGGTCCCAAGCAGGACAATCCTCACCTTCCACCTCCCCCTCCCCAACTCCCAGCAATGCCCCTCACTCAGGGAGCTGGCCGGGGCGTTTAGGTCCTGAGCACAGCCACACCTGCCCAGGTGCCTCACCTGTAGCTCCTTCACCCAGGAGCAGTGCCAGTAGGAGAGCCCAGCCCACTTGACAAAGAACTCTCTCTCTGGGATGCCCTCTAGGGGCTTGGGTGGTGGAACACCAGGCTCTACGTCGGACCCCGGCAGCCCCACCATGAAGGGGGCTGGGGGCTCTGTCCACCTCCAATGCAGGATCCGCTGGACTTTGCCCTTCAGCGGGGGACACTGTGGACAGAGGAGGGTCCCCAAGTTAAGGGCTTAGCTGCAGGGCCCCACCCCGAGGCTCCCTCCAACAAGCTGTACTGCTCCAAGTCAGACAGCACCACAGTGACTCCAAGACACCACTCTGACCTCAGGAGACCACCCACGCCGTGCACGCTGATGAGACGATACGGGTCTGCACACACACGCGTGCACACACACATACACACGCATAACGGAAGCCCATATGCACACAGGTAACCGAGGGCTGGCAAGGCACAGCCCAGGATCCACAGGGTGGGGGACCCAGCACTAGGGGTGGGCTGGGGACAACTCGGAGCATGGTGGCCTTCAAATGCCTACGGTGAATGGGGGGGAGAGGGGCGGGTGTTCTCCTCTCCCCGCAGAAACTGAGGCCCCAGCCCCAGAGGCCTCCTACCCTCTCGCCATCCCCAGCCCTGTGACAAGAGCCAGGTCCAGTCTGAGTCTGAGTGGACAGTTCAGCCTTATGTGGCCTTGGGCAAGTCACTTTACCTCCCTGAGCCTCAGTTTTCTCATCTAAAAATGGGAATAACAAAAGGCCTGGTACTGGAAAACTCAGTAAGCGTTAGAGAGATGCCCAGTAAACGGTGGCTATGGTGGGCCGTGGTGGGATTATCACCACTGCTTTTCTCTTCTCATAGCGGCTGTTTCCAGAAAGTGTGAAGGGGATTGCAAGCAGAGCAGGCCAGGGTGAGGCAGTGGCCGGGACTCGGGGCAGATGGGAGGGGGCTTGGGACTGAGCCCCAGCGGGGCGGTGGCGGGGGTGAGGGGTGGGGGGGTGGGGGGTGTACTCGTGGGGTGTGTCCTGGACGGGAAGGGGCGGGTTAAAGGCCTTGGTAGGCGGAGAGCCAGGTGGGGCCTTCGTAGGTGAGGCCTGGAGCAGCACGGGCGATGGGCGTGGTGGGCGTGGCCTGGGCCGGGGGAGGCGGGGCTTTGGTGGACAGGGCCTGCTGGGGCGGGGCCTCGGTGGGTGGGACCTTTGCGCGCAGGGCCTTGCCGGGGGAGGGCCCTGGTCGTGATGGGCGGGGCCTTGCCGGGGGCGGGGCGTTCGGCGCGGGCCGGCGTAACACTCACAGTACAGCGCGGGCAGAGCCATTCACCGTTTGGGATCTCGGGCAGCGGCGGGTTGAGGCAGTGCAGGTGGTAGGAGGAGGGGCAGGCGTCGCAGCAGAGCAGCTCGCCGCCGTCCTTGCACACGCGGCAGAACTCCATGTGGTCGTCCTCCTCTTCCTCGCAGCCGCCCTCCTCCTCGTCGTCCTCGTCGTCCTTCGGCTCCCACTGGATCCCCTCCTTCTCCTGGAGGGGGGGAGTCCAGGTGGAGGCACCCTGGACCAGGACCCCACCTCCACCAGGGAGCGACTCCCTCCCTCCCACTCGCACTTCCCCATGTTCTGCCCCAGAAGACCGTGCAGGAGTCCGGAAGCCAGGCACAGACAAAATCCCGCCCCAGCGCGTCTGCCAAGGGCTTACACAGTGGGGACAGCTCCACTTGCCCTCGGGAGCTTTCTCCAGCTCTGGGTCCAGGCAGACGAGGTGGTAGGCCCTCGGGCAGGTGTCGCACAGGATGATCTCCCCACCCTGCTGGCACACCTCACAGTAGTCCTGGTGGTCCGTCTCATAGCCATCACCGTCATCAACTGCGGAGGGGGCAGAGGCAGTCGTGGAGGGCCTTGTTCCCACTCCCAGTGCACAGCCAATCTCCACCCCAGGCTGCCCTGGCGCATACTAGGCGCTCGATAGATGTTGGGTGGTGGATGGACAGACAGGGTCAACAGGAGGACTGAAAGAGTAAAGAGGTGAAGAGATGGATGGAAGATGGATAAAAGGAAAGAAGGAAGGGAAGGAGGGAGGAGGAAGGAAAGAAGAAAGATAGGTGAATGCATGGAAAGATGAATGGCTGGATGAATAAAGGCAAGGGAGGGAGGGAACGAGGATGGAGAGGGGGAACGAGGATGGAGAGGGGGAACGAGGATGGAGAGGGGGAACGAGGATGGGTAGGGGAATGGGGCTGAGGGGGTACATGGGTAGAGGGTGGATGAGGTTAAGAAGCAACTCCTCCTGTGCCCCCCTCTGCCAGTGCAAATGTCCTGGGGTGGCTCACATCACGGGTCCCTAACGTATGCAGACTCACTTCGACAGGACCCCCTCTCCTAACCACAGAGGCCAGGGTGCTTGAGGAAGCACAGGGGAGCTGTCTGCTGAGGGGTGCCCTTCTCTGCTCCCCGAGGGGGCTCTGCATGCCCACATGCGCCGTGCTGGCCATGGGAACCGTGCAGACAGGACTCTTACTTCTCTTCTTCTGGCGCCTCCTCTTGCTCTTCCTCCCCATCAGGGCAGAACACTCCGAGCGCACGGAGGCGCTGTGGATGCTGGCACTGTCCAAGTCCGACCCCTCCCGCTGCTCCTCCTCACTCTGTGGAGGCAGTGGGGGGCGGGGGGGGGCGGGCTGTGAGCCTAGAGCCAGCCCTGGGGGCTCATCTCCAGGCTTCGCAGGCCTGGGGGGGGGCACAGTGGAGGCTCCAGAGGCACAGTGCTGTCTGTCTCTGGTTCATCTCGTCCCTCCACCCAGCTAGAAAACCCTCAGCCCACCGGTCCAGCCTGATGGCCTTGCACCCTCCTCCCCAAGCCCTGCTCTCCAGCCCTCAGACCCTCCCCACACTTTCCACCTCCGGAACTCTCCCAGGCCCTGCCCTCCACCCTGCCAAACTCCTACACATCCCTCAAGGGGAAGCCCTAAGGACACCTCCCCCAAGGAGCCTTCCCAGAACTCTCCCTAATGAGACCTGTTGCACAGCCTTGTGCCAGGTCCGACCTGTCCCATCTGCCTGTCATTGGCTCTCTCCCAGCGCATGTGCCCAAACCCTTCCAGCCTGCGAGCAGCTCCAGAGCAGGGCCCACCGTGGTGGAGCAGAGGGCCTAGCACATTAGTTTGTGCTCAAAAGCTAAGCTGAGCTGGACCACCAGCTCCGGGCTGGACCATGCCTGCTGCTCCGTGCTCCCCTCCACAGCAGCTAAACTTGAGACCTGTCACTTGCCCCTACGAAGGGACAAAGAGATGGCTTCCATCTCTGCCCCTCTGCAGGGCTGGGTCAGGTGAGGGAAATAGGTGCCCTGTAGGGGCAGGAGTGGGGTGAATGCCTCTACCCCCGGAGAAAGAGGGCTCAAAGGCTCAGACACGGACTTAGGGTCATTCCAAAGCTGGTGACAGAGCTGGCCCTGGGAGGGCAAGGGAGGGGCAGGGTTCCAACCCAGCCCTATCCTGCCTACATGCCACCTTCCTGGGGCCTGCCCTCCCAGCAGACCTGGGCATCCAGGCGCCCCCCCAGGACTCTCCCGCCTGCTGCCCAGATGGAGAGGCAGCTGGGGCAGAAGGAGCCAGGACTGAGCCCACAGCTCAGCAAGGTGGGCAGGAGAGCTACCCACCCAGAGTCCAAGCTACACGGGGCCTTGGAAGGATCCAGGCTGAACCCCTCACCAGTCAGGTGGGGAAACAGGCCCAGCAGGCCTGAATGTAGAATGGGAGAGTCTGGGGCTGGGGCAGGGGGATGGTGTGTACAAGACCTGCCCCCTGCCTGGCTCAGGAGAATGAACTGATAGCCCTGCTTTCCACGTCACCCAACCTTTGCATGCTACACACACACACACACGCACGCACGTGCACGCACACACACTCACACTCGCACTCACACACACGCACACACTCACACTCACCGAGGAGCCTTTCTTCCTCTTGCTGCCAACCCCTCCGAAGCGGAACTTGAGCCCGGCCACCTTTCTCCCTTTGCCCTTTTTCTTCACATCCTTGGAGCCTTTGATCTTCTTCCTCACTCCAGGCCCTGAAAAGCACCGGTGGAATAGACCAGCGCCCGCCATGGCTCACTCACTCACCGCCATGCTTTCACTCGGCCTTGAGAACCCGCTTTAAGGAAAGGATGGTTTCTGCCGTTGCCCCTTCTCAGATGAGAAGAGCTCGGAAAGGTGACGTCCTTGCTAAAGTTGCACAGTAGAGGGGGAAGCCAGAGAATAACCCTGGCCCAGTCCCTGCTCTGGCCGCTGTGCTGCCATCTTAGGAACAGCCCCGTCCCATCCCTCTCCCCAGAAAGGAGCTGTCCCCAGTGCAGCCACCAGCCCCCAGGGCCACTAAGGGCACACCGACCCACCTGCGGACCATACCTAGGCCCTGGAGGGATGTGCTAGGGCAAGAAGCCCTTTCCCCAGCTGCCAGCCTCCGGGTTGTCTGCCATACCCCACACACCGGCACCACTCAAGACCGCCCTCACCTCTGCCAATCATCCCCAGGAAATGCTGGCTCCCAGGTGGCCAGCAGGGGTGAGGTTGTTTTTATGGAACTGGTCACAGGACAATTAGTCACCCGGGGAGTAATGACCCCCCCCCCAGCAGCCTCTCCCACCAGGCCGAGCAGGGCAAGTGGGGGCCTAAAGGCAGATGGCCTCGCCCCAGGCCCTCCTCCACCCACATCACACACAGAGAGCTGGGTCTGGGAGCCCAGCTGTAACCTCAGTGGCGCCACGGAAAATCTATTTCAATTTTTCAGGCTCTGAATAGGCAGCTCAGGGAATCGATAGCTCAGCAGCTGGAGCCCGACAGGAAATGAGAAAGAAGCCTGGCGGTGCAGACAGCAAGGGAGGTGAGCGGAAGCAGTCTCTAAAGCCCGCGTCAGTCACCCACCGGGGACCCCTGTGGGACCTGCTAAAGGGAGGCATTATCCCAGAAACCAAAGCTCCTTGGGGCAGAAACAAGGGGTCCCCAGCGTCTGCTCTGCCCCCCATCAAAACCCAGGTCAGGGGACTTTCTTGGTGGCGCAGTGGTTAGGAATCCGCCTGCCAATGCGGGGGACACGGGTTCGATCCCTGGTCCGGGAAGATCCCACATGCCGCGGAGACACTAAGCCTGTGCGCCACAACTCCTGAGCCTGCGCTCTAGAGCCCACGAGCCACAACTACCAAGCCCGTGTGCCACAACTACTGAAGCCCGTGTGCCTAGAGCCCGTGCTCTGCAACAAGAGAAGCCACTGCAATGAGAAGCCCACACACCGCAACGAAGAGTAGACCCCGCTCGCCACAACGAGAGAAAGCCCACGTGCAGAAACAAAGACCCAACGCAGCCAAAAAAACCCAGGTCAGGGCACCCAGGAAGGTGAGCTGCAGGCAACACCACCACTCAGAGCCCCGGGGAGATCAATGTCCCTACTCCCAGTGGGGCCGTAAATCCTCCATCCGGGGAAGAAAGGTCCCTCCCCTAGAACTTCAAGTTGCAGAGAGCCTCTGCTGTCCCTATTCTCCCCACCCAGACACCACCACAGAGTCTGATTTTGTATCTGGACCTCCTTCCTGGCCTCCCTGGGAAGGCGGCCCTATCCACGCCCACGCCCGTGTACATCTGTTACCCCGAGGGCCGGGTGCTCAGAAGAGAGCGATCCACGGGTCACCTTGGGACCCCTTCCCCCTGGGAATGGTGCAGGCTCAAACCCAAGAGCCCCCTAACTCCCAGTAGCACAGGTCACACCTCTGTCCCCTCCTCCACACCTGGGAAAACTCCCAAAGCTCTGAGCCCACCGCCTCCTCCACTTCGCCACCAGCCCCAAGAGAGAGGCAGGACAGATGCCACAACACAGCTGAGGAAGGGTGGGTGGGTCCAAGGTCAACCAAGGCACTGGGTCCTTGATAGAGACCGGCCCGTTTGTCCCAGACTGTAGGGCCTGGGGGCCCTCTGCCAGCAGGACTGGGTGCAGCCTTACCCTTGCCCTCCTTGGTCTTGGCCTTGCGGACGGGCACAGGCTGGGGTGCCTGCTGGGGGCTGATGGCCAGCGGAGGCGCGATGGTGACCGTCTCCACGGCCGCGGCCACCGCCGCTGCGGCCGCCGCCGCCGAGCTGCCCTTAAAGGGGTTGTTGGCGCTGAACTCTCGCCACTTGGCGCCCAGGACGGTCATCATTTTGGACATGGGGATCTTCGGGTTCTTCTTGGCGATGAGTGGCCTGCGTGGGGTGAGAGGCAGGAGGGTGAGGACAGCCCCATGGAAGGGATGAGACCCCCATGTGACCCCCCGCAGGGCCCACCCTTCTTCTCCCAAGTCCCACACCTGGCATATACAGCAAACTGGGAAAACTGGGCAGAAAGGAGGGCAGGGAAGAGCACCAAGACAGAGACAGCAGTCCACCCCCAAGGCTCCCGATTCCCTGTTTATGTGGCCGGTGATCTTCTAATTGGGTTTTCAGACCCTGTAAGACCCGAGGGACCAGAGGCAGGGGTCCAGTCCCATTTCTTTTAGAGCTGAGTGTGGCCACGGGGGCTTAAGACCCCTGGGAATGACTGGGGTTGCCATCCCTGGGGGTAGGACCAGCGAGGGAAAGCAGGACCACCTGTTGAGATGGAAGGGTCCTGCCTGCCCCTCCTGCCAGCTCTGCCCAGGGTCAGTGTCAGCCTGGAAGCCCACCCCAGGAGCCCGGGGCCCTGCCCCTCTGGCCGCCCCACTTGGTGAGCCCGGGGGAGGCAGGCCTCGAGGGCAGTCTCCGTGGATGCCCAGCCATGGTGGCCCCGAGGCCCCACCTGAGGAACTGGCTGAAGGCCTTGTAGTTGGTGAGCGTGTGATAGTCGGCCTCCGAGAACGGGTAGTCCACGTCGTCCAGGCCCCACTCGGCCATGAGCTGCCCCGAGGACTTGGGCTCCTACGGACACACAGGCCGGAGGTGGAATGAGAGGTGGGGGTCCTTTTACCCAGAACCCCCACCAGGGCCCCACCCAGGGCGCCTCGGAAAAGCAGGGGGATTATGTCAGCAACTTAACGAGAGCAGTTCTCATCCACCACTGAAAACATCCTACAGCATCTCAGGCCGCCAGCCCCTTGATCAGTGGGAACGGCCCAGATGCCAGCTCTTGATGGGGTGCGGGCCACACGCCTGGGGGGCTAATGCGGGGGTTTGGGGGGAAGCCACGTGCATGTCCAGGGCAGGAATAACATCAGGACTCACTCTGTCCACCCCAGGAGATCACCTAGTACAGTCACACTTGGACCTCGTGAAAGGGCAGGTCACTGCGGGTTCGGGGACCAGGAAGGTGTGCCCTGGTCAGGGCAGTGGCCCAGCTCAGGGCAGAGCCCAGAGAGGGTCCCTCGGCTCCTGCTTCACTCTCCAGATGGGGCACCGAAGCCCAGGGAGGTGCGTGAGTTCCCAAGGGCACAAAGACAGCCAGCCAGCCCAGGCGTCAGGTCACAAAGCAGACCCCGGATGGCTGGGAAGGGAGGGGTGGGCGGTGGTGCTGGCTATGAGATTGGAACCTGCTGGACAGAGGCAGGCTCCAATCCTGCCTCTGCCACATACTAGCAGTGAGAGGTGGACAAGCTGCTTCATCTCTCTATGCCTCAGTTTCCCCACCTGTAAAATGGGGATAACAGCACCTACGTCCCTCCTGTGACGTAGCACAGGTGTTACGTAGCACACCTGTTAGCACAGGTGCTTGGAACAGGGCCCTCACCCCGATTTCCCATTTGCTCCAGGCAGCCCTGAGCTGTGCCAGCCCCACCCACAGATCCATTCCACCAATCAGCACACGCCATCCCAGGCCACAGTCACTGATCCAGGTGGGCGTGTGACTCAACCGGTCCAGGCAGGGGCACCCCTGGGTCTCCTGTGCGGACAGCTAGGACACAAGCCAGCTTTCCCTCCTGCTGGATGGGGCAGGGGGTGTCCACGAAGCCCTGCACTGCTGCTACACACATTCCCAGCCACGAGGGTGCCTGGCCTGAACCCAAAGCTGACCCTCCAAAGGCAAAGAAACAGGGCCCTGGATGACACCACTGGGTCCCCCTAGCTGGAAGCCCCCTTGCCTCTCAACTCTTAGGGCTGCTGATCCAACAGACCCTTTTTACTGCCTAAGCCCCTCAGAGATGGGCTGTCTGCTCCAGCAAGGGAAGGCCACCCGGGCAGAACACACGGCCTCCCTCGGCCCCAAGGGACCCGCTTCCTGACCTCCTGTTCTCTGTGGCAGTTCAGAGGTGCGCCCACGTGGGGTCCCCTCCCTTGGCCAACCTGCTCCTGACACACACCAGTCCTGGAGGTTCCCACCACGAAGCAGAGCAGCAAGTGAGCGATGACATTATTACAGGACGACCCTGAATCACTCCTGTTAAGTTCATCTTCCAAATCTGTCAGCTTCTCAGCCGCCATCAGTCACAGATGACTCATAACACACCTGCCAACTAATGAGCTCCCTCCGGGTGTCGGGACACCGCCGGCACTTCCCAACTTCAGTTGATAGTCACCACCTCTGCCTCACCCAGCAGCCACCGTACTAACATTTACGTACTAACATTTACGGAGCACTTATCTTCAAATCCACGGCCAGCCCAAACTGAGCCTCATCGAAGATCGAAGGCAGCAGGAGGCTCCCGGATGAGGTGCTGTCATCTGCCACCTGCCCCTGCCCGACGCAGAGACCCAGGACCCAGAGCCCATCTGCCGTCCTACCCTTGGCCCCTCCCCCCACCCCCGCCCCCTGCAAGGAGCGGCCTTGACATTCCAGGGGCCACATCGTGCCCCACTTTCACCGGGAAGAGGCTTCTCCCCAGGGGAGAGCTGCAGGCCCATCGCTATAGCTTCC
This sequence comes from Phocoena phocoena, assembly GCF_963924675.1. Classification (NCBI taxonomy): domain Eukaryota; kingdom Metazoa; phylum Chordata; class Mammalia; order Artiodactyla; family Phocoenidae; genus Phocoena; species Phocoena phocoena. Next base: position 4,341,619 of record NC_089219.1, read on the forward strand.
ATGACTCTCGCTCCCTGGGACACTCTCCTGGGTGCCCACGTGGGATGAATTTCGGAACACGTGCTAAGGCCCCCTTCCACCATAAGCGGAGCTGTCCAGCCACTTCTTCTTGGCGAAAGCTCCATTTGTTTTATTCTCCCAAACTGCTCCGACCAAGAGGTTCCTGACACCAAACTTGAGTTCAGACCATCGCTCTCCTCAGGAACGGCTGACCGCTCGAGCTGGGCAAACAGCGGACAATACATCTGCAAGAGGCCACACCACTTCCTCCCCAAACTCCTGAGTGCCGTGTCTCTGAGACCTGTGGCTACAGTACTTCTCACAAAGTTGTGTCCAACCTTCCTGCGCGTGCACTCACACACACACACCCATCTGCCCCGACGGCCCTTCGTGGGAAAGGATGCTCTGGTCCTTTGCCCACAGGGGCTCCCCGGTCAGAGGGCAGGGAGCTGACAGCAGGAGGCTCAGCTCGTCCAAGCAGGATCCCCCAGCCAGGCATCAGGGTTACCTTGAGGCATCCGTCATCGTTGTCGTCCTCGTCGTCATCTTTCTTTTTTCGCTTGGCTTTTTTCTCCTTCTTGTCCTTGAGTTTTTTCTTCTTCTTTTTATTTGGGGAGTAGTCGCTGCCCTCACTGTCCGACTTCTCTTCCAGATCCTCTTCATTTTCCGACAGCTCATCATTGCTCCCCTGGAAGAGAAAGGTGGACGGTGAGAACAACAGGGGCCCAAAGAAAATGCAGAGTCCCAGGCAGCAGCACTGCCCTGAGAGCGGCCTCCTGGCAGAGTCTCACCCACCAGACCACTAAATCCCAGACAGAGGGGCTGCCCTGAGCCAGCACGGGGTAAGGGTCTCGCCCCCAATGACTGGTTGGTGACAAATGGTGCTGTGCAGGTGAGTCGAGGCCTCGGGTGAAGACACACGCCCCCACCAGGCAAGCTCAGTGCAGCCCGCTTAGACGGCCCTGTTTCAGGTTTCTATGGGCTTTGGGACTGTAACGCGTGTCGGTCAGCGATGGCACTCGGACCCAGGCGCTCGTAGAGAGGATATCATGCCCAGAGCCAAAAACCGAAACGCTGTCCACGCTGGAGAAGAGCCCCCAACTTCCGCCCCGGCTCCCAGATCCTCTCCTCTCTGTTCATCTTTGCATCCTATGGAGTCGTGCGTGTCAAGTGAAACCTGTGGTTAACACAGAGCGCACATCCCAGTTCCATCTGCCTGTGCGCTCTCCGGACGCTGCTAAAGCACAAGCCCACCTTCCCCACCGCCCGAACCCTGGCTGCTTCATCTCAATATGAGACAAAGTAATTTAGGCAGCTCTTAAGCTTGGTTTCCTCGATTCAGTTTCCATCCATACAGGCAGAAAATGGCCCATTTATATGGAGATAAGGGTGTTTACAGACAGAGCATCCCCATCAGAAAGGCACTGCCCCTGCGAGAAAGCTGAGAAAGCTGTGTATTCGGGGCTTTTCAAGAGGCAAGCAGGCTGACTAGGCCCCTCCCGGCCTGGGTCTGCAGGAGAGGCCAGGCACGGATGCTCCAATGGAGATGACACTTGGCATCTTCGTGCTGGCGGCTTAGAGGCGGCAAAGAGAGGCACGGAAGAGATGAAGAAAGAACTGGAGAAATGAAGGATGTGAGCTCCGGAAGGAGCAATGAGGGAGGGAGGCAAAAGAGGAGGTGGAGAGGGAGGAGAAAGGCGGGGAGGAGGGAGAGGAAGGAAGCAGGGAGGGGAGGGAGCAGATGCAGAGAAGGAGGGCAGCAAGGGCAGTGGGTCTGTCTTGGGAGGCCCCCCGCCCGCTCTGCCCTTTCCAGCCGCACCGTGGAGTTGAGAGTCTCTTCCCAGGAGGAAGACTCTTCCTGAGACACAGCTGGGAAAGGACCCACCCGTGGGGTCCCTGCACTTCCTGACTCTCCTGCTGCTCGGCTCCCAAGCCTTCTATGCCCGTTAAGCCGCTGAGTCAGTGTGCTGGCTGGTGGCTGGCAGGCAGCAGAGCCTCTGGGCCTTCCCGGAATACTGACTCGGTCGGCCACACCGGGCGGGCTCCAGGGGCAGTGTGCCGGTCCTGGCTGCTGCCAGAGCCTGCCCAGGGCAGGACAGCCTTGCACGCGATCCCGTTCCCAGGGCTCATGGCCACAGCTCCCAGCCCTGCCTCGGTCCTCTGGGGAGGCAGGGATCAGACAGGGATGTCCATTTCCCCCGAAGATGTAGAGTTTGGCCAGCTTGGAAAGAGCACCCTTCGACAGACCTGAGAGACAGGCTCTATCCCAGCCACACCCCCGCACAGGTAAGGATGGGAGGAGGAAAGTGTCACAAGCTTCAGCACCGCGGACAGAGGCTGTGGGGCCCGCCGAGGGAGGGCCGTGGGGCTGGCCCTCAGCTGCCCTGGGGACCCCGCGAACCAGAGCAGGGAAGAGACAGGAGGACCCATGGTGGGTCCGGGGGCTCCCTGCGGAGGCTGCAGGACAGAGACTGTCTCGGAGCTCTGACCCTTGCTAGTCCGGAATTGGGCAAAAAGTCACTGCAGCATCCTGACCTCGGCCTCCTTGTCTGTGAAATGGGGGTGCCATACAGGGCGGTAAGAGGAACAAAGGAGATCACGTGAGAGAGAAGGCCTTAAGCATTTTGAAGTAGGAGAGTCCCAAGTACCCATGATGCCCCCAACTCTGCTCGGAAGCTGAAGATGCAGCCAGGACCACAAACCGGAGGACGCAACGTGCCTCACCCCACCTCGTTTCTGCAAATCGGGGCTGGACTGAAGCCAAGTGCATGGACAGTGCCTGCAGCTGGGCAACAATTACAGTGCAGACGGGCAACAGGACGCCAACAGAAGGGGCTGTGTGACCGCACCTGAGGGGGAGGTGCCCTGAGTATCTGCTAGGGAGCCTGCACACCACATCCCAAGTGCAGAGAGGTGGAGAGTGGCCCGCACAGCTCTGAACGCAGGGCCCAGAGGGAGCTGGAGGTATCGAGGGAGGGAGGGAGGGAGGGAGGGAGGTAGGGAAGGCGCCTCCAGCAGACGCCCTGTCAGTGTGTGCACAGTGGTGGGGGGGCGGGGGGGGGCCGGGGGGAGCACGTCTGGCAAAAGGCCCCAAGCTGTGCACTGCCAGGAGTGTGTTAGTCCAGCAGCCACTCCGGGGCTAAGTGGGGGGACAGGAGGGCAAAGTTTCTTCTCGAGGAATGAGCCGGAGCTACAGCAGGACAGTCAGCGCCCCTGCGGCCCAGCGGGGGACGACAATGATGGCCGCCCCTTGTTTCAGGGAAGGCGCAGACCCCTCCCTGCCCTGTCTACCTGCACCGGGGAAAGCCTGGCCAAGGAGAAGACAGATTCCTCAATTCCCCGGCTCCCCGCCCATTCCCTGATCCCCTCTCTGCCCTGCCTTCTCCCCCACCTGCATCCCGATCTCGTCCAAGCCCCCCTGCCCACCCGGGAGGCTGGTGGAGGGCAAGGTGCAGGACAGGTCTTTGGAGATGGGTTTCCCGATGGTACAATCAGTCTGTACCCACAGCGTCTCTCTGTATCCAGCTGTTTGGACACATCTAGTCCAAGGCCTCCTTTATCCTGTGTTCTGTTGTTCCAAAATCTTCCCTTGCGGAGAAAGGGGCAAGCGGAAGGGCAGCGAATGGCTCTGAAAACAACTCGAAGAGGAGTGACCCAACAGCAGGACCTGGAGGGATGCAGGTCGGCCAGTGGCAAGAAGGGGAGGAATGACCAGGAACCAGGAGTAGACTCACCATTCGGTATCTCGAAACTTACAGGGGAGAGAGTGCGGGCCAAGCCACATTCAGGGAGGAGACACAGGCACAGAGCAAAAATGCCCTAATAAAGCCCCGAACCAAGCTGAGCCCTGAGCCACACTGTGGGCTCTGAAAATCAGGACCAGTTGGGGCTGTGACCCTGATGCTGTGTCCTCTGGGCAGCAGCAGCCCCAGGCAGGACTATAGGGGATGCCCTGGATGGCAGAAGAATCTAAGGGAACTTGGAGTCCCAACAGAAACCATCTACAAAGCTGCCTTAAATCCTACACCCGGGCTGGGTATGCGAGGAACTGGGGGTAGGGAGGAGGGGTCTCTGCCCTGAGCCCCGGGCCCACTGAAGGCACAGCATGCCACCCGTGAAGGCCCTGGGGACCCCGAGCGGGCAGTCTATGCCCACCCTTCCTCCCCCAGCTCTGCAGATGTCTTTCGATCCAGGCCTCGCATCTCTCTCTCCCTTCCCTCTACGCCCAGCACTCAGCACACACCGCATCTCTCTAAAAAGCAGGCATTTAAACTCAAAAGGAAGGACTCAGAGAGTTGGTCATTCTCAATTTGGGGTCCTTGGAGACTGAGAGGGAAAAAGAGAGAATGAAATATGAGCTTTCCCATTCACGAGTGTTATAAACAGTTATAATTTAGCACTGAATAATTGGTTGCTATGGTAACCGCTGCAGCACAGGTTGAAATCATTTCTCCCTCCTGCGCTGGGTCTGACAAGGAGCTTCATCTACATATGCTCAGGTTCCGGCCGAAGCCCCGGTTATTTTATGTAAATCAGAATTCACGACTTGCTGCCTGTCCCTCCACCCCACCCCCAAAAAACCTGCTGCTACATGGGTTCCACCACCGGGGGCCCTCTGCTCCCTCCACCCAGCGCCTTGTGTTGGGGCCACCTGGTTGGAGATGAAAAGGAGAAAAGGGGTGACATTCCCCTCCCCACATCCCGAGGACTGGGGTCTGCAGGCGGGCGGGCGGGCAGTGTGCACATGGCGGCCAGGACCCTGCTCTCTGGCTACAGCACGCTCAGACTGTTGACATCTGCCAAGCCAGACTCTCAGCAATGCTGGGGAGGGCGCAGCAGTGGCCCGAGGGCCACCTTGGGGGCCTGGCTGGCACTGCCCGGTCATCTGCAGGGCCCTCCAGTCTACCCTGGCCTCCATCTCCTTTCTTTGAGATCCAGGAACTGCATCTCAGTAGAGAGAGGAAGGAGAGAGGGAGAGGAAGTGAGGGGAGGGAGAGTGGAATGGAGGAGAGGAGAGAGGAAGGGACGGCGGGGGGGGGGGGGTTGGAGGAAGAGGTGGGCGGACAAGAAATGCAGAGGAGGGAGAAGGAGGGCAAGGGAGACCCAGGAAGAGATGGATACAGCACAGAGGCCATGCTCAGGCCATAGCAGTGAGAGACGAGAGCCTCCCTCCCAGTTCCCAAGAAAGAAGCTTCGGGAGAGGGAGAGAAATCGCTGAGGAGCTGGGGAGAAGGTGCTTGCGCGGGATGCCCCCACGACCCTAGAATCTACCTCCACCCCGCATCCACAGAGCATCAGGTCTGAGGGCTGACAGCAGTGGCCACAACAGAGCCAAGATTTCAGAGCTTCAACCAGGAAGTCGGCCCCTGCATCTCAGGGCCCCGCCGGCGCTGAGCCATCTAACCTCTGCCCCCAACAAAGACAGACCTGTGGGCCAGGGTGCGGGAGGGGCTGGGGGGAGCTGCAGCACGGATTCGGAGCCCCCTCCCCACAGCAGGGGGACCCGGTCCACAGCACCTCCCTTGGGGGTGTGGGGGGAGCCTCCAGGCACGGGCCATCCCCCCTTCCCCTCTCCTGCCTCCACTGCCCCGCCTGGATAACGGGGACAGGAAGCGGCAGCTCACAACCTGCCCACATGTAGCCCATGTACCAGCCGTGGGGTTAGGGGTGTCCCGGGAGGGTATAGACCTGTCAATCCTGGAAGGATGCCAGGAGCCCAGGCAGTGAGGACAAAGCTGAGGGGCAGCAGAGATGGAGGGTGACATCTGACAGGGGCAGTGCTGGGCTCGGAGGAGGCTCAGGGTCCCTCTGGGGGGAGAAAGGGTAGTCTATGCACGCCAGAGGACAGGGACAGCCAGGTGTGGCCGCAAGCGGGCAGGGAGAGGCTCCGGGACAGCTTTGGCCAGGAGCCTGGACAGGGCAGCTGTCCTAAGGAGGTCCTTCCCGGGAGCCAGGAGAGCAGAACAGGGGGCGGACCTGGTGAGAAATGCTGACCCCAAGCTCACCAGAGAACACAGGCAGGACGTACCTGCATGGTTCCAGCTGGAGGAGGTGCGAGTGGCACCTCCCTGCCCCAGTCCCTGAGCTCCAGGCAGGCCAACCACTATGGGGACCCGGGGCAACGCCCAGGGCAGGCCCTGCCCTCCAGACGCTTGCAGGCTGACACCCTGGATGCCCCCGAGGGCCACTAGCCTTCCCCGTGGCACCTCTCACGTGAAGACGCCCTGTTGGCCCATATCTGATTTGCCCCCAAACAAGCAGGGGGGGTGTGGATAGGTGAGGCTCCCCTTACTACAGACACAGAAGCGAGGCTCAGACAGGTGTGGGCAGTGGCCTGGGGAGATGTGGGGAAGAAACTCCACCACCCATCGCCTGCCCACCATCACAGGCCCTTTGTTCCCAGGCGTCTCCTCCCTCCTGCCCCCGCAGCCTGTCTGGGGACCCTCCAGAGTTAAGTCACACCGCGGTCCCCTCCGCACAAAGTCTTGCAGTGGACGAGCCAGAGGCCCACGGCGGCCTTTGAGGCCACGTCAGAACATCCCCGCAGGGCCCCCCACACACACTGCTACTTTGTCCCGGGGCCACCAAGCGCGATAACAGCCCCCGACCGCCTCCCCTCTGAGGCTGGGCCAGGTGGGTCTCCTCTGGGCAGGGGAGGCGAGAAGGCCAGAGAACCGACAGCGCTTCCCCTCGGAGCAGGCGGGCCAGGGGAGGACCAGGCTGGGGGGCAGGGGGCAGCCGGACATCCCCAGGGCCAGATCTCAGCTGTGTGGCTGTGACCCCTGGCAAGTTCATCTCTGAGCCTCATCTGTAAAGCAAGGTGCACACCAGCCCCTCCCCATAAAGCCACCGGAAGGATCGAGTGATGCCGAGGAGAGGCGGCAGCTCTCACAAGGCGGGAGACGGGAGTCCCCACGTTGCCCTATGACCCTATGACCGTCCCCTCCAAGCGCCGAGGGCTTTAAGCTACGAGGCAGCCCCGGTTTCCCCCTCTGTCGGGTGGTGATGATCATCCCTGCCCCCGACTCCCAAGGTTGCTGTTGAGGATGAAGTGAGTCCACGCGGGGCATTCTAGAAATGCTCACACGAGTTACTCACAGGAGACCCGTCCCTCACCGGGGTCTCCTTACTCATTTGTATCTCCTTACTCTTCTCCCATTGGAATCCTGGTCACCCAGACCAGGATTCCAACTCACAACAGGTTGGAAGCAGCAAACCAGAGGGACAGACAGCTGCCAGGAGGCAGATACGGAGGGGGTAGCAGAAGGCACCACCAAGAGCACAGAGGCAGTGGACACAGACGCAAGCGGGAATAAGGGCCCTCCAGTGAAGGGGTGGGAGCGCCGGGGACCCCATGTTGTCATGGCCCAGGACAGACACCAAGGAGAAAAGAATAAACACCCCAGCACACCCTGTTTAAGAACACAGTGGGGACTTCCCTGCTGGTGCAGTGGTTAAGAATCCGCCTGCCAGTGCAGGGGACATGGGTTCAAGCCCTGGTCCGGGAAGATTCCACATGCCGCGGAGCACCAAAGCCCATGTGCCACAACTACTGAGCCTGCGCTCTAGGGCCCGTGCTCCACAACGAGAAGCCACCGCGATGAGAAGCCCACGCACCTCAACAAAGAGTAGCCCCCGCTCGCCACAACTAGAGAAAGCCCGCGCGCAGCAACGAAGACCCAATGCAGCCAAAAATAAAAAAGTACACTTGGGAATTCCCTGGCAGTCCAGTGCTTAGGACTCCGTACTCTCACTGCCGTGGCCCGGGTTCAATCCCTGGTCAGGAAACTAAGATCCCGCAAGCCGTGCTGTGCGGCCAAAAAAGGACAGGACACTTGACATACATCTCGGGGCAGGCGTCCGTGGGGACGCTGCCCACACCAGACACTGGTTTTGGTGTTTCTCACTCAGGCTCAGCTCTCGGGAGGCACCCCTCCGCCAGATGGTCCTGGGAGCCCACGCCTTTCTCCACAGGCCCAGGAGGAGCAGTCAGGACGCCCGCACAGCCCAGCCCCACTCACCTCTTTCTTCTTCCTCGTCCCTTTGGACCTGCTGTCCTTGAGCTTCTTGGACTTCTTCTTCTTGGGAAGGCTCACGGGCTCCTCAGGGAAAAAGTCATCGAAGCCTTCAAGGCCACCATCTTCTTCTTCTGGAAGAATCAGAAGGGGGAGGGGGTTACTCCGCTGCTTCCTTCAGGGAAACCCCCAGGGACACAGAGTGAGAGGCAGGACCCGCTGGGACAGTCAGTTCCTCTGCCACCCAACTGTGTCGGATCACGGCCACCCTGCCCTCCCCAGCCCATCCCCACCCCTCCCCGCCTTCTCCGTCTAGTTCCCCTGCCCCAACCCCTCAAAGCCACCCCCAGACCCGCCGAGTGGAACCCCAGCCCCTTGGACTGTGTCACATCACCCCACCTCTCTGGGCCTCTCCTCCTCTCAACCTGTAAAATGGAACAATAACCACCTACCCTGCTATGACAGTGCTTGGGAAACTGAAGCAAAAACAAATGACCAGGGCTTCCCTGGTGGCGCAGTGGTTAAGAATCCATCTGCCAATGCAGAGGACACGGGTTCGAGCCCTGGTCCGGGAAGATCCCACATGCCGCGGAGCAACTAAGCCCGCGAGCCACAACTACTGAGCCTGTGTGCCTAGAGCCCGTGCTCCGCAATGAGAGAAGCCACCGCGATGAGAAGCCCGCGCACCGCAATGAAGAGTAGCCCCCGCTCGCCACAACTAGAGAAAGCCCGCGAGCAGCAACGAAGACCCAACACAGCCAAAAATAAATAAATAAAATAAAATAGATTTTAAAAATTAAAAAAACAAATGACCAAGTAAAGGCCTTGTGGACATGGCTCCCCAGGGAGAAAGCAGCCCCACGGAGTCACAAAGCCATCTCCAGCTGGCCCAGGGAGGGGTCGAGGCCCACCTCCGCCCTCCAGAGGGCCACGGCGTGGCCAGGAGAGAGCCTGTGAGTGCAGGATGACAGGGACGTACAGGTCACATCCCCCTAGGACCACTTGGTGCCTTGGAGCAAGCACCCGGGAGCTTGGAGGAGAGACAAGCACGGAGGATGCCAGGGCTCCCCTTAATGGGGATTCGAGGACCACACTGCCCCCCCCCGCCTGGTCCCCACCCGCACCTGCCAGGCCCACTCCCCGTCACATGTACCCGGACACACACAGCAGGATGCCAAACACACTCCGCTGGGCGCTCGGGACGATGTTACAGTCCACAGAGAGGTGGGTTTTCTAGAAACTGCCCGCCTTTCCTGAATCCTCATTCCTTCACGCACTGGAAAGACTGGGGGGAGCAGGCGGGTGTGTCACGTGGGGATCTTAGAAGAAGCTGCAGGCTACATGCTTCTTGCTGCCCCCAAAGGGAGCCCGTGGCTGGGGCCTAACTCCCACCCAGGAAGTCAGGGGTGAGAAAGGGCACGAGCCCTGGGTTCCTGGGACCGGACGTGGGCCCCAGGGCTGGGGGTGCGGAGAGCGGGAGGGCCCTCTTGGGGGCAGACGGCAGCAAAAAGACACCGCAGGAACAAGCCACCCAGACTAGAGCTATGCATCTGCCTGCCCGGGATGAAGGAAGCTTCCAGTAGGCACAGGCACAACCTCCAAAGAGTCCACAAAAGGGGTCCACAAGCCAGCCAGCCTCCACACCAGCGGCTTACCCCCCATCCCACGCCCTTCACTGCCCATGTGCACGGGGGAGGGTGGGGGGCGGGAGTGAAGGGCAGGGAGAAGTGCCACGGGGGTGGGGGGACACGACAGGGAGTCTCACTCGGTCTGGGGTCTGCCTCGAGCGGGACCCCCCTGTGGGGCTGCCACCCTGGGAGACCCTTAGGAGGGCAGAAAGTCCCAGGGCCACGCAGGGGACTTTCATATGGGAAATGGGCAGAGTGTCCTCACTGAATCAGGTTTAAATGATAGGCACCCCCCAACCCCGCCCAGGAAGTCTAAAAATTTTAGAGTAAAACATCCTGGCTGTTGAACGCGCCAGACCCACAGATGCCTGGACACACCCTGGGCGCTCCAACATCGCCCATCCTCCAGAGGGGTCCACCCCAGGGCCTGGGACCCTGCCCCCTAGAGTCCCCAGAGGGGAGGGGGAAGGCGCCCATCACCACACTCTGGGTGCAGCTAGAGGGCGCTGGTGACGCTGGTGGCCCAGTGGATGCCCCTCCCGCCCACACCTGGAGGGCCAGTTCCCACACGTACCACCCCCCTACCCAGGGAAGGCGGGGGCTGCACCCTCTGTCTCAGCATCCCTCTGCCCCAGGGCCCTCCTCCAGGGCTGCCAGGGGGCCTGTGGCCCTGCCCCCCAGGAAGCAAGTGCTAGCCCTGTCTTGTCCGGCGCCCCCAGGAGTCCACGGGGACAGGGCATGCCCAAGTCTCAGTCCCCTCCCCATCCTGCCAGGCAAACACAGACACGGAGAGAGACCAACTCCAGGCAGGTGAGGGAGCTGCCGTGCAGGTGACACGAGGGTGGCCTGAGCGCTGGCCTTCCCCGGGAAGCCAGCTCAGCGGTCCTGAACGGCAGACAGGGGCACTGCTGAGGACAGGACCACGTGGTGGGCACAGATGCTGTGGCCCTGGCCAGGGCTACGGCCCACAGGGCGGGCAGCGAGGGCAGGCCCAAAGCTGGGTTTAACGTGGGCAGGCTTTGAGGGGAGCCAGGCTAGGGCAGCAGGACCCGAGCCCGTCCTGGTCCCTGAGCCCTGGCACGGGAGAGGCAAGGATTTCGGGGCCAGCTGGAAACGTTCATAGGGACCCCCAGTCATCCTGGAGTGGAGGGCTCTGGGGACAGTGACATGGCTGGCGGGGAGCCAGGCTGTCGATGAGATGCCCGTCCACGCCTGCCCACTCTCCCAACGGCCTCCACCTCCCCCGGAGCTGCAAAGAGACCGCCTGGGAAAGCCACCCCCGCACCCTGGCTGTGCCCAGCTCGGTTATGTAACAGGCTCAGCTGATGCAATCGGGAGGGGGCCTCTCTCTCCCGCCTCCTGCTACCTCCCCACGTCCCCTGTCCCCTCAGCAGCGCAGTCCCCAGACTGGGAAGGCCAGCCCAGCACACGGTCACAGACTGACCGGCCAGCAGCACAGACCATGGATGCACAGGAGGCCGCGAGAGGTTCTAGAAGGAAGCCTGGGATCTCCCGTGGGCTGCGCCCCACCCTGCCTGGGAAGGAGGTAGGGGCACCTCTAGCCCTAACCCACGCCCAGGACAGGGCTCGGAGGAGAAGTCCTCAGGCCCTCTGCCCTCGGACAGACCCCTCCTCCACTCCCAGAAGACCTCACGGCCCAGGGCCATCTGTCTGGTTAAATCCCTCCTCCAGGGCCCTTCCAGAGCTGGCACACGACCACGGGGACCCCACCCTGCCCACCCCCATCTTCCTCCCCCGCACGTCTTCTGGTGGCCCTGAGGACGCCCAGGGCTGACCTCCTGTGACGCTGCTCCCCGACACCCCCATGATTCCCACTCAGCCCTGCCCCCCTCCTCCCTCTTCTGCAACCAGCCCTGAGCTTCTTCTAAAACCAGACCTGGAGAGTCACAGCCAAGCAATCCTTCCCAGTGCCCATCGGCCCCTCCCGGATCCCAGCCCTGTGCCTCCTCAGGGTACCCAGCCACCAGTAAGGCGGGAGCCCCCCCCCCGCCCTGGGGGAGGGTCCTGAGGGGAAGCGGCCTCAAGACTCCTTGTCTGCCAGCTCCCTGCTGCCCCCCAGCCCTTCCAGGCAGGCGGCCTTGCCCTCACGCACCAGCCCTGCCCCTCCAGGGCCCGAGGCTCCATCGACCCCCAGAGGGGCTATAATTAGGACCCATTAGCCCTGATCTGTCTCCCAGGTCTGGGGCAGGGCCGGGGGAGACTGCTTCAGAGATGAGACGGGGGACAAGGCGGGGGACAGCAAAGAGAGGCACCTGCACCTCCTGCTGCTTTCCCCCAGCCCCTCACCAGGGGCTGCACACACTCTGGCTTAGCCCTGCGGGACCCCCAGGCTGCTCTGCAGGCTGCAGCCCAGGCGGGGGGGGTGGGGTGGGGGGGGTGGACCCTTCTTAGCGAAACACCTTATAGCAGTGGAAGGACCTACCACCTGCACCAAGCTCGAAGCAGGGAGCATATGTTCATTTATATGAATTCATCTACTCCACACAGCAACCCTGGGAGACGGTACTGTTATCACCCCCCTCTGCAGACAAGGAAACGGGCTCCGAGGATCTCATCGCTTGCCCACTTCTGAGTCTCACGGCCGGCAGGTGGTAGAGCCAGGATGGAGCCCCGGCAGGTGGCTCCCACCACCAGGTGTGGTCCCCGCGCCTGCCCCTCCCTCCAGGTATAGGACCCTCCCAGAATTCAGACCTTCCCCACGTTTACTTCACAAGCATTTAAACAGCATAGCCCACGTGCCAAGCTCAGGCACGCCCAGGGGACGCTGAGGTGACTCGGGCCGGCCCCTGGTCTGAAAGATCACCTGTGGTCCCTCAGGGTGGGAGGGTCAGGGCTAGTCCACCGCAAGTCCCCATGCTCTGCCCATCCCCTGCCCCTGTCCTCTGGGGACAGGGAACCTAGCAAACACAAGGTGATCAGAGCGAAAGAAAAACTTATGACTGTGGAAGGAAGAGGTAGGTCGTCTGATTCGGGGTGGCTGACAGATCTGGGGAGGTGCAGCCAGGAGCCGGATCAAGAGCTCCGTCACCCGAGTCCAGAAAGGTAAGCAAACCTGTCAGCGATGGGGACCCAGCTCGACGTCCGCCATCCTCTCTGAAGCCTGTGGAGAGGGTCTCCTTCTGTTCCCCCAAGCAGGAAACAAGACCACCTGGAGGCCAGGAGGAGGGACAGGGGAGCTCAGGCTTCGAACCACCACCCCTTCCTGGCAGGGTGGCCCCCAATCCCTTCTCCACTGAGCCCACTTCCTCATTCTTGAAATGGGCCGAGTACTGGGAATTCCCTGGCAGTCCAGTGCTCAGGACTCCGTGCTTTCACTGCTGAGGGCACAGGTTCAATCCCTGGTCGGGCAACTAAGATCCCACAGGCTGAGCGACGCAGCCAAAATTAAATAAATAAATAAAAATTTAAAGATAAATGGGCTGAGGACTGCCTTTCTCACGGGGTGATGAATTAGAAACTGTGAGATGCAGTTTAAGTGCTTGGCAGTGGCAGGCGGGGCCCAGGGCCTCAGGAGGGCTAGGATGGCCGGGGCTGAAGGAGTGGATGGCGGGGGGAGGGGGGTCTCTCGTTTGGCCACTGCTGGGCCAGGGGTTCTCAGGGCCACCCTAGGGCTGGCCAAGGAGGGGTCACCAAGACTAAGGTTCCCATCAGTCCTTGGAGTGCCCCCCACACCACAGGTCTCTACTGACATTGCTGGGGGGGGGCCGCAGTACTCCCGCCCAAGAGAGAATTAATAATTCATTTATGACATTTAACAAAACCCAGACACTACCTCACTGGCATCTCATCAAACAAAACGTCAGTCCTGAGCACCACGGGCAGACGGGCAGGCAGGCAGCCTGGTGGGGGCGGAGGACAGGGGAAGCTTTTACCCTAAGGGAGTGGGGCCCGGAAAGAGTGAGGATGGAGGAGGCTGGGGGCCCAGAGCACTGATGGGGAAAAGGAGGAAAGAGAGGCCAGGAGGGAGGGGACGAGGACAATAGAGGGAAAGAGAGGGACAGACAGAGAGAAGCAAGGATTCGGGGAAGACAGCCTGACAGACTTGGAGACAGACAAAGGGATAGACATGGGGAAAGAGTAAGTGAGAATAAGAACAGGAAGGAAATAAGGACAGAGCCAAAGAGACAAGGCAGGAAGTCTCAAAAGTTTCACCTGCAAAACCCCCAGAAAGTCAGACACCGTGTACTGTGTTCAATACTCGCTCAGAGAAGACATGCAAGAAATCTATGCTGGGTGGGTGAGTGGATGGATGGATAGACAAATGGATGATGGATGGATGGACAGATAGATGAATGGACCGATGGATGGATGGATGGACTGGATGGATAAATAAATGGATGGATGGAGACTGGTTAAGATGGATGGATGGAAGGAAGAAAGGAAAGAAGGGATGGAGGGAGGGAGGAAGGAAGGAAAGGTGGAGTGGACAGATAAATAAATGGATGGATGGATGGAAGGAAGGATGGATGGATGGACAGATAAATAAATGGATGGGTGGATGGATGCATGATGGGCCAACGGATGGATGGATGGATGGAAGGAAGGATGGATGGACAGGTAAATAAATGGATGGGCGGAGACTGGTTAAGATGGATGGATGGAAGGAAGAAAGGAAAGAAGGGAGGGAGGGAGGGAGGAAGGAAGGAAAGGTGGACTGGACAGATAAATAAACGGATGGGTGGATGGATGGATGGAAGGAAGGATGGATGGATGGATGGAAGGAAAGAAGGATGGATGGACAGATAAATAAATGGATGGGTGGATGGAAGGATGGATGGATGGAAGGAAGGATGGATGGGCAGATAAATAAATGGATGGGTGGATGGATGGATGGAAGGATGGATGGATGGATGGATGGAAGGAAGGATGGATGGACAGATAAATAAATGGATGGGTGGATGGATGGATGATGGGTCAATGGATGGATGGATGGAAGGAAGGATGGATGGAAGGAAGGAAGGACTGGACAGATTAAATAAATGGATGCGTGGGTGGGTGGATGGATGGATGGATGATGAATGGGTAGGATGGCTGGCCAGTGTATGGTGGGTGTACTGGTTGGTTTTGTGGCTGGATGGGTAGATGTTCTGGTGGGAGGGTGGATACATGGGTGGGTGGATTAACAAGTGGGTGGGTGACTGAATGAATTGATGAAATGATAAATCAATTTAGAATGCAGTGACTACCCCACAGGCCAAGCCACTGGGCAAAGGGTGCTATAACCACTTTACCTCCCTCCTCTCGGCAAACAGTATTGAATATGACCAGGCTCCCCGGGATGTCCCAAACCCACATCTCCCCAACGTGGGGGGAGCTCACTAAGAAGGCACAGACCTTCAGGAATCGTGGCTCTCCCTCCCTCCTGGTCCCTGGGCCCACAGAAGCCTAGATGGGCTAGGGGGACCTGGGCCAGTCCAGTGCCAGAGTGGTCACACTGTCTGGCCTGGAGAGAAGATGGGCTCACCAGCTCTAGGAAACCCACCCCTCTGTGTGGGACTGAGGAAGGGCTGGGCCTACAAGGCAGGGAAAAGGCCTGGGATGCTGAGGCCCTCTCCTCCCTCCCTCACTCCAGCCCCTCTGGCCCAGGCTCCCAGCCCCCCAGCTTACTGGATGAGGGTGCATGTCTCAGAAGCATTTCCTTGGGGAAGGCAGGCCAACTGCTCCCCTTGGACGGTGCTAACTACAAGCCACACTTTACTGGGCACCTATTATGTGCTGGGCACTGTGACCTACTTGTTCCACGTGCACCGCCTCACGAGCCCTCATAATAAGCCCTCTATGAGGTAGCTGACGCCACAGCCCATTCCACAAGTGCGGACACTGAGGCAGAGGGACTGGGTAGCTTGCCCAAGGTCAGGCCACAAACAAGCAGCAGAGGCGGAGCCACCCGACTCTTGAGCCCTCTCTTGGACTAGCCCTCTGAACGCCCAGGGGAATCTGGCAGCTGGGGTCCCTGAGCCCGAGAGGCAGGCACCTCCCCCGACCCCCGCAAGCAGGCTCAACCACCCGCCTCAATGCCAGAGAGCTGCCCGACCAAAGCCCGGGTGGCAACGAGAACACTGCTGAGGGGGGTGGTGGACGGGCAGAGTGAAGACAGTAGGCCTGACAAGTACTGAGTCCGCTGCGGCAGACTGAAAACCTAGTGTGACAGCTCCCAGCACACCGGCTCCCCCATCCACAAACGGCCACCTGGGGGACCTGCTGGCCCTACAGCCCTGTGGGCCACGGCCACGAGCTCAGGCTGAAGGGCTGCAGAGAGGCCGCAGTGGAGGGAAGGGGGCCAGGCGGCCAGCACTTCAGGAGAGACACGAGGCCTAGGCCGAGGCTGTCATCACGTCCAAAGGCCAGGGTGACCCAGGGACCCCCCAGCCCTCAGACACTGAGACCACAACCCTCTCTCTAGCGCCCACAGTGCTAGGTGCCAGGCACAGTGGGTGGTCACGGGAGTCACACCCAAGGCGGGAGCCCACGGACACAAGTCAGCTGGTGATAATATTCCAGGGAAGCACTGCCAAGAAAATAAAGCATTAAAATGGGCCTGAGAATGACAGGGGTGGGGCTACGCTGGAGCCAGGAGCTGAGACCTAACGGGCAGGAAGGAGGCAGTTGTGAGCCGAGGAAAGCTTGGGTCTGGCAGGGGTCACGGCCAACGTTCAGGGCAGGATGGAGCCTGGGGGGGTTCCAGAAGCATCAGGGAGGCTAGAGTGTGAACAAGGAGGTCGGGGTGGAGATGAGGGTGGAATAGAAAAGGGACTCTGCAGTCAGTCCAAGCCGTGGGGGTCCGGGTTTGCTTTGTGTTTTCAAAGGTGACCCTGGCTGCTGAGCGGAGCATGGTCGGTGAGAACTGGTTAGAAGGCTCTAGAGGGGACCAGCCGGAGGGGACAGTGGTTTGGACCAGGGACACAGAGAGGAGCTGGCAGCTCGGGAAGGCTCAGGACGTGCTCTGGAGGTGGGAGCCCCTGGCCTTGCTGAAGGACAGGCTGCAGTCTCTGCTCTGCGGGACTTTGGAGGCCTTCCTAGAGGCCCTGGGGCCAAGCCCACCCCCCCCACGCCCTGCCCTGGAGTGACAGGTGCAAGCAGGTGGGAGGAAAGGTGGTGGGCAGGCGACTCGGACCGAGGCCCAAGTGGAGTGAGCTGGGTGCCCGCCAGTCTGGGGACACCTTCCCTGGCCTCCTCGCCTCCCTTCCCCTCCAAGCCCTGACACAACCAGGGAGAGCCAGAACGCATGGGAAAGGGGGACAGGGGACCCCATCAGGGGGTTGGTGAAGTCCCAGAAATAAGTCTGTTCACGAGCGTTCAGCTGTCCACTGGCCCCATCAGTGCCACAAAGGGCCACGCCCCGAGCACCACTCACTGAGGAAGCCAGTGACCAGCTTTACCAAGGAGCCAGCTTCCTAAGTAGAAAACAGCCATGGGTTTCAGTGCCTGTGCTAGGCCTCTGGGTTCCCTTCCAGGAAATGGGCCTAATTCCCTGGACCCCAGCACGTAACAGTCAACTATTGTCCCAATATTGTCCACCCATGTGTGGCCACCTCACCCCCACTCCCGTCACCCCAGCAGGCTCTTTGCAAACTTGGCTGCACTACCTGAAAAGCAGGGTGAGGCCCCAGTCACCCTGTTAAAGGGAACAAGTGGGCAGGGGAGGAGACCCCCCCAGTGGGCATGGCCGCCTGGTGGGAAGCCCCTCAGTAGGAGAGGCAGAGCAGAGAGGAGCTGCCGCCCCTGGGTCCTCCCCTCCTCACCTCCTGCACACAGGAGTTAAGGTGCCAATCTGTGGAATATGCTCCCCCCTGGGGCCAGACAGCCCCACTCCAGGGCCAGGGAGGGCTCCGGCACCGCCCACAAGTCCCCCAGGAGGGGCCGTGACTCGGTGCGGGGAAGCTGCGATGTGACAGCGTCCCCCAGAAGGGAAGGAGGAAGGCTGCTTGACAGGGTGAGGCCCTGCCCAGCTGTGCCAGGAGGGGAAACGTCCCAAACAAACGGTGAGCGTTGAGTAAAGAATGATCCCGCGAGGCTACCCCTGACGCACAAGCCCTCTTTCTGCTGAATTCTGGAGAGGGGTGGCAAGGGCAGGGGCGGTGGCCCTGCGAGTCAGGCCCGGAGCCAAAGCAGGGTGGGCTGGGAACGCCACTAGCCGGGCGACCGCGGGCTGGAGGCGCCGGCCAGCGCTAGGGCGCGCCAGGAAGACGCCGGCGGCCCGGGCAAAGTGCTTGAGAGCGACAGTCCCGGCTCCCGGCGGCCGGGTAAGGGGAGCGGGAGTCCGAGCCCGCGCGCCTCACCCCGGAGCTTTCGTGGGCCCGGAGGGAAGCCGCCCCAGCCAGGGCGCTCGCCCTCTCCTCTAGCACGTCCCGTCCTCCGCCCGCTCCGGGCCCCACCCAGCCCACCCTGGGGCCGAGACCGGCCGGGTCCGGGTATCTGGTCCCGCCTTCCCCCGCCCGTCCCCGCGAGGCCAGGGGTGCGCGGCGCGGGGCGAGAGTGCCGAGTGCGCGGCACTAGCAGCCGAGCGAGATTCCCGCCCCCTTCAAGGGCACGCGGGCTGACCCCCGCGGCGCCGCGTCCCCTCCCCGCTTCGGGCGCCCGGCGCAGGCCCCCGGCGGTCCTCCGCCCGCGCCGCGGCCAGGGTGGCCCCTATCGTACCCGCCCTTGGCGGCCCGCGCGCCGCTCCCCGCCGCTCGCCCAGCCCCGCGCCCTTGGCCGCGCGGCGCCAGCAAGGCGGGAACGCAGCCCGGCGCCCCTTCCCGCGCGCCGCCAGCGCTGCCCGCGAGGTCCGGCCCCGGGGCCCCGCCGGTCGCCTCGTCCCCCGCCGCCCGCCCCGGGCGCAGCCGGCGCCCCGCTCACCTGACATCTCGTCCTCGTTCTCCATCTCGTCCGCGAACAGCCGCGGCAGCTCCTCCTCGGTGCCCAGCGGGCCCCGCATGCCCGGCGCGGGGGGGAGGGGAGGTGGGCGCCCCCCTCCCGCCGGGCGCGGTGCCAGCCTTAACCCGTGTGCTGCCGGACGGGCGCGCGCGGCGGGCGAGGCGGCCTCGGCGAGAAGATGGCGGCCGCCTGCCCCCCCCCACCCCCCCAAACCTCCACTCCCCCGTCTCGACCCCCTTCCTCTCGGCCGCCTTCGCCCCGCTCCCCGCAAAGCCCGGGCTGCTCCGCCCACCGCGCCCCGCAGCCTGAGTCCCGCAGCCGGCCGAGGCGGCGGCGGCAGCGCCGGCGGCAGGCAGCAAGAAAGGGGGGGGCGGGAGGGGGGGGCGGCACACATGCCCGGATTGTGACGTCCAGTCTGGTTGCTGTGGCAACCCCATCCCATCGTTCCGGCAGCGCGACTAGTTAACAGCAGAGAACAAGTTGGGGGGACTAGTCCTGAGACTCTGGGTGCGGGGTGGGGATAGGGCGCTCCGGCAGGGGGAGCCGTCGAGGCGACCACGCGCCCGGGGACCCGACGGCCGAGCTGGGAGCTGGGACTCGGGTGGGCCGGGCCCGGTGGGAGGCGGGGAAACGCCGGCCCGCGCACTCCCGGCAGGGCCCAATGCCGCTGCCGCCCCCGCCCGGGATGGGTCCCCAAGGGCGCGGAGGCGGGGTCCCCGGGGCAGCGGGCAGCGAGCTCCAGTATTTCGCTCACACGCGCCGAGACCCTGGTCGCCCCGCACCGGCCGCAACACGCTTCTAATCCCCTTTCCAAAGAGGATTCGAAAAAAAATGCGTCCCGCACTTGGGGAAGGGCCGCTCTGGAGACAGTGGGTCTGATTCCTCCAGAAAAATCTGTACAGGCTGGCTCCTCCCTCACCCCATCGCGCCCCGCTCCCACCGCACACGTGCCCACTTCCAAAACGCCCCTCCAGGCGGGGTCCGCTTTAAACACATCCGGACCCCCGGGGGTGATGCGGGCTCTGCGTTCTTTGTGCCCAAAACTCCGCGCGGAGCGGGAAGGAACCGCGCCGCCAGCCCTCGGTTGTTAAAGGTGAAGATGGAGGCCGAAGCCCTCGGGAGCAAGACTAGAATTTTAAACACGCGCCACCAGCCTCGGCTGCAGCAAGTCTTAAAGCTACTCTACGAACGCAAAAGTTTCAGGGGCGGGCTTTCTACCCCTAGAAGAGCCAGGAAAGGGCGGGCGCTCTCACCTCACTGCCTGGGGCCAGACACGTTTGGGGGAAGCCACTGGAGACCCAGTCATGCCAAGGACCCTGTCATGCCAAGGACCCTCAAGATCTACCTGACTTGGGAAGCCCAAAGCAGCCAGGAGGAGGTTTCCTCTCTGGCACCCACCCCTCTGGTATTGGCTGAGCACCCGCTCCATCCAGGTGGGCACTCACCTGTTTCACCAGTACCCGAGCCACTGGCATCACCAGGAGGGCTCTTCCTTCCTGGGGACTTTGAGGAACCAGGAGAGTTGTGGGTGCTTGGCAAGGGCCCCTAGTGCAAGACCTCTTGGGGAGGTGGCCACAACCCACTCCACAGTGAGTCCAAGCTGTGACCTGAAGGTGATGGATGGCATGGGGGGCGGGGGGGGGGGGGAAGCTGGAGAAATATGCAGCACATTCTTCCTCCCCCTTCCGACCTAGTGAATTGACAGCAAGCCCCAAACCAAAGCTCCTCTGCAGTCACGTTTGGGAGAGAACAGTCCAGCCTCCCGGAAAAAGTGCAGGGCACTGGGAATCCCGTCTCCAGGATCCCTTTTAAACCACGTTAGGAGAGATGTTGAATCTGCCCCGAGCAGGTGGCCTGCAAGGGCCAAGGGAAGGGCCGCAGGGAAGCGGACTAAGAAAGCAAGGGATCCTCCTGGCCTGAAGCTGTATTTCACCTCCTGGACACGTAGCTGAGGGAACCTCAACCACTGAGGCTTTAGCAGGCCTGCATTTTCCCTGGCAAGGCTGCCTTCCTCTTTCCAGACCTCCTGTTTTCCTGAATGTTAACCAGGAAAAGACCCTAAGTGCCACCAAACTGCCCACCCCAGTCCCCAGCCCTGCCCTCAACCCCTCCCACATGGTGGAATGAGTTCAGGACACTTCCACAGGTCCCTGTCCCACTTCAGAGAAACTGTGACCTACAGCATTTCCCATCACCAGAGAGCCCACCACACACGCACCATTAACCCTGGCTCCAGTTCCCAAGGTGAGGTTAAGTCAGACATCATTCAACGAAGAACAGTTCCAACTGCTTAACTTGGCAAATCAGAGTCGAGATGTTCATCACTCATAATCCTCTCCCCGTCCTTGTTCTTGCGATGGCTGCAGCTAGGTAACAATACTTAATGACCAAAACCAAAGCAAAGCAGAAACTGGAAGGACAGAAACAAATGGATTTTTGCCTAACAATCTCTAGTAGTATTTAAAGGAGAGCGTTGATTACTGTTAAACTATTAAATATACATTTTAATAACAATGGACCAAAAACGACTGCTGTTAAAAACAAGCCCCAGGGCTTCCCTGGTGGCGCAGTGGTTGGGAGTCCACCTGCCCATGCAGGGGACACGGGTTCGTGCCCCGGTCCAGGAAGATCCCACATGCTGCGGAGCGGCTGGGCCCGTGAGCCATGGCCACTGAGGCTGCGCGTCCGGAGCCTGTGCTCTGCAATGGGAAAGGCCACAACTGAGAGGCCCACGTACCGCAAAAGAAAAAAAAATAATCTGCCTGCCAATGCTGGGGACACAGGTTCAAGCCCTGGTCCGGGAAGATCCCACATGCCACGGAGCAACTAAGCCCGCGAGCCACAACGACTGAGCCTGCGCTCTAGAGCCCGCGAGCCACAACTACTGAGCCCGCATGCCACAACTACTGAAGCCCGTGTGCCTAGAGCCCGTGCTCTGCAACAATAGAAGCCACCACAATGAGAAGCCCCTGCACCGCAACGAAGAGTAGCTCCCGTTCGATGCAACTAGAGAAAGCCCGCACGCAGCGACAAAGACCCAACACAGCCAAAAATAAATAAATAAAATCAAAATATTTTAGAACGGACCTATAGACTGTCAAACTGAGGGAAGTCAGTCAGTCAGCCAAATTTCATATATCGCTTATGCGTGGAATCTAAAAAAATGGTACAAATGAACTTTACAAAACAGAAATAAAGTCACAGATGTAGAACACAAACTTATGGTTACCAAGAGGGAAGGGGGGGGAGATAAATTGGGAGACTGCGATTGACACACCACTACATGTAAAATAGGTAACTAATAAGAACTTACTGTATAGCACAGGGAACTCTACTCAATACTCTGTAATGACCTATATGGGAAAAGAATCTAAAAAAGTGGATACATGTATAGGTATAACTAAATCACTTTGCTGTACAGCAGAAACTAACACAACATTGTAAATAAACTATACTCCAAGAAAAATTCATTTAAAAAATCAAAACTATTTTTAAAAATATATTGGCTCTGTCCAAGGTTACCAAGCAGAGGCCTGTCCCCTTGGTACTGCCAAATCTGTAGCTGTCTCTTGTCAGGGACCCACCTCCTAGGGATGTGCCCCCCTCACAGGAAGGGGGGCCCGCACAGGGCCCTGCTTACAGCCTTGTGAAGTTTGGGGTAAGTCAGCAGAAGGGCCAGGCAGCAAGAGGAAGGAGAGCAAGCTTCCAAGCTCCCCTGAACGTGTCAGTGATGGACCAGGGGACCATTATCACCATACTGGGGTCCTGCTCACCTTCCAAGAAACCAAGAGACCCCTAAAAAGGCTGAGGCCTAAATACCCCAAAACATTCTGTAATTTTGACCAATTGTCTTAAAATATATTTGATGTGATCCAACTCTCCCACTTTCCCCCCATCTGTGACACCAATGTTTCCGAACACCTCTGTGCTAGGCACCACCTACCAGCCAGCACTGGTCTATTTCACCACGTGGCTCGTCCCAAAATGCTAGGAGGATGACACTACTCAGAAAAGCACACCTTCACCACTGAAAAAGCCACAGAAAGGGGTAGCGGGGGCTTTTGAAAGGAAAGCAACAAAATTAAACCTCAGATGAGATAGTGTTCACCCAGCCAAGGGTGAAGCCGTGCTGGATTTGGAGTCAGCTGAGAACAAGGCTGCACCAAGTTCCTATTTCACTACCTTTATGCACTTAAATCTCAGCGTGAAACGCTCCAAGACCCAGTCTCTTCCTGTGCCTTGATCAGGCAGGTGAAATGGGTCTAAACTGTGGCTCGGGCACAGCTGGGATAATGGGTGCCATGTAATTCAAGTTCACATCACGTTTCCACCAGAAAGTCATGTGTTTGCAAAGTTATTCTCCGGCTCTGGGTCTGAAGAAATTCTACATGGAGAGTTCGGTTATAAGTCAACTCCAGAACCTGAGGCACCGCGGCATAACTAGGGTGAAGAAAGTGGGAATAAAAGACACATGCTCTTCTCAAACTTAATGAAGTCCAAGGTCATTGTTGGTACAGCAATTCATCAGTGAGGACAACCAATTTATTGTTGCTAAACAGATTAACATGCCAATCCTTTAAAAAAAAAAAAAGCCTTGTACAATAATAGTAGCCATGCGTTAGCCACTTTAATATAAAATGTGATCAAAAGTCAAAATACAAGAGTTCAAAAGGCATAGAAAAACCAAAAAGTTTCAATTTTATTACAAGTTTTAGATTCTGGGAATAGTTTAAAAAAAAAAGAAACTTATATGCTAATTTCAGCCCAGGGCTAATTTTTTTACAACCAAACTAAGAATTACTACAAGGGAACATCAATGCAACAAACAAGTAAAATTTGCAAACCCAAGTCACAAACTTGCTAACAAAGTTAATAATCATGGTAATGGACAGCACCAAAGAGCGACTGACGCTCAGTTAAATTTGAAAGAAACACTGCCTCCTCCAGGGCGGAGAAACAGGCAAACAATTCTGCTTCAAGAAATTTGCATAGAAATAGAAAATGCTAGAGCCTTTACCACAAATGAAATTACAAAGCCTCAACAGGTTAAATTCAACCCAAGGAGCACCAGATGTTAAATTGGAGCCAAGGTATGACTCAAAACATTTAATTTCCAGCTATGCAACTAGAAAGATCACAAGAATTTCAGGTGTGGAAAGGCACCCTAGGCAAGCTCTTGAAAGACATGAATTTGATACAACGTAACCTTAAAACAATGCAGACATTCCTGTAAAATTTAAATTTTAGAGGGCACCGTAAGGCATCAGGATCTCTTCTCAAAGTCACTCTCGATATTGTCAGCAACAGTCACATCTTTATGATCTCATTAATGACCTTTCACAGATCTCTAGCCTGTACACGTACAGCAGAACCCCCAACATCGTGGGAAGCCCTTTCAGTTTGGCCCTGCTTAACGTGTTTGTAGAATGACTTTTAAGCCCAGCTGTGGCCTAAATGGTGTGAAAGGGACTACTCCCTGGGCATCTCAAGACTTCTCTTCAGCCTGAGCTGTCTCCCAGGCCCCTCTCCTCCACACCTGCCCCCGGGGTAAGACTCCAGAACTCTGGGATTCTGAGCCTGACCCCAGGCAACCTCACCGACACCCACCTTTGGAAGCTCCACTATTCCTCATCTCCAGCTCCCCCTGGTGGGGTTCAAAGTGACAGTTTGGTGCAAGGACTTGTAGAAACAATGCTTATTTACAAATTCGTATTTTGTAGACCTCTCCTTAATTGAACACCTGTGACTTTTACAGTCGCTCTCCAGACCCTTTCCAGAGGTGTAGTAGAATATGCGAAGCAAAAGGACATTTTATTTCTACAGGAAGAAAAAGGATTAACATACATAGTAATAACTGTGTCCATCAAGAGTAATTTGTAATCAGAAAATGAAGACAAATGCCCCAGAAGCCTGCATTTTATCGACACTGCCACTTTCCCAAAAAAAGAACCTCAGAAACAAGTCACTGGATCTGCTTTCAGTGAATCAGGAGTTCCCACATTTGTATTCCTCAATCTTTGAGAAAAGTACCAGATGAAACTGACCCACCCCTTTTTGTGTAAAATAGTAACTAACTGAACTCACATCTCCACGCCCTCATCCACCTGTTCAATGACAAACAGTAGTCAGTTCCCTTGAAGGAGACTTACACATTTTGGTATTTCTACCAAAAGAACTGAAATTTTAAAGCAGAAAAAAAGTTTAATTACAAGCAAGTGAGTGGCAGCCCAAGTGAAGCCCTTTTACTATGATTTCCAATTTTCTGTTCAATCCACACTGCAGAGATACAAGGAAAGCCACCATTTTGTTTCCTAAATTTTATTTAAGAATTCATACAAAATACTCCAGATAACTGAGTTTCAATCCTCATCTTCCTCCTCTTCTTCATCTTGATTAATCTGGAAGTAACGTAATTCGTAACTTTCTTTGCTGTTAGCAACTACGCGTAACCAATCACGGAGATTATTCTTCTTCAAATATTTTTTGGTGAGATATTTCAAATACCTGCAGAGAAAGAACACTTCAGAACTGTACCAGATACAAGGCCTTCTTAAATTCTGAAACACTGTAACTTTTATGAAACCCCTGCATTCAAAGTCGTAACAATTCAAGGTGTTTTCCCATGGTTCAAAAATGGCAAAGACAGGCAAATATTATAGCCAGCCAATGCTCTAACGAGAATAAACATCAATCACACTTCATCTAACCTGGACATAAAAATGAGAACAGATTAAGATGGGACTGCTGTCCATGAAGCAACAGCCCTCACCTATAAAATGGTTTTTAGTGACCACTAGGGAAAGAGATCAAGGTAGTAATTTGGCAATTAAGCACACAATCTCAGTACCTTTGATTGAGAAACTGCTGGATTTCCAATGAGCTCCAAGTACTTCACCTCACTGACTGAAACCTGCCATTGAGGTTGCTGGGTTACTGGGACCGGGCCTGAGGGTCGTGTCACACACACACACACACACACACACACACGCTCACTCCTGCTGCGTGACGCTCATCTCCCGATGCCCCCCGCCCCGGCAACCGCCCTGACGGCGACTCTGCAGTGAGAGCACTTGGCCTCTCTAGTCCATCCACCCAGCGGCTGCCTCGGCCTGAGCGAGCTCAGCAGCCAACCCTGCACAGCGCTGTCAGCAAACTCTGTTCACCTAAAGGCAGCGATGCCTCTTGTGCTCAAAAGAAAGCCTGCAATCCTGTTTCATCTCTCATCTGTCTGCTTATGAGGCCCTGAGGTTTATCTATTCTGGCATCTTCCCAAAGCCATAAAGAGGAATAGAACGCCCAGCAAACCCAGCACTGGGCAAATGAACCTCTCCAGACCTCAGACTCGCCCTCGGTAAACAGGACTCATGATACTGAGCATCTCTTCAGACTAGTACAAGGACCAAATGAGATGCACAGGCAAACTGTGGCACTTTAGCCAGGACCCAAATATTAACAAACCAACAAACTCAACACCTCCAAGAAACGAACACTGTTCAACTGTCTTACTTACGCCAACAAAGCAATCTTCACAAAGATGTGAAGATCTCAGTTCAATTCTACCCACTTTTCCCTACATAAAAATAAATCAGTTTGTTAGTTTCATCTAAAAAGTATTCTTTTTTTTCCATTTACTATTTCTACTATATTGTATTCAGGTGAGGTGGTTAATTCAAAAGTTTAGGTGGTTTGAGTATTCTCCTAATAGAATGTTGGGGGAAGCTAGGTTAAAAGCGCTTCCCTGAGAGCTCTGCAGAAGCCCAGGGGGGGGTGTTAAACACACCCTGGAGGCCCTCCAGTTGCCCCGTCTCTCACTCCATCAAACTGCCTTCTGCACAAATGAAATAACGCAGTCAGGCAGAACAGGAGTAGTTCACTTAGCCTTAAAGTCATCTCTTGACTGTTTCAGTTAAAAATGGAAGCAAAGGGGACTTCCCTGGCGGTCCAGTGGTTAGGACTCGGCGCTTTCACTGCCGAAGGTGCTGGTTCAACCCCTGGCCGGGGAACTAAGATCCCGCAAGCCGCACAGCACGGCCAATAAATATTGATTAATTAATTAAACCCTATTCTTTAAATAAATAAATAAAAATAAAAGCAAAGGCTTAACTATAACCAACTTGTCCTAACCCTTCAAACTTCCTACCGTTTGATTCAGTTTGATTAAACGCTCCTAAGAATTATACGCCAGGCTCTGGGCTAGGAGCTAGGTATAAACACGTCCAACTCCGTAGTGACTTGTAACGTGTTTTTAACCTCATTCTCAAAACCAAAGACATAAATATATAGCAGGGCAAGTGAACTGCTGTCTCCAACTTAAAAAAACTGGCCCACAGGAACTAACAGAGTGGCTTCAGTCTAAACTGAGATTTCAGACCCCTCACCTAATTACAGTAGCATTTGCGGGGGGGGGGGCGGGGGAAACCATAAACTTAAAAATGAAAGCTCTTCAACGTCATCTAGAGGCAAAGGAAGCAAGATCTTCACTTTTAAGAACACAGTCTAAGCAAGTCCGAGCATCTTTACCGCTTGAAATACTTTAGCCTGTGAAAAACAAAACTGTAAAAATCTACTAAGAGTTGAATACTTTTAACTACCATAACATTCATCCATTCATCCACCACCCCCTACACTGGACACTGCTCCAGAGGCTAACAGAGGTAACCACAGAGCAGATTACTCAAGGTGGAGTAACATTCCCGGCCAAGGTGGGGGTGGGAATCTTAGTGCTAGGATGCAGGCAAGAAACGCTCATCTCTTTACCATACCTTTTGGAAAAAGGCACCTCGGAAGTTACAGTGATCTTGCTTTTGCTTCTTTCGATTGTTACAACACCTCCTCCGAGATTCCCAGCTTTTCCATTCACTTTGATTCTTTCCTGAAGAAACTGCTCCTGTAGAAATCATCAAATTGACCAGTTCACCCATCTCATTTTCTTTATACTCCTAACTCTAAGCAAATATAGTTCATTAAATGTTCAATCTTAAAAAAAAAAAGAAAATCTTTGGCCAAAGATCTGAAATCTAGGAACAGCAATTGGAAGATGGTATTCAACTGTTTACATATGTAACTGAAAACATCCTAGCATGAACATACGTGACTATTCCCACACATATGCTCAATGTGCCTCTACGCCATGCAAGGCTCTGACTCCTGGGTCTCGGGAGAGAGTAGTCAGGAAACCTAGGCCCAAACTTACAAGATACAGGCAACCAAAGTGACAAACAACTTCTGGACCTAAGACATATGAAGAATTGTCCTCTGTGTGATAAGAGAAAATAGGTCTTCGATCCAGCAGAAGGAACAAAAACATACAGTGACCAAAACAATTACAGATCTGCTGAGGGGCCACGTGCACCATCACCGAACAGCAGAAGGGACAGTGGCCTAGGAGCCCAGAGATGGACTCTGGGCAAACCCCCGTGGAAGCCTGGGCTGGTCATTCACTTCCATGGGTTTCAGGAGTCTCTGACCAAAAAGGAGGACTCTTTTTTGGTTTTCTTGCTATTGCAATGCTACGAAGTCCCTTCAGCTCCCAACTCCTACAGTCCTCTATTTAAAAACTCCAATACACAATATGTTAACTGGCAACAGGTTGGCGGGTGGCGGGGGGGGGGGTGATTAGGTCAGAAATCCTGACCTTTGCATCTCAGACTCATAAATGACTCGTGTTTTCTATCCTCAGGAGGCGTCTAGAAGGAAGACAGTCACATACGCAGATCAGTACAGAGGGAGGAAGGGAGAAGGGAACATCCCAGACACAAACTGGAAGAAGCCACAAGTTACGAGGGGCAAGAGGCCACGGAGAAAAGCAAGAAGTCATTGGCTGGAGAAGGAACTAAGGAGTCAAGTGAAGGACTTCTTGCAGGACAGGCCAGGACACAAAAGGCATCTACCAGAGGGTAGTGAACTACAGGTTACCCGAATTCCACGCTTTGTAAGTAGTGGCTGTAAGGCAAACCTCTGACTTTTCTATTTGAAAATTATTCTTGTTGTACTATTTATCTCGCAGTAGTTGACCTTCTGGACTAAAGAGGAAATGTCAAGTTAGGGTTCTGCACAATATGCCTGAATTCCCCCGAGCTTGGCTGTTGGAGAGGAAAACAGTAAAACGCCACGGCCAAGTTGCAGAGTCAAAAATGTGACAATGAGGTTAATTTTTCTAGACTTATGTGAAATAGAGGAATATTGGGGAATGGGGCCAACATGAGGGTAAAAAATCAGTACAGAGCAAGGCCTGAAAAAAACCAAAAGCTCCAATTACAAATCAGCAAACAGGATATTCTCACAGAAACACTGAAGCTCTGGTGCTTAATAAAAGAGAAAACTCAAGGAGATGCTGCCATCTGTCCAAGGCCCCAGAGCCAAGCATCAGGCCCAGGTCACAGGCACCCCCTTGGCCCTGAGGGTCAGGGTCCACAGCTTACACTT
The DNA here is from genome assembly GCF_963924675.1 of Phocoena phocoena. Taxonomy (NCBI): domain Eukaryota; kingdom Metazoa; phylum Chordata; class Mammalia; order Artiodactyla; family Phocoenidae; genus Phocoena; species Phocoena phocoena. Next base: position 4,370,564 of record NC_089219.1, read on the forward strand.
AAAACACACTCAAGTGCAAAGGTGTGCCTGTTTCCTAGTAAATTTTAAGTAAAATCATCTTTGGAAACTGAAGATGATGAGGTAGTTCTCTGGCACTGACGTGCTAGAGCGCATCTCCTTTACTCCTCACAACTGCTACACGGGAAAGCAAGGGTGAGAAGCGGAACTAGACAAAGCTCCAGGGTCAAACAGTAGAGCCAGAAGAGCAGAGTAGCCGGGGCCAGCCAGCAAGCATGCTCCAGGAGGTCTTCTCAGCAACAACTCAAAGGGTTCACTACTGCCCAGGGTGACATCGAGGGTGTAACTTACAAAATTGGCCGCATCCATGATTCCATCTTCTACAGGATGGGTACAGTCAAGAGTAAACTTCAGGACTTGCTTCTTTTTTTTGCCCCCCTTCACCACAAGCTTTTTCTAAGAAAAGTATACAAATGATAACAGAGATGAAGGCATAACCAGTCGCAAAAAAAAAAAAAAAAAAAAAAACAAAACACTCAACAAAAGCAAAACTACTAGAATCGTAAAAGTACACACAAATACAAAAAAACCATGAAACTGTGTTCCCCTGCAAAGGCGCCCAGAGTGGACGCCGGATCACAGTCAAGATGCTGCTCTACAAACCTGGGGTCATGCCCTCTTGAAGGGGAAATCATGCTAGCACTCCTGACCCACGTGCACTTTCCAGCCTCGCCGGTTTCTATGAGCATGAAGGTCTGTTAGCTTATGAACTACAATAAAATAAACGTTTCCTCTTGTTTGCCCTAAAATTTCCAAAATAAAGTTAAAGGAATACTCATTCGTTTTCTTCCAGGATTAAGACACAGGCGTGCACATGCCTTGCGGACCCAAAACAGCTTTAATCTGCAACAAATTCGTGTCCTAACTTTCCAGGCTCGGGTCCTGATGCAGTTTAGCCGTTTTCCCTTCGTCCTGTCTCATCTACCTTCTCAGAACAGCGACCAGAACTACACATCCCAGCAGCCCATCTAACCCCAGCTGGGACAAGGATAAAACTAAAACTTAGGTTCTAATCATAACGTTAATGGCGACAATTCCTGGCCTTTTGACTGATTTAATCTAGCACTTTCAAACCACTAGTTTAACGACAGGGTTCCAGCCTCTGCACTCTCAGAAAAAACCTCCTATGATTCTTCTCCGTCTACAAGTGTAACACCGTTAAGAAAAGCATTTGGACAACCTACTTACCCGCAGGTGCACTTGAAAAAGCCTTTCAGAATCTAAACAGACCTTTCCAAGAATCCGTCTTACCTCTCTTCATGTCTCAAAAAACTTCACCTAAAACCTGTATCAACTGGGTCAATTTTTCAAACGTTCAGCTTTCAACAAGTCACTTTTCCCCCGCCCCCAACATGTCTTCCTAGTAACAATCAAAAGGGCTGCTTCAAAAATCTAGCCCCAGAAATATACAATCAGCAAATAAAAGACCTGCCGGCAAGAGTCTCCATACCTCCCAAAAGCATACACACGCCTAGAAGCCTTACAAGCCCACCCAGGCAGAAAAATGGAGAGGAGCCGAAAATGTTCCCCAAGGGCGTCCCAGCAACGGAGGAGGGTAGGAAAACTTCCTCCCAGTAACCTGGGAGAACGATCTGCAGCCGGAGTGACGCGAGGGCGCCGCGCGAGGGCCCAGTCCCAGCCTGGCTGAGAGCGAATGGAACTGGGCCCTCACCCGACCCCTAAAAGGGGCTGTAGAGCTGCACCCTGAAGGTTTAACTTCCTCCGCAGACGCGAAAGGCTCCTCTAACCCGGGCCTCCCTCTGAAAACAGGCCGGCCACGCCACCTTCCGTGGACCTTTCCACTGGTCACCGAGGGCGCCGGGTCCCCTCCTTCCCCGCCTTCCGCCCAGGTAACCAGGCCCAGGCCTCGGCTGCCTCACGCCGGCCGGGCTCCAAGGGCCGCTGACCGACCCAGGCTGCAGTCTCAGGCTGCCAGCTCCCCGCTGGCCGCGCAGGCAGGGGCCCAAGCCCAAGCCGCGGCCTCCGAGAGCCCCGGGTCTGCCCCTCACGCCTCGGGCCGCGGCCTCCTCCGCCCACAAGGTGCGGGGCCCGGCGGCCGCCCCAGCGTGCTCCGGCCGGCCTGCTAGCCCGGCCCCGGCAGGATGCTGCAGAGAGCCGTGCACCGCGAGCCAGGCAGGGGCCGGGCCGGCGAGGCCCACGTGCCTCTCCCCAGAGCCGAGGCCTCACACGGAGCCATACTAACCACTGGCGCCATCGCCGCAGCGGAGGCAGAAAAGGAGTTGGGTGAACTACGCAGACGCAAAGAGTCCGCAGCGCGCAGAGCACGCAGGGCTCAGGCCGTACTAATCGCTCTGCCACGCCCCACGGTCGCCACCATCTCGCCCTGTACTGTACGCTCGGGGAGCGATTTCTTTTGCCTGAATGCAAAACCTGTCCTCTCACCCGTCCGGAGGATTGCAGGGGGAGGGAGGCAGGGTGGCCTGTCCCACTGCGACGGATCGGAGCGGGGAGCCATGCTAGACTACCCCAAAGAGAAATAAAGGGGTTCGCTCTACTTTTGCAAGTCTTAGAAAGAAAAAAAAAAAAATTAAGGAAATTCAATAATCCATAAATTACCAGCTACTGGGATGGGAGTCGAACTCACTAACTTGGGGAGGTGAGGCCTAATTTGGGGTCCTGATGCCCGAGAGCCCTTGGCTTCTTCCTACCTAAAGCGCCCAGCCTGGAAGCTGGTGCCGGGGGTGGGGGGATGGGGGGGATGTCTCCCTGCGCTAGCCCTCTTTGCTGCAGTCAGGTACACTGTCCACCACCTCAAGTTCAAGACGCCCACACTCCCATCATCACCTCCTAGCTTTCCAGTTTATCCCTTCTAGCTTCCCAATTCCAAACATTCTTCTGCCGGCGCTCCCCAAACTGGCTTATAGACAGGAATCACCTGGGAATCCCTTAAAAATGCAGATTCCAATTCAGTGGGTTTCAGTGGCCTGAGATTCTGCATGACTCAAAGCTCCCAGGAGATGCTGGTGCTGCCGGTCCACGGACCAAAGTTGAGTGGCAAAGGTCTTCATGCCCAGACCTACAGTCCATGGACTGGACCACTTTCACCCACTCTCCCCACGTCGTGTCCTTGCCAGTTAACAATCACTCACTTGCACACACCCTCCAGTCCCTGTGTGCCCTGTACTCACCTAGCAGAAGCCCAATCCTGGCTCACAGTGGTGGGGAGGAAACTCCCCATGCTGTCTGGTCTAGGTTTATTTACCCTCAGGCCTAGTCTGCCAGACGACCAAGTTCCAAACCCACCCTGCTGTTCTTTTTTTTTTTTTTTTATATAAATGTATTTATTTCATTTATTTATATTTGGCTGCGTTGGGTCTTTGTTGCTGCGCACGGGCTTTCTCTAGTTGCGGCGAGCGAGGGCTACTCTTCGTTGCGGTGCACGGGCTTCTCATTGCGGTGGCTTCTCTTGTTGCAGAGCACGGGCTCTAGGCACACGGGCTTCAGTAGTTGTGGCACGCGGGCTCAGAAGTTGTGGCTCGCAGGCTCTGGAGCTCAGGCTCAGTAATTGTGGCACACGGGCTTAGTTGCTCCGCGGCATGTGGGATCTTCCTGGACCAGGGCTCGAACCCGTGTCCCCTGTATTGGCAGGAGGATTCCCCACCACTGCACCACCAGGGAAGCCCCCACCCTGCTGTTCTTGACTGCAAACCACGTTTCTGCTTTACCACCTGCAACCTGGTCAGGTTCTTTCAACGGGGGCCTAGAGGGGAGATTGCAGGCTGGAGAAAGAAGAGACTTCTCCCTGTTTGCTTCCTGCTTGTTCCTGTTCTGTTGGTGTCACCTACTCCTGCTTCTTCATCCTGGTAGCAACAGTTGGAACATTCCAGAAACAGCAGTTGAATACAGTTTGCAGTTATTCCAACGCTTGTAGAACCAGCCTCATTTTCTTCTCCCCAGAAACCCCAGCCCCAGCTGAGCAGCACCCCTTTCTCATGTATCAGCTTCCTGGGCCCTGTTCTTTAAGTGTCTCCATTTTAATAAGACCACCTTAGGAGTGGTAGCCACTTCCTGAAGTTGCTACTGTTCTTTTTTTTTTTTTTTTTTTAATATTTATTTATTTTGGCTGTGCCAGGTCTTAGTTGTGGCACACGGACTCATAGTTGTGACATGCGGTCTTCTTAGTTGCAGCATGTGGACTTCTTAGTTGCGGCAGGCATGTGGGATCTACTTCCCCAATCAGGGATTGAACCCAGGCCCTCTGCATTGGGAGCATGGAGTCCAGTCTTGATACCTAGTTAACAATCCTTAGTGTTCTTCCTCCCGAGTGACATCTCTCCTAACTCTGAGCAAGCCCAGGGGCTGTCTAACAATCTTCTAAGTGATTGTTCTCACATCTCTGGTCAGAATGCCACCTCCTCGCCCCAAAACCTCCCTCTCAGCTGATGACTTCCATTGCTCTTTTTTTGAAAACATAGAAGCAATCCAAAGAGAGTTTTCAGACACACCTGCCTCCACATCTACCCATCCAGCAACAGCTTTACCCAGCTCTGCCTTTCCTCCTGTTACTGCGGAAGAAGCATCCTTGCCCCCATCTGAGGTCAACCCAACACTAGGGCATTCATCTGGCATACTTCCGCCTACTTGAGGATGTCACTCCAGCAGTCCTTGCCCCCCACCCCATGAAATCATCAATGTATCCTTTCTTCTGGATTTTTTTCCATCAGCACTCAACCATTCTTTAACATCTCCCATCTTGGGATTTACTTGGTAGCGCAGTGCTTAAGAATCCGCCTGCCATTGCAGGGGACACAGGTTCGATCCCCGGTCTGGGAAGATCCCACATGCTGCGGAGCAACTAAGCCCGTGCGCCACGACTACTGAGCCTGCGTGCTGTAGCTACTGAAGCCCACACCCCTAGGGCCCGTGCTCCGCAACAAGAGAAGTCACCGCAATGAGAAGCCCGCGCACCACAACGAAGAGTGGTCCCCGCTCGCCGCAACTAGAGAAAGCCCGCGCAAGCAACGATGACTCAACGCAGCCAAAAATTAAAAAATAAAATAAAATAAAGATAAAATCCCCCATCTTAAAACAGAAAAAGCAATCTCTCAACCCCCAACATTCCCGGTTACTTACCACCCCTTTTGTCTCCTCTCTACTGTGGACTGAATGTTTGTGTCCCCCCATATTCATAGCTGAAATCTTAGTCTCCAAAATGATGGTATTTGGAGGTGGGTCCTTTGGGAAGTAATTAGATTTATTAGCGATCGTGAGGGTGGGGCTCCATGATGGGACTGGTGCCTTTCTAAGGGAAAGAAGACACAGGAGATCTCTCTTGCCACGTGAGCCACAGGGAGAAAGCAGCCGACAACAGGCCAGGAAGAAGGCCCTCCCCAGGAGCCAGAGCTGTTTGCACCTGCTCTTAGGCTTCCAGCCTCCAGAACTGTGAGAAATTTCTGTTGTTTAAGCCGCCCAGCCTGTGATATTTTTGTTACAGCAGCCCGAACTAAGACAATCTCTTTAACCAATTTTCTTGGACGTTTCCTCTGTGTACTGTCTGCAATTTCTCTCCTCCCACTTCCTGTTGAACCCACTCTGGTGAGGCTTTGGCCTCCCCCCGCACCCCCCCCCCCCCAGCCACTAGCACAGCTCTCATCAAGGTCACTGGTGATGCCCCCCTGCTAAGCACTGGGGGCGGGTCCTGGTCCTCCTATTCCTGCTTCTGTAGCATCTGACACCACAGGTCACTCCCTCCTCCTTGCTGACCCTTCTTCGCTGGGCCCCCAGAACCTCAGGCTCTCCTCCCGCCTCACCGGCTGCTTCTTCTCCGTGTCCTTGCTTCTCCCTCCTCCTCCGCGGACTTGAAGAGCCACAGGGCACAGAGCTCCTCTCATCTTCATCTGCACTTGACCTTTGGCATGCCCCAGACGCATATCCTTAAATACAGCTCCCCAGGTCTGTGTGTGCAGCCTCCATCTTGAACTAGTGACTTCTCTAAACCAGAGGGTCAAGGTGACCACCCTCACCCCCATGAAACCACTCTCACCTCTCCACCCTTACCCCCACTCTCCATTCCCAGCCTCACCCCCCAGCCTGTGTCCCTTCATCTCCACCCACATTGGTCTTCCTTTCCTTCCTCTAAATTTATTCCAACTTCTGGGACCTGGTACTTGCTGTTGCCGCCACTTTTTTTTTTTAAGTCTTTATTAAATTTCTTACAATATTGCTTCTGTTGTATGTTTTTTTTGTTTTTTTAGCCTGGAGGCATGTGGGATCTTAGCTTCCCGACCAGGGATCGAACCCTCACCCCCTGCATTGGAAGGCCAAGTCTTAACCACTGGACCGCCAGGGAATTCCCACCTTGGCTTTGAACTCTTCCTGGCTTTTCTTGTGTCTGATTTTTTCTCATCCTCCAGGGGCTCTGCCCAGGGTTATCTAGTGTGTCCTCAGCTCCACCCCCTCCCAGCTGCCCTCCATCACATCATCCTGATTCTTTCCTTCAGAGCATTTAACACAGTCTGTCATTATTGTACTTGTTTATTTGTGTACTTGGTTAACCTTGCCTGGTGGGTTAGGTGCCCTTCTTGTGTATGGCGCATGGCAGATGCTCAGTAAATACTACTCAAAAGTAACATTGTCAGGATTAGATGACATAATACAAGTAAAAGAGCTTTGAATAGTATCTTGACCCATAAACATTGACCACTGTTTTTATGACTTGGAGCACAAATGGAAGCAGGGCTAGGGAGGGTCCTTAAAAGAATAGGTAGTTCCTGCCTAGAATTCACTTCCTTTCTTCCCCCGGCAAACTTCTACTCATCCTTCAAAACCCAGCTGGAGGGGGCTTCCGTGGCAGCGCGGTGGTTAAGAATCCACCTGCCAGTGCAGGGGATACGGGTTCGGTCCCTGGTCCGGGAAGATCCCACATGCTGTGGAGCAACTAAGCCCATGCGCCACAACTATTGAGCCTGCGCTCTAGAGCCAGCGTGCCACAGCTACCGAAGCCCGCACGCCTAGAGCCTGTGCTCCGCAACAAGAGAAGCCACCGCAATGAGAAGCCCACGCACCGCAACGAAGAGAAGCCCCTGCTCGCCGCAACTAGAGGAAGCCCGCATGCAGCAACAAAGACCCAACGCAGCCAAAAATAAATAAATAAATGTTGTTTTTTTTTTAAATCAGCTGGAATATTATCTCCTAGTTTTTTCTAGTTAGTAAGATTGGTTTTTATAACTTTTTTTTAATTTATCTATTTTACTTTTGGCTGCGTTGGGTCTTTGTTGGCTGCATGCGGGCTTTCTCTAGTTGCGAAGAGCGGGGGCTACTCTTCGTTGCGGTGCGCGGGCTTCTCATTGCGGTGGCTTCTCTTGTTGCAGAGCATGGGCTCTAGGGCTCGTGGGCTTCAGTAGCTGTGGTTCGCGGGCTCAGTAGTTGTGGCTCGCAGGCTCGGTAGTTGTGGCTCGCGGTCCCTAGAGCGCAGGCTCAGTAGTTGTGGCCCACGGGCTTTGTTGCTCTGCGGCATGTGGGATCTTCCTGGACCAGGGATCGAGCCCGTGTGCCCTGCACTGGCAGACGGATTCTTAACCACTGTGGCAGCAGGGAAGTCCCTGATTAGTAAGATTTTATTGAGCACCTTCTATGGGTTAGGCAGTGGGCCTGACTCTGATTTCAAGAGGGACCGCTACAGGGGCCGCTTTCCCAGAGCTCAGGGTGACATGTGCAGAGAAGGCGGGCACGCTGGAGAAAATGACACTGGGTGAAACAATCACTTGCCAGGCTAAGAAGGGCAGAGGGGGCCCAGCTGAAAAGGCTCAGAGCTTCCTCTATCACGCTCCCACCCAAACCTACCTTGGGAACTCGCTGATGATGGGCGTGGGGCCTTAATTATTTTGGAAGCTTAGGGTGTGCGTTTCACTTCACTGAAGTCTCACCTCATCACCGGGCGGCTGCCCTGTTCTACCCCAGCTCTGAGGCTCTGAGAGGTCAGAAACTTGGCCGAGAGACCCAACCTGCCAAAGGCAGCCCTGGGCTTCCAAGCCCTGTCACGAGCTCTCCCGAGAACTGGAGTGTCTGTGGGAGGGAGGGGCGGCTGCTGCTCTCGGGCGCCCTCGACTACCCGTCGAGGAAATAGGGCCGCGCGGACCCACTCCTGTCCCGGCCCAAATCCGACCGCACAGAGCCCGGCCTAGCCAGCGGGGCCGTATGAGGAGCCCGCAGCCAGGGTCCTCGGGCCCCGCTCTGCGCGGCGCTCCCGGCTCTGTCACCGCGGGCAGGGTCCAGTCCGAACCTCGAACCCTTGCCCGGCGGGGTCCTTTCCAACCGCGCGTTGCCGCCTCTCCTCCTCCGGGCCAGGGGAGCAGTGGCCGCGGCCGTGGCCGCAACCGGAGCCCTGGGTCACAGCGGCGGCGAGCGCCGAGATCCGTCCAAGTTTTCGGCGCGAGGCAGCCGGCGCCGGCCTTGGGAAGGTGGACGGGGCCACCGCGCGCGAGGCTGGGGGCGCCTGGCGCGGAAGGGGTGTCGGCTGCGGATCACCCAGAGGACACCGGGAGGAGAATTCCTGGGGTGGGGGGGAGGGGAGGGGGGAGGCCCGGGGAGGCTGGGCGTTGGGTAGGAGGCACCGACTGACCTTCCAGGGCTGCCGTGGAGAGGCGGGGAGGGCGGCGGCACAGGGTCTGGCCCCTCCGCGCGCCTCCTGCCCGTTCTCTCCGCGCCCGGCGCTCCAGCCCCCAGCCCCGGACCCTCGCTGCCCCCCGCTCCACGACCGCTGGACGCGGCCCGTGGTCCAGCGGGCCAGGTAGGAGGGAGGCGGCGCCGGGGCAGAGGGGCCGCGGGCGCCCCCCCGCCCTCCTGCGCTGTGCCCGAAGATGTCGGGAGCTATCTTTGCGCCCCTGGAGGGCCCGGGCGCCCTGGACGCGGCGAGCGGCCCCCCGCTCGTGTGCCCGCTGTGCCGCGCGCGGTACGAGCACCCCTGCCTGCTGGACTGCTTCCACGACTTCTGCGCCGGCTGCCTGCGCGGCCGCACCGCCGACGGCCGCCTCGCCTGCCCGCTGTGCCAGTGAGTGCCTCGAGCCCCTTAAGACGGGAGACTGGCCCCGCTGGGCTGGGACCTAGGTGCTGGGAGGGCAAGGCTCTGACTCCCTGTGGAGACGGCTGGGAGAGGCTGCCCGCAGCCTGCACCTCTCTGCCAGAGAACGTGAAGGCTCCAGCCCATTTTACAGATGGGGTAACTGAGACCCGGGGTTATGGCCCAAGGCCTCCCACAGAAAGTCAGGGGGCGAGGGCGGGCTAGAGTGCGCGTGCTGTCGGATTCAATGCTGCTGGAGTAGGGGATCTCAGCTCAGCGCCTGGACACTCCCAGTAACTCACTTGGGGGTCCTGAAGTCTTCAGTCAACACAAGCAGGTTATGTTGGCTCAAGTTACCCGGGGTGGCCCTAAATTTGCCCGATGCCGTGAGAGGGGGTTGAGGGGAGCCTTCTGCCTTTGACACCCTGAGTCGCCAGCCCCATCCCGAGATTCCCCTAGGACTGGAAAGGGATGGGGTCAGAGAGCACTGGCTGAGATATTTACAGACATCAGACCTGCAGGCATCCCACCTCCCGCCACCCTATTTTTAGCTCCAGACTGGAATGTCTGGAGTAGGAAGGGGGTAGGGAGCCTTAGGGAAGGGGCCTCTGGATCTTGGCTGGAGCTTCTCCGCAGACACCAGACGGTGGTGAAGGGCCCCAGCGGGCTGCCTCCGGTGGATCGGCTGTTGCAGTTCCTGGTGGACAGCTCAGGGGATGGTATGGACGTGGTGCGCTGTGCCAACTGCGACCAGGAGTGCGGCAAGCAGGCAGGGGCGCCTGGGGGTGGGGTGGGGAGCGGAGGGTGCCAGGTTGCACTGTCCTGACGCTTGCAGTGTGTGCCATGTCATCAGAGGATCACCCATCAGGGCATTCTCCAGCGCCTCTCTAAGGCGTATCCAGAATGTGGGCCCCATTTTACTGGTGTGGAGACTGAGGTCCAAAACAACTGCCTTGGGCCAACACCAAGATAGTTGCAGGAGTTAAGGCTATTTCGATTTGGGGAGAGCTTACTGGTCCCCAACTCAGAACACAGTTGTGAATTGGAACAGGAAGGGCATGCCAGGGCACAGGCCTAGGCCAGCCCTCTGGGGTCCGCTGCTACCTGGGTAGCTGTGAGCAGCTATCAACAGCCCAAGGGGAAGTGAGGACATTGTGCCGTTGGGGAGGGGCGATCCTGAAAGACCAGGGAGCAGAGGCCAGGCTTCAGGCTGGACTGTGAAGGGCACGCGAGACTCTCTCTGGCCTGTGGAGGCTGGACCAGGTATTCCAAATCCCAGGAGGATGTCCCTGCAGGAGCAAAAGGTCTGGGAGGGCGGGCAAGTTCTAGAATATGTGCTACGCAGAAGTACAGACATAACCAGCAGGAGGTGAGGGGCTGGAGGTCGGGAGAGCATGGGGAGGAAATGGCCTTGAGTGCCAACGTAGGAAGTTGGGGTCTGTGCTTTCATAGCCATTGCTGGGGTCGGTGCCCTGGGGAAGGACTCTCAGCCCTGGGGAAGGGCACCTGCAGGTCTTCACTTCTTTTCGCCTCCCAGCCAAGTTCCCACTCCAGATGGCCGGCGTAGGCATCCATGTGGCTACTAGTGAGGGCGCCAAGGGGGGGCTTCACACACACACACAGGCGTACACATACGTTTTTGTTATAGGTGAAATGTTTTGCAAATGCAGTGCCTGCCCTCCCCACAACCCCATGTAACCCCCTCCGCAAGACCGTCCTGGGTAACTGCTCCTTACTGGACCTACTTACCTATTCTCTGAGCCTCAATATTCTCGTCTGTAAACTGGGTACATGAGAGCGCTGCGCGTTGGGGTTACATGAAAGGGCTGCATGTGACCGCGCGCCTGCCCCAGGCCGGGTCCAAGACGCACAGCCACGACGTGCGGAGGCTGCAGTTCCCTCGCGGGCTGTGATGGGATCAGGCTCCCAGTTCACGGGCGGGTTGAGCCCGAGCTCTGTCCGCAGGACGCAGAGACCACGTACTTCTGCAACACGTGCGGGCAGCCGCTGTGCGCGCGCTGCCGCGATGAGACGCACCGGGCACGCATGTTCGCGCGCCACGACATCGTGGCCTTGGGCCAGCGCAGCCGCGACGTGCTCCAGAAGTGCAGTGAGTGCGGCGTGCCGGATGGGGACCAGCGCTGGGCGGGGACGGGGGCGGGCACCGGCCGGAGCCCTCACCGCCGCACTCCCCCCCTCCGCCGCAGCACTGCACGCCGAGCCCTACATCATGTTCTCCACCGACAAGAAGTCGCTGCTGTGCATCCGCTGCTTCCGGGACATGCAGGGGTGGGTAGAGGGCGCGGGAGGTGAGGGGGCTGGAGGGTGGCCCGGAGCAGGGGTCATCCGCGGGCTCCCCGTAGGGAGAGCCGGGCTCACTGCGTGGACCTCGAGTCGGCGTACGTGCAAGGCTGCGAGCGGCTGCAGCAGGCGATGCTGGTGAGCGCGGGGTGCCCGGCGCGCCGGGGCGGGGATTGAGAACGCGCGCCCACAAGACTGAGGCCGCCCTGTCCCCAGGCGGTGAAGGCCCTGCAGACCGCCACAGGGGAGGCCATCGCACTGCTGCAGGCGATGGTGGACGAGGTGCGACGCAGCGCGGCGGATGAGGAGGCCGCCATCCACGCCCTCTTCGGCAGCATGCAGGTGAGGGGTAGCGGGGACTAGACAGCCACAGGCTGAGCATCCTTATCAGCCATGGCCGGTGCCCAGGACACAGGGCAGGCCCCTCCCCCCGGGGGCCCGTGTGGAGTTTCCAGTGTAGCAGGGCAGCAAGTCTTGAGCTGCTTTCAGAAGTTACTTAATCATCGGAGCTGCCAGGAGAGTTCTAGAGGTGGAGCACGGGCCTGCCCCAGGCTGGCGCTGGTGGTGAGAGGGTGTCAGGGAAGACTTCCCCCAGGAGGTGACATTTAAGGTGAGGGCACTAGGGCTCTCAGGCAGTGAGATGCAAGAAGGAGGTGGCCCGGGCAGCAGCGCTGGTGGGCCGGAGAGAGCCAGCCTAAGCAGCTGTGTGGCTGGGGCCCAGGGGACTGGGAGAGCGCTGGGAGGTGGCGGGGCCGAGTTTGCCCAGCCAGTAGCAGACCTTCCCTCCCAGGACAAACTGGCAGAGAGGAAAGCGCTGCTGCTGCAGGCTGTGCAGAGGTGAGTGGTGGCGGGCGCTCCATCCCCTGCCCCTTGACCTCCAGACATCTAATCTCATAGCCTGGGCAGGCGCCGGCCCACCCTGGAGAGCAAGACATCCAGGTGTCTACCGGTGAGGAGGAAAGCTCAGGGCTCAGGGAAGGGGTGTCAAGGAAGGATGCACAAAGCTGGTGGGGAGATGGAACCACCCAGCTCTGAGCGCGCCCCCAAAGTGGGGGTGGGCAGCCCTCCCCTTGGAGATGAGGCTGCCTGCTCCTCCCCCAGCCAGTATGAAGAAAAGGACAAGGCCTTCAAGGAGCAGCTCTCCCATTTGGCTACTCTGCTGCCCACCCTCCAGGTAAGGGGAGCTGGGGGCGCAGGGCCGGGCACCCAGCCCAGGCACTGAGCAGTGTCCCTCTCACAGGTCCACCTGGCCATCTGCTCTTCCTTCCTCAGCTTGGCCAACAAGGCTGAGTTCCTGGACCTGGGCTATGTGAGTGCCCACAGATTCTGTGTCTCCCCCCCCCTCCCCACCAGGAACCCACCCTGCACACTAGAGCCCCCCACCTCAGGGCTGGGCAGCCTGTTACCTGGAGGCTGGACCAGGAGGGGGTCTTTGGGTAGCCCCTTCTTCCACACCATCATCTACAAAACATTTAGGGGCTGGCTGAACCCCTTTTAATAGGACAGCAGGGAATTCCCTGGCGGTCCAGCGGTTAGGACTCCACCCCGTTCAATCCCTGGTGGTCGGGGAGCTAAGATCCCGCAAGCCACGCAAACCGCGGCCAAAAGCTAAATAAAAAAATAAGAGGACAGCAAAGCCTAGAAGGGAGCATAAGCCTCTCCCCCAAAGTGCAGAGTGTCTACTGGAGTCCAGACCCCCCAGTCTTTCCTGTGGATTTGGGGGCAGGGGTGGTGTGGAAGGATTGGATGGCAGGTGAAATCCTAAAGACGGACGCGTCCTCCGGTCCTCCCGCCTCCCTGTCACCCCCACGCCCCCACCCACCTGAGCGCAGGAGCTGGTGGAGAGGCTGCAGGGCATCGTCACGCGGCCACATCGCCTACGGCCCGCACAGAGCAGCAAGGTGGGCGGGGCCGCGGGGTGGGCCGGGCCCGGGGGCGGAGGCCCGCGGAGTCTGGAGCTGCCTCACGAGCTCGTCCGTCCCCCCAGATCGCCAGCGACTACCGCGCCGAGTTCGCGCGCTGCCTGGAGCCGCTGCTGCTGCTGGGACCGCGCCGGGCGGCGGGTGCCGGGGGCGGTACCAGCACGTGAGCCGCAGGGGCGCCGGGACCGGGAAGGGGATGCGGGCACAAGGTCCCCGTTGGGGTGGGGGCCGCCCTTCCCAGCTCGCCGAGCTCCCCGCGCCGCGTCTGGGCTCCAAAGATGTCCACGCGGGAGGGAGAGTCCGCCCAGCCTGGAAACAGCCGTCGGGGCCGCCCTGGATCGGAAGCGCGTGGCTGACCTGGAGTGGAGCCAGGCCAGGGGTGGACAGAGGGACTCAGGGGCTCCCCCAACCGCCGCCGCTGCACCCGGACTGGGGTGCCTAAGCCCTGAAAGGGAGGGGTAGCTTAGGGTGGGGCCTGGGTCTCCAGAAGCCGCAGGGGGTCTGGCTTCCGCGGGGGGCGGGGCCCAGTCTAGAGAGCTGGAGACCCCCGGGGGAGTTAGGAGAAATGCCTAAGCTGGATACGTCTGCTAAGAGCTCCAGGGCCCCAGGCAAGGGATGCTGGGCATCAAGCCAAATTTGCAAGGTCGAGTGTGTGTGAGGGAACATACTGTCTGAGGATATCCTGGTGGACTCTTCTGCACATTGGCGTCACCCTCAGGATTTAGAAAAAATACCCTGCTGATGTCACTGGTCTTGGGTGTACACAGCCTCGCATCAGGTTTTTTCAGAGCTCCTGCGTGGTTGTGGTGTGCAGCCTGGGGTGAGAGGGCTGAGAACGCGCTGGGAGGCTGGAGGAAGGGAAGACCCTCTGGAACCCCCACGTCTACATCCACACTAGTTCTCTCCCCAGGCTAGCAGGGGGCTCGGGCCCCAAGGTGCTGATGGGACCCAGCTGCCCCTCCCCCGTGGGAAAGATGCTGGGGTCACCGGTCCAAAAGCCCACGCTGCACCGGTCCATCAGCACCAAGGTGCTGCTGGCAGAGGGCGACGATTCACCCTTCACGGAACACTGCCGCCACTTTGAGAACTCCTACCGGGTGAGGGGGCCAGGGACCTGCCAGCTGGGAAAGGCCCCACCCCTTCTCGCCAAGGTGCAGTGGCCAAATCTAGTCCTGGCCACCTGGCCTGCAAGCCGTCCCTCCACTGAGGCCCCCGCAGTGCACCCAGCCTGCAGGTAACACAGGCACTCACGCCGTCTCTCCCCCCAGCGCCTGCAGGCAGAGATGCAGAACCTGAAGGACCAGGTACAGGAGCTGCACCGGGACCTCACCAAGCACCACTCGCTCATCAAGGCCGAGATCATGGGCGATATCCTGCACAAGTCCCTGCAGGTGGACACACAGATCGCCTTGGAGTATGCTTCCGTGGAGGGCATGAGAGCAGTCTTCCAGGAGGTAGCCCTTCCCGAGGAACCTCCCTCCCCTGCAGCCCCATCTGTCAGCATGTACACGAGCTACCCCAAGACAGGAAGGGGGAAGAGGACCTTGGCCTGGTGCCCCAGGAGGCCCTCATGTGGCAGGCTCTGGAACCTGGGCCTTTGCTGCCTGGAACCACGTGAACTGGCTGGGCGTGCCCTACGGCTCTGAGTAGCTAGAGGACAGAAATGCTGCCAAGGGAAATTCCAACTCACGGCCACGTGCAATATCCAACTTACTTTCTCTTTCAGATTTGGGAGGAATCCTACCAGCGCGTGGCTAACGAGCAGGAGATTTATGAAGGTCCCGGGCAGCTGCTGGGCGCACCCCTGTCCTGGAGCTAATCCACATGCTTTCAGGGGGAGGAAGCCAGTTACCCACTAACCAGATACGAACCCCCGTGCTCTTCCCCCTAGCTCTTGACGTTGCTTCACAGCTGCTAACTGGCCCCCAAATGATATATCTGAGATCAGGATTCAGTAAGTAGGATGCCTTCACAAGTCTTACCTCACTCTTTAATTAGAGGTAGTCGCTGAAATAGTTGGGTTATTGCGATGGCTCAAGGCTGGAGAGTACGAATTTGAAGCCAACAAGACCTAACGCTCTGGCCTGGGCCCCCACAGCCCAGCTCCATGACCTTCTCCAGCTGAAGCAGGAGAACGCCTACCTGACCACCATCACCAAGCAGATCACGCCCTACGTCCGCTCCATTGCCAAGGTGAAGGAGCGTTTAGAGCCCAGGTGAGAGCAGGGAGCGTTCCGGGGGAACCAAGACACTTCAGAATGTGCGTAGGAAAGGTGCCACACCTCTGGGAGAGCCCCTTTCGGGGAAGTCAGCGGGCCAGGTCATGAAGGTTTAATCAGGGCATCTGGGAGGACCAGGTGCTGGACATCTGCCAAAACACAGACCGAGCAGGCTGCTCTGAGTTTCTGCTCTTAGGCACACAACTGCCCCTCTCTTTACACCTTGGGGGTGTAATGAGGGTCCTCAGCTGATCCAGACAGCAGGACACAGAGCAAAGAGAACTTCCCCAGTACACGGTTAAGACAAGTCTAGATAGGAACCTGGACCAGGCTCTCAGCACCATACTTGAGCACTGGAGGTGTTAACAGTGGCAGGTCCTCAGTGTGCCTGCCTCTCAAGTCTGAGCCCCAGGGTGGTTGCCCTGTAGGGCTGGTACACAGTGGTCAACCTAGCCTCTCCCTCCACCACCCTCCAGGGGTCTCCATTTGCCTCACTCCAAAGTGAGATCTCCTGCTGCCCACAGGACACGTGTCCCCTTTCATGGTTTGGTGGAGCCCATCCCCCAAGCAGCTCCTTGAGAAAGGGTACAGAGAAGGGACGTGTTTTGAACAGCGTAAGGCTGCAATATCTTTATTCTGCCTTTGCACTTGACTGATAGTTTTGCTGGGTATTGAACTCTAGATGGAAATTCTAAGTTGGAAATGATTCTCCTTCGAAGGCATCACTCTATTGTCTTCTAGCTTCCAAGGCTATCTTTGAGAAGTTTGAAGGCATTCTGATTCCTAATCCTTGTAATGTGACCCACTTATTCTCCTTATTTATTTTAATATTTATTATTTATTTCGGCTGTGCCGGGTCTTAGTTGCGGCACGTGGGATCTTTAGCTGCGGCATGCGGGATCTTTAGTTGCGGCATGCGGACTTCTTAGTTGCAGTGTGTGAACTCTTAGTTGCAGCACGCATGCGGGATCTAGTTCCTCAACCAGGGATCGAACCTGGGCCCCCTGCATTGGGAGCACAGCGTCTTACCCACCGGACCACTGGGTAAGTCCCCGCTTATTCTCTCTTCAGAAGCTTGTGGAATCTTCTCTGCTCCCAGCGTTCTGAAATTTCACATTGGTGAGGGTCTAGTCCCGTCCATTGGGTAGCGGTGGGTCCTTTCAATCTGGAAATTGTTTGGGCATATTTCTTCTTGAACTGGTTAGTTGATTTTCTCCACTTTTTCTCTTTCTGGAATTCTTATTGGGTATTGGCCTTACGGGGCTGGCCCTCTGATTTACCGTCTCTTTTCAGTCTTGTTTTCCACCTCTTCATCTTTTTGCTATACTTTCTGGGAGATTTCCTCTCTTATCTTCTGACTCTTCTATTTAGTTCTTCTTCTTTTTTTTTTTTTTTTTTTTGCGGTACGCGGGCCTCTCACTGCTGTGGCCTCTCCCGTCGCGGAGCACAGGCTCCGGACGCGCAGGCTCGGCGGCCATGGCTCACGGGCCCAGCCGCTCCGCGGCATGTGGGATCTTCCCTGACCGGGGCACGAACCCGTGTCCCCTGCATCGGCAGGCGGACTCTCAACCACTGCACCACCAGGGAAGCCCTAGTTCTTCATTTTTGAAGAAAATTTCCAAGAGCTCTTTTAAATGTTTTAAATTGTTTTTCATTTCCAAAGAGGTGTTTTTGGTACCCTGACTGCTTGTTACACAGCATTCTGTTGTTGCATGGACAGAGTATCTTACCCCTTTGGGGGCCGATAGATGTTTTTTTGCTTTTGTTTTTTTAAGTTTCCTTCTCCCTGAAGTCTGTTTCCTCCAAGTTACGTTTTATTTAGGTTTCTACCCTCCCTGTTAAAGGCTTTTCTCAGCTGTCAGGAAATCTTCAATTACCGGTTCATGTTAGGAGTTGGGGTGGAGGAGAGCAGGCTGGAAGCTCTGAGCACATGGGCGGTGCTTTGGTGTAAGGGATCTGGGTGGGCAGCGTTTTTTGTTTTGCTTTGTCTTAGTTTTGATGCCCCAATGTCAGTTTTAGATCTTTGCCCAGTTTCCTTCCTGGAATGTCACCGTATGGAGCATCTGTACACACAGCTGACTTTCTGTCTTTCAGTAGTTCTCAGTGTGTCGCACCCTCCCAGAGACTAACCCTTCAGTACTGGGGGTGGGGGCAGCGGTTCGGAGGTAGGGATCTTGACCTTCATCGTCCTATTTCAGTCCCACCCTCCTACTTGCAGAGGCATTGGGGCTACCCGTTCCTGGGCCCCCTGAGGATTCTGTGGTGGGAACTGGTCGGGCCTCCGCCGCTCAGGTCTGCTGAATTAGTGACCATTGTCTAGATGCTCTCCAGTTCCAAAATTTTGCTGTTATCCTTTCCTGCTGTCAACCTGGAGAGGTTTTTTTCCCCCTCATTGTTTTGGTCCCTTTACTAGTTTTAATGAGTCTGGGGAAGAAGGAAAAATTAGTGTGTGTGTGTGTGTGTGTGTGTGTATGTGTGTGCGCAATTGCTGTATTAATCCAGAACTGCCAAGCCACCTTTAAAGTGACTATTTTAACGTCACACTGAGAGGTTGCACTCATCATGCCTTCTGCACAATTTTGATCAAATCCCTGTCCAGCCAGGACTAGTTACAGTGTCCTCCTAAGCTGACATTTACTAACCAGTTTACTCCAGATACTGTGTGATTCCATTTATAAAACCTCAAAACCAGGCAGAACTAACCTCTGGTGTTAGCAGTTGAGATTGGGATTATCCTGGGGGGCCTCTGGGTGGAGGTGACATCCTGGTGCCGCCTACCCAGCCTGTTCACGCTGTGTGCCCGTTCTAAGCCGTGCTCTTACCATTGGCGTCCTTTCCCTTCTGTGTGCTCTGCTTCGGTGAGCAGCTGGCTTCAAGTAGGGTCTCCTGCCTGCCTGCAAGGGGCAACACCCCGGCAGAGTCACATCTCTGTGGGGAAGTGGCCTCCGTGCTTGGTGTCGGCAAATGGGAAGCTCGGGCAGGAGCCCAGCTCCTGGAGGTTTGGGGCAAGTAGGGAGGCTGCCTCTACCCTTCTTCACAGCACTGCTTTCCAGGTATCTGGAGCTGCCCTCTGCTTCCTCCCCTCCCACTGCTGGCAGCTCACACCAACCCCACCCACCAAATCTTCTCCTGTTCCCACCATCAGCAACTTGTGGGCTACATCCCTTGGCCTCGAAGCAGCACTCGTGAGCCTGGACTGTCTGTCACCTTCATCACACTCTTCTTTTGCTTCTGAGACGCCCCACACTCCCGGTTTGGGTTTCCTCCTGCCCCTCCAGCTGTTCCTTCTTCTTTTGTTTTTTTTTTAAAGGGAAAGAGAACCTTTTTAAATTTTTTATTTATTTTAATTTATCTTTATTTATTTGGTTGCACCAGGTCTTAGTCGCGGCTCGCCAGCTGCTTAGTTGTGGCATACGAACTCTTAGTTGCAGCACGCATGTGGGATCTGGTTCCCTGACCAGGGATCGAACCCGGGCCCCCTGCTTTGGGAGCGCGGAGTCGTAACCACTGGGCCACCAGGGAAGTCCCCCAGCTGTTCCTTCTTAGTCTCTTTGGCTTTGGGCTCTGCCCCCTTGGCTCAAGGCCCAAATGTCAGTTCTCCCCAGGGCTCAGTCCCAGGCGTTCTCCTTATCCTACACCCTCTCCTTAAGGGGCTTCACCCAGTCTCCTGGCTTTCAAACCCCATGGTATTGCAGATGACCCCCAATCCCCCTCCCCAGCACAGATCTGCCCAAGCTCTAGACTCATCTCCAAGTGCCCCTTCCTGGGGGAGTCTCCTCTTGGTGGTCTCAGGGCACCTCAAACCCCACAATGGCCCCGAACTTGGTTTCCTCCCCCCCGGACGTGCTACTCCTGTTTCGTCTCAGTGAAGGCATCACAGTCACCCAGGAGCTCAAGTGAAAAGCCCAGGAGACTTGGATTCCTTCCTTTCCCTCATCCCTTATTGCCAACCCATCCTCAAGTCCTGTTGGCTCAACTCTCTTGGTCCGCCTGCTTTGTCTCCACTGTGACCCTCAATCCAAGCCGCCGTTGTCAAGCCCCGCACCCTGGCCCCCCCCGGCAAGCCACAGTCAGCGGTCTTTCTAAAGCCTATCGTGCTAGGGCCTGAAAGTCCTTCTGGGACCCTCTCTGCCCACCTCTGACCACGTCGGCCCCTCCCCACACCCCAGGCACAATGGCCTCTCAGTCCCGCAAAGAAGCTAGACTGGCTGCCACTTCCCTGCCTCTGCCTGGAATGTTCTTGCTCCTTCGTGTTCCATGGACCTCATCACCCAGGTCTCGTCAGCAGGGAGGCCTTCGCAAACCACCCTAGTGAAAGCAGGTCTCCCTCACTGTCACTCCCCACCATCCGTCCCGCTGGGGCTCCTTCCCAACCTTGGCGTGTCTCCCCCCCGCGGAACGGGTCTCCCACGAGAGCAGGGCCCAGCCTCTCTCGTCCACTGCCGTGGCCCTGGCCCTCGGCAAATATTTGAGGCCCAAAGTGTTTGCTCAAGTCCGGTGTCTGTGCAGTGAGCCTAAGCTCACGCAGGGGGCTGGCTCTGCAGCACCCACATTCCTGGGAACTGCTTCCTCTCACGCAGGTTTCAGGCCCCTGTGGAGGAACCGTCAGACCATCTCCAAAACACGCACGATGATGGCGTGAACGGCGAGGCCCAGGCCAGGTAAAGTGAGTCTTTCCAACCTGAGCGGGCAAACGATGTAATCTCAGAGACAAATACAGGCGACAAAGACTGACCTCCGGTTTTCTTTTGGTCCCAACTTGCCATTGACCAGCTAGCTCTACGGCCTCAGCTGGGCCTCAGTGTGTAAAACACAGGGTCAGAGGGGTTCTTAAACTGGGTGGTGCCTTCAAACAGATGACCTCGTAGATGACAGATGTGACCTTGACAGACATGACGTGAGGTTTCTAACTAGGGACAGCCGTGGTTGCCGCCTGCCCAGCCCACACCTCTGAGAGCGCAGGCTCCTACACCACTGTGACTCGAGAAAAAGGGATCGAGGGTTATTTCCTCCTGTGAGAGAGCATTGCTACTCACTGGAGCCACAGTGTTTGCCAAAATGACTGCCAGAGGGAGAAAAGAATGTGCGATAACAGATGTGTCACTATCACAGGCTGATCTTTTCGTAGTTCTCTGGAGTTGTAGGAAGCCAGAGCTAAAAGGGCCTGGGGGCAGGGAGAGGTCTGCTGCATCTAGAGCCACCACGGGGCTGGTGACAGAGCAGAAAGCAGCCCTGCCCTCCCAGGCATCATGCTTCAGGGGAGGGTCAATTCAAAGAGCAGGGTCACCACAAGCCACTGAAACGGTCTGCACTGCCGATGTTTTGGCAACTAAAAGTCATCAGAAGTGAGTAAGAATCCTTTAGGAGGGGCTTCCCTGGTGGTGCAGTGGTTAAGAATCTGCCTGCCAATGCAGGGGACACGGGTTCGAGCCCTGGTCCGGGAAGATCCCCCATGCCGCCGAGCAACTAAGCCCATGCGCCACAACTACCGAGGCTGCGCTCTAGAGCCCGCAAGCCACAACTCCTGAAGCCCGCTACGCCAAGAGCCCGTGCTCTGCAATAAGAGAAGCCACCGCAATGAGAAGCCCATGCACCACAATGAAGAGCAGCCCCCGCTCTCCACAACTGGAGAAAGCCAACGAAGACCCAATGCAGACAAAAATAAATAAATTAATTTAAAAAAAAATCCTTTAGGAGATGATGTAGTTAAGGTTCTACCACCCGCTGGTGCCTTCCCGGAAGGCTGGCCGTTCTGAAAGCCTCTGCCTGGGTGGATTTTAGCACTGGGACACAGTGAGACAGGGGAGCAGAGAGGAGCTTACATTAAGTGTTTCTTTAGGAACGATCCAGTGAGTGTCTCGGAGAGGAGAGAGAAGACCTCAGAGCCGAGAAACAGCCGGACCCTGAGCAGCCTCGCAGAAGAGCCTCCACTAAAAAATAAAGATTCTCACAGACCCAAACCGAAAAACGGGGGTGACGTCCCCACATGGAGAGAGCGCCCAGCTTAGCATGGGACTGCTCCCGGAGGTCGGGTGTCTTACAACTTGCACATCAATGCTGGCGCATTTAAGAAAAGGCGGTTCCTGTCATGATTTTCCGTTTAATGTGTAATAATCACGCATCAGCAGAAAAACCCAGACACTCTCTGCCAGGTCCCAGTTTCAGGTTCTTTGGCTTGAGCGAGACTTTGTGTTGCCCCGAGTCTTGGTCCTCATCAAGGTGACTCGGGACGGCATCCCAGTCGGCGTGGAAAACGTTACACGAGTGAACGTCCAGCCTGAAGCCCCTCACTGCCCCTGCACCTCCCTGGCGTCTGTGTGCTAGTCCCGTGAGCGCCCGTCTGAATTTCGGGTGATGAGACTCGCCCACTGTGCAGCACCTGCCCTACCACAGAGGAATCCGGCTCCGCCTGAAGCAGAGCCCCACTGTTCACCGGGCGCCGCTGGAAAGTTCCCCCCGCTAATCTGAGCGCTGACTCAGCATAGGGGAGAGAACCCTTTGCTCCAGCTTTTCTCACTGAGCGCATAAAGCAACGCGATAGCACCTGGTGGCCTGCATGGCAGGAGATGGCCTCGGTCACGACTTCCCCACCACCGTCCCCGCCTGCTGTCACTTCCCTGTGTTCACCTTCTATTGATATTAAAGCACGATTCACCAGCAACTTCACTCTAGTGGTTTTCCACTCCTACCCAGTACCCGTTTTATCAAGCGGAACTTAAACAAAATGCTTAAAAAAGAAAATTAACCTGCATGACCTAAAGTGTAAAGTTTCGGAGGCAAAACGATGCCCAAAGAATCATGCTTTAAGCAAACATCAGCTTGATTCAGTGGTTCAAACGGCGAGTGGCTTCTACGTGCCAGGTGGGCCTGCAGGTCAATACGCGGACGCATCCGCCACGTCGGTACCCAACACCTCCACACCTGCTCTGTCAGACGTTCCCATCCCAGAGCATCACAAACGTCCACGGTAGCCTGGGGGGGCTGGAGGAACTTGTCATTACAAACTGGTTAGAGGTAGGACTCCAGAACAGAATCGAGGAGGCAAAACACATCTGGTTTTACGCTGTAGGTCTTGGACATTTCTTAGCCAGAAGCAAAAAGACCTTAAGAGTTTCTGGGGGCTTCCCTGGTGGTCCAGTAGTCAAGACTCTGCACTCCCAATGCAGGGGGCCCGGGTTCGATCCCCGGTCAAGGAACTAGATCCCGGATGCCGCAACTAAAAGATCCTGCATGCTGCAACTAAGACCCGGCACAGCCAAATAAATAAATATTCAAAAAAAAAAAAAAGTTTCTGAATCCCACACGATCATAGTATTGTCCATAGTGAAATCAAGTACAGTTTTATTTAAGCATTGGAAATAATTTCCGTGAAAGAAAATCCAATATTTAAATAAACATTTCTGCATGTAAAAAGAAGAGTAATTACCCCATTAGGTTACTCTCCTAGCCTAAGCTATGGGACAGTCCTGCAGAAGCAAGCACTTGGGACCGAGCCCAGGACAGGGCGTCAGGCCTCCACAGCGGGGCACAGACAGCAGGCCTCTCGCACCACGCCAGACAGGCTGGGGTCGCCTGGCCTCACCAAGTCACTGCAGAAGCAAAACACAGAGGGAGAGCGCAACTACCTAAGGCAGTAAGGAAGTACGGAGAACGGACGGTGGTTCACTGTTCCTGTCACAGAGGGGCTGCGACCAAACGGAGCTGCAGTCGAGACCCTACGGAACCTCACCTGTCAACGCAACCGGCTGGTTTAGCGATGTTCCCCCATCACGTTAAGCACCCGGAGTGCTAAGTAAGTGGAAGCGGGTTGATAAAGCTCACTTTGTAGGCTTCTGCCGCAGTTTGTGACAATGAAGGGCCGGCGGGGTGGCTGCCTCCTGCCCTCTGCCAGGCTCACCTACAACCTCGTTTCAGTAAACGGCCGGTCTTGGGCCCCAGCCTGCAAACCCTCGTGAAGTGTTTCATTTTGCACTGCTTCAAAATAGCTTTGTTCTGCGCAGTGCCTATTTTCCATTTCAGAGTCTCTGCTTTGAAACCTGCAACGGAAAAAGAAATCTCCTGACGGTTTCTTAATTTGAGGGAACCGGTGACGCGGCCTTTCCCCAAAATAAGCTTTCGGGAATACCCAAAAAGCCTGTACCCCATTAACCTGATTCTCTTCCTTGTGCGCTGTCACTGCTGAATGTATAAAGTTAAAAATAACCTGAAGATCTCAGTGCTAGATGAAAGTCAATCACTTGCCAAATCCTGCCCCTAAGTAGTTCATCTTTGATCCCCAAGTAACTGCGGACTTCCGCCCTGGGTTACAAATCAGGGTGGGGACTTGCTAGTGGAACTGCTCTTTCAAACAGAGCAGAATGTCACGTCCAGCCCAGGTGGTGTGACAGCAGCATCTCCCTGCCGACACCAGGGCCTGCCTCCTGAGCTCCAGGCCTGGCAGGCCGGCGGAGGAAGGACAGACCGTCAGAGGCCAACACCTCCGGCCTTACTGTCCACAAAGCCAGGGTCGTCACTAGCTCCTCTCCATCTGCTAAAGAGACAACTTCACGACCCCCAGCTGGGTCCTAACCTGCTAGATGCAGCAAGAAAGGACTTTCCCTCAAAGAGCTGGGGGTGGCCGCCAAAACCCCAGCTACACCCTCCTCAGTTTTGCAATCCTATGAAGGGGAGTGTATTTCACTAGGAGTGGTCTGCAGAACAAGTTTACCACTGATTCAAGTCCCCAGACACAGTAAGTGCATGTTGATGTCCCGCCGGGCAGTGTTCCCGCCAGAAGAATCTGCCGCGAGACCCTGGCTGCTGCCTGGGTTGTCTGCCTGCGAGACCTCAGGAGGCCGAGGCTGGAATCTGTCCGGTCCTCAAACCAGCAAATGTCACACCTGTCACCGATGAACCTGTAAACCTCTTTGGTATATATAATGATGAAAAAACTAATTAGGCCGTGAAATCTAGAAATAAGTTAATATTTTGAGTTGGTAAAATGCTTTTTTGAACACACATTTCCGGTATCTGGTACAGTGAATCAAATGTCCATTTTTGTGTAATTCATGCAATATTGGTTTCGTTTATGTCATCTCTGTCACCAAAGTATTAAAAACGTTTGACATTGTTCTTCTAAGTCTTCACAAGACCCCTGCGAGGTAGGTGGTATTGACCCCATCCTACAGATGGGGAGGTCTAGGCACGGAAAGGTTTAGTGGCTCCTTGAAAACCGCGTCGCGTCGCGTTGCGTCGCGTGGCAGCACTCCAGCCAGGGGCCGATGCCACCTCTGATCCACGCTCTGTTGGTGCCACTGCAGGACTGCATGGAAGGAATTCACACTGAGAGCAAGTTGCTCTCTGGTCCAGAATTCAACAAGGGTCTCAAAGCTTACGTGTTTGATTCGTAAAGCCAGCCAATCTTCCCGAACTTGGAAAACAAAAGTACTGACTAGGGCTTCCCTGGTGGCGCAGTGGTTGGGAGTCCGCCTGCCGATGCAGGGGACGTGGGTTCGTGCCCCGGTCCGGGAAGATCCCACATGCCGTGGAGTGGCTGGGTCTGTGAGCCATGTTCGCTGAGCCTACACGTCCAGAGCCTGTGCTCCGCAGTGGGAGAGGCCACAACAGTGAGAGGCCCGTGTACAGCAAAAAAAAAAAAAAAAAAAAAAAAAAGTACTGACTAAATCTCAGCTGGGATTATTGGCCCTATTTTTTTCATGAGCTGGCTTGCTTGAATTTCATAGTTGTTTATGCTCAAACCCCTTTGGAAAAGATAGTTTGCAATGGCATTAGGGACGATGGAATTTTGAGAACAGAACATAGAAATCAATGGTTAACAGATTTAAGTCAAAACACAAAAATATAAGCTATGATAGAATACGAAAAAACCCCAAGTAAACGGAGAGCAGTATTTCTCAACGTTTAACAATGCCTTGCACAGAGCAGGTGTCCAGGAAGCATTTTTTTGGATAAAGGAGAAATGACGCACCTTTGACATGCCTGTCACTGGGAACAGCCCCCTTTGGGAGGAGCCAGGAGCCAGGAAAGCCACAGGGGCCCACAGTGTCCCTGGCCCGGGGAGCCCTGGTAACACAGAGCACCAGCTGAGTCATCTGGAGGCGTCTGTGCTGCCTTTCTGCCAAGTGAAAGGTGGGGCTCACACGCCAAGCGAGTCCCCTGAGTTCATACTGCTGTTTTTGAAAACAGGTAAGTAAACATGATGAGATATATGAAGAGCCAAAGTGCCTTATAAGGAAGTGTCTTTAAAATTGTAGAGATGCTCATGCACTTAAGGACAGAAACAGGGAGGTTAAAGCTGTGCTGTTTGTGTGTTTCGGTCAAAGTAAGGATTCTGAATGGGTTTCTAACACTAGTAAGTACTGGTGCCCACATACCCCTTCCTGCTGCAGGAGCCGCACTCAGCATCAAGAGTGAGCCCACTTCTCCCCGAGGGTCTTGGTTACAACTTAACAGCCCTGGCCTCGTGGGGGATGGAGTGTGGCCTAGGCTCTGCCCAGGCGCGTCGGGGGTCACTGCCAAGGACTGCGGTTATTCGCTTCTTGTCCACCTTTAATCTACGTCCTACCTTGATGCAGCCCGGGAACAGGCTGCCCGGGCAGCGGGGAGGTGGGAGTGGGGGTGGGAGTGGGGTCCTTTGGTCCTAAGGCCTTCTGACCATTTGATCTTGAGTGATATTCCAGAAGAGTCACTGGTGACACACAAAATGATTTAAGAAAGTCCGTTCTGCAGAGTGGCCGACAGGAAGCAGTTCCGTCCCACGCTGCCTGGAGTGGGGGGCCCCCCAGCCTGGCCTGGGCCGCCCGGGCCTATCATAGCTCCACCTTGACCCCCTTTATGAAAGGCAGGCCCGTGGGCACCCGCTTCTTATACTCCAGGTACTCGTCTCCAAAAAAGTGAATCAGCGAGATCTCCTCCTCCTCTGTCCGGTCGCGGAAGAAGCGCCACACTGTCAGAGCGTAGCTCACGCCGCAGATGGGGTTACACAGCACCACCTGACGAAGGGACACAGGGTTAGTGGACTGGGGTCAGTGTGACCCGGAACCTTGAGCTTTAGCGGCATGTGCTGCTCTCCAGCGGCCACAGAGGACTTCCTGCCAAGGGCCCAAGAAACTCTCGAAACCTCACTAGGGTCTTTGAGACCCTGAGCCAGGGCGCCGTTAACGGAAACCACACCACCACTTTCACAACGGGGCTAAACACCCATCACTGTAGCTTTCGTTCGTACGCTTTTCTGTTGTTCCTCTTACCTGAGAGATACCTGAAAACTGAAAGGAAAGAGCAACCTCCTGGATTTCAACCCCCAGGCAGGGGTGCTGGCAACTCCTCCCTCCACCCCCATTCCAAGCACCACTGCCTTCCCACGTGGCTCCCAGCCTGCCCCCTTCCTAGCACGCTCCCTCCCACCCCACAGCTGCCTGGCCTCCTGCCTCTGGCCCCCGCAACCTTCCTGCGTACGTGCCGTCGATACATTGCTATCAGCTGAGCCCCCAAAACCACTCCTTCCATCAGATCACTCCCCTGTTCAGAAGGCACGAAGGCCTCAACCACGCCTCCTTAGCCCAGCTTTCGAAGCCCAGGAAAGCAGCTCCTCGGCCCACTTCTTCTGTGTAGCTCAGGGAGCCCACTGATCCACCCCTGCCCACTCCGAAGGACCCCCCGGCCCCCGCCCGGGACATACGTCTTCCCCACATGGGTGACCTCACTTCTTCTCACCACTGTTTACTGAGCACCTACTGTGTTCCCAGCACATGCCAAGCGCTTTACCACCAGCCAGTAAGCCACTCGACGCCCAGAGCAAGCCTCTTGAGTAGCGCTGCCGCCCCCGCTTAACCCGCAAGGAAACGGAGGCCAATCAGTTGATGTTAGAGCCGGACCGGCCCCACCCGCCCGCCAGGGACCCCAGAGCGGGGTTTCACAGTCTCAAGCCACAGCCCGTCGTGGAGCCAGGAGATCAACCCCGGGCATCCAAAACGGCATTACAAACACTAACAAGATAGGAAACAGAGTGTTTTGTACACAGTCAGGGTGAGTGTTGCTCAGGAAAGATCTGTGCAGTTGTTACACACACTTGTGTGCTGGGTCCTGGTGTAGAAAGATCTATAGGCAAAGAAATATGAAAAGCCGTCCAGTCCTAGAGCACTCAGGTTCATTAGTTATAGCACTTACGGCAAATTACATGATTCCACTACAGTCAACCTGTTCCCGGGGAATGTGATTGTTAATGCGGCAGTCTTAAGTTTCAGGGTTGCAAGTTTTCACACAAATGCTGTGCAGTAACCTACTACACCACTGGGGGTCACCAGAGTGCCCCCCCATACCATGCACTGCAATGGGATGCCTGGGGGCCCGGATTGGAGGTTCCCGAAGAGATGATGAGTTTTCTAAGCTCTATCCACATTCTCTGTCCAAGTCCTTCTAGGACTAAGAAAACAGATTCAAGAGACAATGCTCAAGAGACAAGGCTCGGTCTGCAGCCTGAGACAGAGCAAACCGCCATCGCTCATGTTAAACCTGACACATGACCCTGGGCTCATCCACAGCAGCCTCTAATGAAAATCAGCTAAGCTGCCCCTCGAGTGGCAGAGGGCTCTCCGCAAAGCCCCATGTCTGTCCTCATCCCACTGGGATGCTCCAGATCTACGTTAAAGAGGCAGAAAAGGGGTATGACAGAGGGGGCAACGGCACCTAGAATCGCCGAAAGTTTACAAGCTTAGGACACCCAGATTTTAAGTACATAGCAAAAAGCGCTAAAGACTAAATCAGTTCTTTTGACTTTTATTTAACTATCACTTGAAACATGGCAGGGAACACGTGTACCTATTTAAAAAGGACCAACAGGGAATTCCCTGGTGGTCCAGTGGTTAAGACTCCATGCTTCCACTGCAGGGGGTCCAGGTTCAGTCCCTGCTAAGGGAACTAAGATCCCACCAGCTGCATGGCGTGGCCAATAAATAAATAAATAAGTAAACACAACACTTAAAAAAAAAAAAAGACAATAGCAAACAAATTAAAAAGACCAACAACTTCGTGAATACACTGAAATCTACTGAATTGTACACTTTGAAATGGTGAATTTTATGATATTTAAATTATATGTCGATTTAAAACACATTTTTAAAAACTTTAAAGGGGACCAGTATCGTATCTGATACCATACCTGCGTTCCGATACTCCAGTAAAACCACCCAACATAAGAAGGATGCCGGAACCAAGCGTATACTCCGCTTGTCACCAGAGTGTGGGTTTCTGACTTTTCATTCTGCACCACGTGGTTGAAATTGGAACCAGCTGTAAACATCGCCGCTTTCCGCAGACACTCTCCAAAGACCACCATCAGCAGCCCCGTGGCGCTGAGCCAGGTGATCTGCTTCAGTTCTGCAGGAGAGGGATGGTGACAACCGGGGAGTGAAGACCCTGGACTGCTGAGTTCCCCTCTGCATGATTAAAATTAACCTATGTTTCGAAAGACAGGAACACTAGAACACATGCGAGAGGGCAATCGGCCTCTGTCATCACATTAAAATTTAATTATAAACAAAACACATTCCCCTGAGTTGTGCTGTTCACCCATTCACGTTAAACCGCCAACAGCCCAGTTAGAGTGTCATGGCAAAGAGGTGACAGGCTCTCATCCACACACACCCCCACACACGCTCCCATCCTTCCTCTGGGGACAAAGACAGCTAAGGGAAGCCGAGAAGGATCCAGCGTCTCCCGCCTTGGCCCTTTACTGAATCTTAGGAACTACATACATTTCATTTAACTTGCTGTGGAAAGTTCAGTGTCAGAGTAGGTTCCAGATGCAGTAGTTTTTGCTAATAAAATTTTTACATGAAATTTCTCAAGTCACAGAAAATGAACAGATCCAAATCTTCTGACTGTAAAACTGGTATTACAGCTATCAGAGGTTGGGACTTCACGTTAAATGGTACACACTACGTCCTGGTCAACACATCCTCCATTCAAACTTCAGAAGCGGAATTCACAAGTGGAGCTTGTCCTTTATAAAGAGCTTAGTGAGGATAGAGGTCTGGGGAAGATCACTCGGGGAGATTAGACCTGAGAGGTGAACCCACGTCACTGTCCTGAGGCCCACGTGGAAGCCACCCATCTCCCCTGCAGAAGGGAAAGCAGGGCACACTGACCTGGCCAGAAGATATTCTCAAGTGTGAACTCTATCCAGGAAGAAAGAGCTGCTACTGTATATTCCACACTGTGATTCAGGAGAAAGGAATCCAAGGACAGACTCTTGGGATTATTGACTGCTGTGACTAAGTACTCAGAATAGTGGAACAATGACAGGGAGCACATATACCTATTTAAAAACAAAAAGAACGAGAGGTAAGTTGGGGCAAGGGAATCAAGTTAGCCTTTAAGTCCAAGTACAGATTTGGTCTGAACTGTCCCTGAATTCTATGATGAGGGCCTGCTGTCACCTGTCTGAGAGTGGACATCAGGCACCCACATGTAGCATTATTCCCTGAGGTTTGCAGAAAGTGGGGTTGTAAAGGGACTATGTTTTTGAATGTCACAGGAGGGAGAAAAAGAAAAAAAAACAAAAAACAAAAAACATAGGTTAGGAAGGCACTATGGGCCTTCAGCCTTTTTTCAAATGACACTACACACAGTAAAACATGAAAGAAGTATCAAAATAAAGTAGTGATGTATGTCGAATACAAAAATTCGGAAAACTGAAATAATTCCAGCAAAGAAGGATTAGATGGCTCAGAGTATTGATAGTAGGAGATAAAGCTTTTTACCTTGAAGCCACTGGTTCATATCCAGGTCAGGGACTAGAAGGCTCAAGGGACTGAAATCATAGTGTAGGGAAAAATCCTACACTGGCCGTGGGGGAGGCACTAGATGTGACCTAATAGAAATTAGAGACGGAAAAGGCCTGTGAAGACGAGCCAGAGCCTTGCCCCTTCCTGTCACTGAGGACCAGTACCCTCTTCTGGGAGGGGCTGGTCACATTACTGAAGGTACAGCAGATGAGAGCACCTATGGGAAGGGTGCCAGGGAGACCTGTTTCCACCTGCGACAGAAGCAACCAACGGGCACAAGTTCTCAAGGTTCAAGATGCGGGAATCTAGGAAGCCAGAGGCCTCATTCCCTTAGAGCCCTCACTAGCCTTCAGCCAGCCAGGGATGCGGGAATATCACTACTGACCCTCTGATCTGCCCACCCCCACCTCAAAACTGTCATTCCCAAAGCACTTCTTACCAGCCAAAGTGATTCCAAGAAGACTGGCTAAAACTTAGTAGCACTCCACAGCCAAACACAAAGCCAAGGAAACAGGCTCGGATGGCTATCTGAAACGGACCCAAAAGAGGATCAGTCACCTGGCTGTTCACAGAGCATACATCGTACTTCCTGGGATAAGTAGGCCACCCGCAAGTCCATGGAGCCGATTTGCTCAGAAGCACGGCTGCCTGGGTTCAAATCCCAAGCCCACCCCTCTATGGCTCTGTGGCCTTAGGCAAGTTACTTAATCTCTCTGGACCTCGGTTTCCCCATCTACACAACGGGGATGACAAGAGTACCTACCTCTGAGGACTGCTGTGAAGATTACCCATGTAAAGCACTTAAGACGAAGTGCTTCGTAAGTAAGGGTTAGCTACCATTACTATTATGATTGTCACTGTCACTCAGGGCTGCGGGAAAACTGCGTTAAACCTAGCTTATTGGCCGGATTCTCCCAAGTCCATGCAGCGAATCTGGTCGGGGCAGCCGGGACTCTGCGCCCAGCCCCCTCCACGTAACTGCGGGGGCCTCTGACCTCAGACTTGACAGCAGGTAGTTCTCCACACCTTAAATTACATAAAAGAACTCGTGGGCCCGCTCACTCCCCACCCCACGTGCATCTGCCGCAGCTGCTGAACGGCACCAACCGCAACTTCCCACCCACTCCGCCGGGTGGAGGGGGACCGCGACCCACGCCCCCCGGGACTGGCAGGGAGGGGGCCCTCCTGCCACCTGAACTCGCAGCTGCTAAAAGACGCGGCCGGGGGAGGCAACCCGTCTCGCGGGCCGCGCTCTCGGCAGACCCGGACCTCGACCCCGGGGGGACGGTGCCCACGCGCCGCGCCCAGCCCGCCCGGCCCCCGGTCCCCGCCCCGGCCCTCGGCCCGGCCCGCACCTGGTAGCGCGGCGGCCGGTAGAGCAGCAGCAGCAGCGCGTTGAGTCCAGCCACGTAGAGCGCCAGCCCGGTGCGGCCCTGGAGGCCGGCGCGCGTGAGCAGTGGCAGCGCGAGCACCGAGGCGCCCAGCAGGAAGGTGGCGAGGCTGAGGCGCGCCTCGGAGCCCGGCGGAGCCCGCGCCGCGCAGCCCGCCATGGCGCAGGGCGGCGGACCAGCGGGCGGCGGCCCCAACTGTAGCCTGGGGAAACCCGCCCGCCGCGCCTGCGCACTGCGCTGCCGACGCCGGCCGGGAAGGGCAGCCGCCCAGACCTGCGCACCTCCCGCGAGCTCTCGCGATACCGCCGCGCCGCGCGGCTGGGGCCCGAATTTGACAGGAGCGCCCCGCCCCGCCCCGCCCCGCCCCGCCCCGCCGTCCCCCCGGGACCCCCTGACCCAGGCACAGCTGCGGCTGGCGGGCGGGGCCGCGGGGAGTCTGGGTCCTGGGCCAAGAAGTTGCTGGTGGCGTCTGCCAGGAGTCGGCCCCAAACTCCAGAATGTCCCCATCCAGAGAAATCACGTGAAATCTAAAGCACCCAGCCCCCGCCCCCGCCCCCGCCGCTCACGGGGCCCGCGCGATCCCTGGCGAAACCGACAGTCCTGGGCATGCGGGCGCGAGCCGGCGATCCGCCTCCACCCCGCCGCGCCCCGGGGGGGTCCGCGCGCAGAGACCACCCGCCTTCGGCAGGTTCTCCGAGCGCCCGCTGGGCGCCCAGGCTGCGGGGACACTACCCTTGGGGCATGCACGCAGCGGGGTGACCGCCCACTTCAGTTCGTGTCGAGGGAGAATGTTAGCCGACGGTGGAAATCCTCAAGACATTACGTTTTTTATAATGCAGCATGCCGAACTTTGCAGTGTGATCCTGACTTCACTTGGGAAGAAGAGAAGCATATGTGTGAGCCCGGGAAAATGTTTGGAATAGAAGCCAAAATTACTTCACAACGATAATCTTCAGGTGGTAGGGACTCTGGGAGACTTTTACTGTCTCTTTTTTATATGTTTTTGTATTTTCCATATGGTCCACAATCAATCTATATTACTTAGGAATTTGTCCTTACTTTACCGGCGCGGCATTTTGGAACTTCCCGGACAGGGGATCCAGCCCGTGCCCCCTGCAGTGGAAGGGCTTAGTCTTAACCACTGGAGCACTGGGGAAGTCCTGTTCCTTAATTTTTTAAAAGGTAAATGCCTCCACTTCCGGGCACTCACAAAGGCCTGATGGAGGAAAAAGGCGAGTAAGCAAATGACTAGAATAAACTATGTTGGGATGGGAGTGGGTCAGAAGCCAAGTAGGGATAGAGAGGGAATGGGAGGGACCCCAGGGAGAGGCCCGTGGGTGGGAGCGTTAGGAGTGTGCCCGGAAGAGTCGGTACTGGCAGCCCACCTGAGACTGGAAATGAGAGCAAGGACATCTACAGGAGGGAGGGGACCGAGTTTTGCAGACACAGAGGCAGGAGGAAGCAAGCCTGAAGCGGGATAGGGGACAGGCCCTGGGGGAGGCTGGAACCCAGAGTAGTGGGTCAGAGAGCCATAAGGGCAGGTGGGCTGTGAGCTGCAGTCAGCCCAGTCTGCCTCTGAGTCCCTGGCCACTCTACCTTCCTGTGTCCTTGCAGGACCAGGCAGGAGGCCTGGTGTCTGGAAAGCTGGGTTCAGGGAAGGGTGGAGAGCCTACCTCAGCAGCGTTGTGAGCTCGGGCAAAGCAACTCTGTGAGCCTCAACTTCCTATAAAACAGGGATCCTGATTTCACGGGTCTCACAGCAATGTTCTGTAAACCCAGTATCATGTTTAAAATGTGCTCAGAAGACATTTGCTAAACTCGGTAGATGGGAACTGAAAGGAGATTTAATGTTTTAAAATCCAACGTCACCCAGTTGCAGCACCATGTGGGGAGGAAGCCTGGACTGTTACTGGGGGCTGAGAGCCAGGGTCCTGCCACTGTCCCCTGTGTCTACTGTCTCCCCCCACTCAGGACCTCTCCTGCATCTCCAGGACACCTCAGGGCCACTAGAGGGTGCTCACTGCACCTTCACTCCCAGGAGTGAGTCTGGTCCTGGGGCAGAGGGCTGCTCCCAGGAAGCTCCTATTTCTGGCCATTGGTATCTGCTCTCCACGCTGACTTATGGCAGGGGCAGTCCCTGTTCTGGGGGGCACAGAGTAACATGTAATGCAGATTGGAAGGCTTGAGCAACTCTCTCTTCTCTGCCCATCAGTTCGTCTTAGACCATACATCTCCATCAGTCCCAACTTGGAGAAAGGAGGAAGAAGGGGGAGGCAGTCCCCTTCCAGGTAGGGCCAGACCAGCGGGAAGGGGAATTTTTAGAAGTCACTAGAGCTGCTGAATCTGTCAGGGCCCGGGGGTTCACAGAGGAGTGATGGAAGGGAAAGGCAAGTAAACGAATGTATGTACACACTGGCATAGACCCAGAGCAACAAAGTCACACAAAGAGATACACAGGCACACAGAAAAACAGTAATTCACAGAGATATAGACAGAAACACAGAGACCTGCTTTCCCACCAGAGAGGAAAGCAATCTGATCAAACATGTCCACTCTGCACCCAGCTCTCCCGTGTCACTCCAGTTTGTCCTCCCCTAGGCTAGAGGAACAGCACACCTACAGTAATAGAAGAAAATAAAGAGAAACCAGTCAGCCTGGAGATGCCTTGCTTTCCATTTTTTCCCCTCTAAATAAGCATTTGAATGTGTTTTGTTCTAGGAGCTGTGAGGCAAGCACAAAGGGAACTCTTTTCTCATGCAGGAAGTTCCCTCTCTAGGGCCTCCCCTCCCCGCCCCCCAATCCAGCCATCCACCCACCAGCTGAGGTGGCTTTCCATCCTGGGCCCAAGTGGGGATCCCTCTTGTTTTAAAAAGCCGTCAGAACCATGTTGACTTTTCCAAGTTAAGCTGCAGGCTGAGGTGAAATTAGGCTCCCTTTTCTCAAACAGGGTTGCTTTACAGAGAAAGAGGAAATGTAGGAAGGGGGAATGCTGCAGAGCAAGCAGGAGAAGGGGCAAGGATGGGTGTTAACCAAGCACCTCCACCCACACCAGCTTCCCAGGATGAAGGGCTGGCTCCTGTCCAAGCCTGACACCAAGTAGGAAACAGCTCTGGAACTCTGCCTCTCCCTCCTCCCTGATGGTGGGTGACCTCCTGGGACTCCTCGTCACTCACAGGCCTCTGCCCCATCCACTTCCCACGTGGAGGCCAGGAGGGGCCTGTCCAGTGTGGCTGCAGCTCACTCTGATCCTCCAAAAGCTGTTTTTTCTTCCCCTCCTCTGGCCACTCCCCACTCCAGGCATGAAAGCACCCCCACCCCCCCACCCCCCCACCCCCGTCTGGTAAATGACTCTCGTAATTTATGAGCAGATCAGCCCAACGTGCATAAGTCATATGTGCACAAATGGGCCGGGTAAATATTTAAAGATTAGAGCCAGCTGGGGAGAAGCACAAAAGGCTGGGACAGTGAGGGTCTCCCAGAATTCACTCTCTCTGAGCTGGGCCAGCCCGGTTCAGTGTTGATGCACTCACCAGAGTCCCAGCCTTTGTCCCCTGGAGGGCCCTTGGCTGCCAGGCTATTCGGGCTGCCAGGCTATTCGGAGTCCTAACCCAGCCAAAGAGAGTTAAACAATTGCAGCCTCTCCAGCCCCATCTGGAGACAATCGGCTGAGTCATTTCTGAGCTTTTGCTGTGTCCCAATAGTTAATTACATGGAGCAATCACTTCATTCCATTTAGAAGTGCATCCTGGAGGGGGACGCACATTTCTCCCTCCAGTCACTGCACGGGCAGTGGCCTCCACAGCACCTAACAGCTCGGGCAGCTTTAAGTACCTGGGGGCTGCAGGAAGGCAGGGGTTCCCATCCAGGGCTCGCATCGTTCTGTAATGTTCTTTCTTTTACCAAAGGCAAGAAAACCAAATGGAGGAAGAGAGGACAAAAGGCACAGGTCACTTTGGGCCTTAAATTCCCCAGCCTGAGGAAGCCACGGGCTTTGAGTAGCCCTGGAAGCCCCCAGAGCTCTCCTGAGTTACAGAAAGAATTTTTCCTGAATGAGCAGAAGGCAGCCTGTGTCCCCCCCAGCGCTCTGCCTGGACCTGTGCTCCTTTCCAAGCCCCCTGGGAACCCCAGAGGCTAAAGATGGAAAGGGAGTCGGTGGCCTACATCCCGGCTTGCATAAGCCGGGTTTCTAAGTTGGTCCATGCCCTTGCCGGCAGCCCGAGAGCGCTTGGTCCTGCTTGCTCTCAGAGAGGACGAGGTGAACCCGCAGCCGTTCCCCCTACGTCGGAAAACGCCTCCCCAGCCTCTGCGCGCGCCCTCGGAGCC
This sequence comes from Phocoena phocoena, assembly GCF_963924675.1. Taxonomy (NCBI): domain Eukaryota; kingdom Metazoa; phylum Chordata; class Mammalia; order Artiodactyla; family Phocoenidae; genus Phocoena; species Phocoena phocoena. Next base: position 4,406,540 of record NC_089219.1, read on the forward strand.
CAGCCTGCCTAGGGTGTGTAGGATGCCCAGACGCAAAACTTTCAAACGGACCTGGGGGTCCCTAGCCTAGGTCTCCGAGCAGGATCTCGGTGGAGACTCCGGTCTTTTCCAATGACCTTGCCAAATGCAAAAATCTGCCTTTAACTTACTGGGGGTATCGGCTGCCCAGAAGACTAACCCGAACTGGGGGTAAAGGGTGGCGAGGGTGGCGAGGAAACTGTCTCTGAAGGTGGGTAAAAGGTAAGATGGAATTTGCAGAGATCCCTCTCAGCCTTGAGTCCCGCGCGACCCTCGGCCAGCTGGAGGCGACGAACGCGCCAAGGTGGCTGTTTGTGGTGAGGGAGCCGAGCGAGGACCCAGGCAAGCCCGGAACGTGGGGGAGGGGATCGGCCTAGGTGAGGAGACGCCAGCTGAGGACCTGCCAGAGGGGGAGGGGCGCAGCGGGCAGTGCCGGGGTGGGGGTCGGGGGCAGCGGAGGCGGAGGCCCATTAAGCCGGCAGGGGCGGAGCTTGACAGCCCGAATTCCTCCCGGGCCGCCCGGGCCGGCGTCGCCTGCTGCAGCCAAAGCAGAACATTGCGAATTAGCGCATTTTGCGGTCAATTTTCCACTGCTTAAGAAACACTAAGCCACCCACGTGAGCGGCCCCACCCAGAGCGGCCGGGATCTCGGGGCACGGGCTCGAGAGGGGTGGTGGCCCTAGGAGCTGCGGGGGCCAGGGTGCAGGCGGGGGCGTCTCGCGGGCCCCTTTATTGCGGCCCGAACTCTGGATAGGGGGCGGGCCCGGCGCCCCCGCTGTGGGCCGCGAGAGCTGCGCCGAGGGCCATTGGTTTGCTAATAACGCCGGTGTTGAAAGGCGCGGGCGGCGGTTTATGGGGAGGGATCATAATTAGAGGACAAATTGCCCGGCTGCCCGCGCGGCTCGAGAGCTGGGCGGGGATGAGGGGGACCGCCCGAGCGAGGCGCACGCCCAGCCTCCCTGCAGATGTGCAGCAGCTGGAAGCCCGCGCGCGGCAGGGCGCCCGGAGTTTGGTCCCGAGGGGTCGGGCGGGGGCGCGGCTTTGTAGGGCCGGCACAATGCCCTTAACACTCGGCTGCCCCCTTTGTGCCCGGCCTCGCCGCCCGCCCGCCCCGCGGCGCCTTTGTACCGCGCCGCCACCGCCCCAAGCCGGAGCGAACCCGCGGAAGCCACTCGGGGCTGGCCGGCCCCGGCGCTTCAAAGCCGCCCGGCGCGTGCCAGCGCCCGCAGTCCCGCCGCGGCCCCGCCACCCGCCCTGGGCCGGGCCCGGCCCGGATCTGACCGGCGGGCCCTGCGGCCGGGGCGAAAGAACACTTTGGAGCCGCTGTCGCCGACGCTTCCGCCTGAAAGGAGGGCGGGGAGCGATTCTCCACGCTGCTTGGCGCCTGGGAACGCCACTGCCGGGCAGGGGCCCATCAATGCCCCGAGCGGCGGTGGATGGGTAAGAGGATGGAGCTGGGGCCCACCAAGGACCCAGCAATTTCCCCTCCCCCCACCCCCTGGGACCCCGCAAAGTCCAGTTTGTTCAGCCTTCGGCAGCAGGTCTCCACTGCCGAACTTTTGGGTCCTTGCGACTTCCACGGCGCCCTCACAAGCAGCGCTAGGGGCCGCATGTTCACTGAGGCCAAGGGAACTCAGTAAAGGGAGCTGTGTAGGTTTGAACCCAGGGACTCCCGCAGGCGTCAGTTTTCCCGTCCCTCCCAGCTCCTGGAGCCCAGCCTCCTGAAGCCCAAGCAGGGACTGCACCGGAGTCGTGCTATAGGGCCTAGTGGGTCCGGGGGCAGGTGTCTCCTCCTCTGAGCTCCTTGGGTCTTCAGCCACAGCCTGAATAATGAACAGGGGTTGACATCCCGGACCTCCAAACGTGCAGAACGGTGCTCTCCCCAGATGCTCAGTGGTCTTCACCACCACCTCCCATTTGTTGGGACCCAGAGAAGGCCAACGGGCAGGGGTGGGGGGAATAAACTCCTAGGCCTTCCCTGTGAGGGAAAGGTCCTCAGAGCCTGAGTTTTCCAGCCTGCAAACTCAGGACTGGGGGTGGGGGAGGCCTTTCTGACTGCCCTGGCCTGAGGCTGCCTGCAGCTTGCCCCCCAGTTTGAAGAGTGTGGGTTGGGTCCTAACAGGGCCGGAGGGCCCCTGAGCCCAGACTGAACCCCGACGCAGGACGGCTCCCAGTCCCGAGGCCCCAAGGAGGAGGCTGGCTGTGGCCCCGCGGGCGGGCTGCATGCTTTAATGGGACACATGTTGCTGCTTGGCCCCCGCGGGCCTGCTCTGCACCTGGCTTTGAGTGGCCACGGGCAGAAAATTGCTGCATTGTCCCGACATTAGGGCGAGTAATGTGGCATCGCCAGCGCGGCCCGAGCGTGAAGCCGGCAGAAAGGCCTTGCTGGTGGCTGCTCCCTGCCTCCGCGTCTTCATCAGGCCCGAGGAGGCCCGGTGCTCCGTCATAGTCATTAGTGGGTCTTGCAGCCATCTGGGCCCATGGACCTCCCCCAGTGGGCTTGGTGGTGAGGCCCAGAACTTAGGGAGACTGGGACGGGAAGGGATGGGCATGGGAAGGAATTCCAGACTCAGGCAGTGGTGAGGGTGAGAGGGAGAAAGGAAAGACTGAGAGGACCTCCCTGGTGGCATAGTCGTTAAGAATCTGCCTGCCAGTGCAGGGGATACGGGTTTGGTCCCTGGTCCAGGAAGATCCCACATGCCGTGGAGCAACTAGGCCCGTGAGCCACAACTACTGAGCCTGTGTGCCGCAACTACTGAAGCCCACGCGCCTAGAGCCCGTGCTCCCCAACAAGAGAAGCCACCGCAATGAGAAGCCCGCGCACCGCAACGAAGAGTAGCCCCCGCTCACCGCAACTAGAGAGACCCCGTGCGCAGCAACGAAGACCCAACGTAGACAAAAAAAAAAAAAAAAAAAAAAAAGGAAAGACTGAGAAAGGGTAAAGGTGGTCCCTCAGGAGGGAGGAGGGGTCCTGGAGGTGAGGCCTGGACTAAGGGAAGAGAAGAGGCAGAGGGAGGTGGCGAACTTCCCAGTTTGTCCCTCTCTCATCCCCCTCCCCCTGGGGGTTCCACAAGTCCAGGAGCGCCTCATTGACATGTAAACGAGGTGCCCCTATAAAGGTGGTGCCGCCTCCAGTGGCCTCCACTACGACAACATGGGCACTGAGTCCGAGACCCAGGGCAGCTCTGGCGGCCCCGCCGGCAACTTCCGCAAGGTCTGGGGTCCTGAGGGCTGCGGGCGTGAGGGGTGAGGCAGAGCGCGAGAGGGCCAAGGCCCTGCCCTCTAACTGCTGCTCACCCACAGATCTCCAAGCCGCTGATGGAGAAGAAGCGACGGGCGCGCATTAATGTGTCGCTGGAGCAGCTCAGATCGTTGCTAGAGAAACACTACTCGCACCAGGTGAGAAAGGGGACTCGGTGGAGGTAAGATGATACGGTCCCCAGCCTCATCTGCTCCAGCCCAGGCTGCGGTGCTAAGAGCCCTTTCCACGGATCCCCAGATCCGGAAACGCAAGTTGGAGAAGGCAGACATACTGGAGCTGAGCGTCAAGTACATGAAAAGCCTTCAGAACTCGGTGCAAGGTAGCGGGATGGCTTGGGGAGTCGGGCGAAGAGGCGGGGGAACTTGTGGGGTCAGAGCCACGGATTCTACAAGGCCAGATAAAGGAGGGATGGACGGAGAAGAACTGCTCAGGGCAGTGGGCAGCTGAGTGACAAGGGGGCCCCATATTGCTGTGAGTGGGCAGGCAGCAAAAGCCCGGCTGGCTGTGGAACTGTAATCTGGGTGGGCGAAGGTCTGGACTCGGGAAGGGGGGAGCGGGTTCGGGCTGACTCCCCTCCCTTCTCTTCCCTCCCTCCACACTTCTCCCCTCCCTTGCTCTCTCCTCTCTCCATCTTTCCTTTCCTCCTCCTCTCCCCTCCTTTCCGCATTTCTCTCATCCGCTCCCCTCCCCCCAGGGCTCTGGCCGGTCCCCAGCGGAGCCGAGTACCCGTCGGGCTTCCGCGGCTGTCTACCGGGCGTTAGCCAGCCTCTGCGGCGCGAAGAGGAGGGCGGCGACGGTCTGCGCTGCCCCCTGGCGCACGAGCGCGCGGGTGGCAGCACCATGGACAGCGCCAGTCCCGGCCCCGAGGCACCCGCGCGGCGCGGCCCCGGCGCCCCCCCCGTTTGGGCCCCTGCTCCGGCCGCCGCCGGCTCGCGGTCTCCGCCACCCCGGCTCCTCTTATCTGGAGGTCTCCCCGGTCAGTCCACCAGCATCCCCGCGCCGCAGTCGGCGTCTCGCCGCTTCGCCGAGAGCCCGGGGCCGGGGCTGCGCTTGTGGCGGCCCTGGTGAGGATCAGGTACGGCCTCGGACTCACAGAGGCCCTCGTCTGGCCTGGGGACGCAGAGACTGTTTTGGACGGCCGGGACTCCGGTCATCGGTTCTGGTCCCGGGACGGGGTGGCCGGGAGGGTGCCGCGTCTCTTCGAACTCGGGGAAATACACGAAGCTACGATTGGACCGGGTTCTGCGCGTCTAGGCATAACCCACCCCCCACCCCAGCCCTACCCACTTAGGCCGGACCCGCTTTCTCCTCCTCCCACCTTCCAGTGGGGCTGGGAGTGGGTGTCCCGGGCTGCGCCCCTTTCCCAGGGCCCCTGGCGGGCAGCTCGTCCCCGCCCCGCGGCCGCGCCGCGGTGGGAAGGTCGCCGTCCGCAGCAGCACAGAGCGGACCCCTCGCAGCGAGGAGAATCGCTGCCCCGCCCCTGCCCATTCAGCCGGCCAGGGACGCCCGGTTCCCACCGGCACAAAGCGCGCCAGGTCCCGCCCCCCCGGCAAGGGGCCCCCATCCCATCCCCATCCTGGACCCACTCGGCTTCCAGGGATCCCCACCCCCTCCGCACGCGGCGCGGCCCACCCGCTGGCGCACGCTCCTAAGTCTGCCCTCTCGGAAGCCCCCTCCTTAGCGACCCTGCCCAGCGGCCGCTCAGCGCTGTGGCCCCGCCCGGTAAGATGCTCCACCTACCGCCCCGGCCACCCGACGCTTGGCTCCGCGCGGCTTCTGGTAGGGACCCCGCGCACTGTCGCACCAACTTGGGGGCTGCTAGGGCACACCCCGGCTCCTCTCAAGGGAGAGTTCACTTCTCCCCACTTGGAAAAGACCCCGGCCCCGCAGAGCCCCCGACTCTGGACCTCTGGGGCCTCCAGGGAGCCCACCACCCTTGACAACCCTGGGAGTGCTGTGCGACGGTTTACTCGTCCGAAAATGAGGTCATTGCTGTGCCCGGACTCGAACCCGGGGCTCCCGGCCCTCGAGGGGAAGCCTGGGGGTGGAGGACAGGGACCCTGCCCTGAGCCCAGGAAGAGATCCTAGCACCTCCTCCCACCAGCTTGAAATTCAAAATAAGGACAGTTTGAACTTCTGAAATGGGTATAAAGAGGCCACGAAGGTTCTAATTGCTCCTGTGATGCCTACTTAGGTGAATCTTTTTGAACTACCAACATCAACTTTGTATAAAACGTTTCTCATTTTGGGCTGCCCCTGCCTTGCCGTGTGCTAAACCCGTCCTGGTCAGACCGCGGGGAGAGGGCGACCCGGCTCCCCTACCGCACCACCCAGCGGGCTCTCCGGTGCTGGGGCGGGGCTCCTGCAGTGGTGGTCCCGGGGCGGCCTCTCGGGTCTCAACTTCCCGACACTAATCCTTCTGCAGGCCACCAGGCTCCTGCCGGCCACCAGGTGGCGATCTTACATCGCGGACCCAGGGCACGTCCTCGGAATTCCAACCCAGGCTGGTGGGCGGGTCAACCGGCACAATGGGTCCTCCTCCCCTAGGCACGGCTCCAACTGCTCTGCCTTTCTCGCCCTCCGGAATCAGCCTCACTGGGATTAGTGGTCCCTGAAGCCAAACCTGGGCAGGGGCTGCCATCTGCACTCGTAGGTCATCTCCGCCCTTTATTAGGGCTTTGGAACCCACCAGGCCGCTCCATCCTGCTGCTGCCCCAGGTCTGACTCACTCGCTGGGTGGGGCCGCTGGATTTGCCTAGAGAAAGGGGCAAGTCCAACCCAAAGGAAGGGTGCACTAGCGGAGGAATTCAGGACCCAGAGGGAGAGACGTTTAGGGGCAGCTGGCCAGCGGTGCTGTTAGGTTCTAAGTGTTTCCATGAAATCGGCCTCGGATTGCCTGGTGCAAATCATAGGAAGTTTTTATTAGATTCTGTACAGAAGATAAATGCTCAGTTGTCAAAAAAAACTACAAACGGATCCCTGGCTCTGGGCTGGGTGGTGGTATGAAGACAGAGCTCCCTCCACAGTGAACCCAGGGCCAAGCTGCTCATCAGGGCAGCAAACAGGCCTGGAGGCAAGACAAGGTGAGAGGGGGAGCCCCACGCTCCGGGGGCCTCTGCCTGGGGTCCTCCCTCTTCTTTAATAGTTTTGTAAAAACCAGGACTGGAGGGACTTCAGGGGACCACGCCTCCTTGCAAGTATTGCCGTTGGATATGAAATACACAGATTGGATATAAAAACCCAAGGTGACAAATCGGCCGGCGGGGGGTGGGGAACAGTGGCTAACCGGCTACCTCCGCCCCCACATCACATGTGGGTCCTTGAAGGTACAGCAGCGTTGGCGAGGCAGGCCTCCCATGGCTGAGGCTGGACTGGAGCCTCCTGCCTTACTCACCTGTGGCCAGCTCCTCCCCCCAAGTTACCCCCCAGCCAGAGACTGAAGGGGCCTCTGAAGGTGAGACAGAGCTGCGTAGTCCCCCCTGTTCTCCCGGCTCCCAGAGGCCTCTCTGGAGCTGGGACCCCGTCTGGAGGGTGAGGAGACAGGCTTGGCCACCTGAGGGGCAGAGGCAGTGCTGCAATTCCAGGTTGCAGAGTAGGAGGGGAGAGGGGGTAGACCAGCTCCTTGCAGGCCCTGGAACCCCCTCCAGATCTTCACATGGAGGGGCCACTGCATGGAGGCAGGGGATGGAATGAGACAGTCTTTGCATTCATCCCAGCCCCTCCAGCTCAAAGTCCACAGCTATTCCTGGGCTTCTCCTTAGCCTGAGTCGAGGGTCTTCCTCCATGCAAGACCCAGCAGGCCCTCCCAAGGGCTCATGGCCAAGCCCAGGCCTGCAAGAGGTCTGCCCAGCATGGAGAGCAAAAGAAGACCCCTGCCCCAGGGTGGAGGAAGACTCTTACCAGGGACCAGGCCTTGAACCCAGAAGCTGCAAGGCCTCTAAGGCAAGATCCCTTCCTGGCCAGACCTGCACAGGTTGGGGATTGGCACCAGGAGAAGGAAGCCCGCTCCCCCTTTGCTTCAGTTTTCTCCACCACGTACCCACGACCTTCGTGGGGAGTCAGAGAGGTGGCTGACATGTTGTGCATAGGCAATGGAGGCACAGTGATGAGAGTGGGATGCTAACAGCGGCCAAGGTGGGTGTGTGCCAATGGTGATGGTGCGAAAGTGTTGTGCTTTAGCTTGGCTGGGGAGAGTTCTCAAGGGGGCCAGGGGCACTAAGTGTGGGAGGCCTCAGGCTTGGGGGCCACGCCAGGCCCCTGAAAACTGAGCCCCACAGAGGACCCATGGAGGGTCCTCCACTACTCACTCCCTGTCCCCTCGGTGGCGGCCGGGGCACACAGACCAGGAGACTTGTCCAGACAGTCCTGAGAGCTAACATGGTCACCTGCTCCTCACAGATGCGGAAACCAAGGCAGAACAAGTCAGCAGGGAGAGCTGCTCAGAGAACTTGGTTTGGGCTCTGAAGACCCCTGTGCTCACAGACCCTGTCTGTACCCCACCCCCTGAGGTGTGACAATTACGGTGCAGAGTGGGAAGCGGCTGCAGTCTGGTGGCTCCTGCAGGGCTGGGCTTTGTTCCGTCCGGCGGTAGCCAGCTGCCCCGTGCGGAGCCCGCCTTTTCCCAAGCCCCAGCCTCACTCTGCCCAGAGATGCCCTGCCCAGAGGCTGGTCCGCGCCCAGTGTGGTCGTCCGGGGCGGGCTTTGCCCCTCCAGGCAATGGCCGCTTCCGGGGCGGCGCACAGCCGCCGCCCCGTCAGGGCTAGCGCAAGTTCAGGCGCCGCCGGCGGCCTCAGCGTAGCCTGCCCCGAGCCTGGGCCGGGTTAGGATGGCATCTTTGGTGCTTTGGCCCCGTGGGTGGCCCGGCCCGCCTGGAGACTTGGGGAGGCGCCGGCGGGCCCTAAGACGCCGAACCCATCGAGTCCGAGTGCAGCGTGATGTAGCCCGACGACTCCGAGGGCGAGCTCAAGAAGCTGCTGATGCTGCCGCCGCCGCCGCCGCCGCCGCCGCCCGCCGCGCGCAGGCCCCCGGGTTCGCCCCACGACGCGCTCAGGCCGGTCCGCAGGGTCCTGGAATGCGCGTGTGCGGCCGGGCGCGGCCCGGGGCTCCGTTGCGCGCCGCCGCCGCCAGGGGGCGCCGCGTCCCCGCCGGGCTGGGCGCCGTCGTGGGGCAGGGCGCGGACGGGGAAGGGCCCCGGTGAGGCGGGCTGGCGGCGCAGGGCCTGTGGCTCCCGCTCGAAGGCGGTCAGCGCGAAGGCGTCGGGAAGCAGCGAGGCCGAGGCGCAGCGGGCGCCGGGCCCGGCGCGGCGGCGCGGGCTGCCGGGGGGCGAGCCAGGGGCGAGGCGCGGGCCGTTGTCCAGGGCCGGGGGACGCAGCGACAGCAGGCTCTCGGCCGAGCGACGGCGCGGGCGGAAGGGGGGCGCGTCCTCCGCCAGCAGGCCGCCGCGGCGCCGGTCGGGCCCGCCAGGCAGCACCAGGGCGGCCAGGTCCTCTCCAGAGCCCCAGCGCGGTAGGAACGTGGGCAGCGGAATGGCGGCCCACACGTCCGCGTCGTCGTGGGAGAAGCGTCGCGTGGGCGGGACCTGTCAGGACCAAGGGGTTAACCCGGGCTGCCCTCCTGGAAAAGGGGGACCTAGCCTCCCCTCACCGGGCAGGGCCGCCTGGGGTCAGGGACCAGGCCTGGTCCAGGGCACCCTGGTTTAGAGCTGTGAGATTTGGGGCAAGTGTTGTCATCTGTAGCTTGGGTCAGCTGGGGAGAAGTCCCTTTGAGTAGGGTCCTGAGCCCCAAGGAAACAACACAGGCACCAAATGGACCATCCTCCTGGAGCACCAGCGAACTTGGGCACAGGGGCTGGGGTGCCGCCCATGGGTCCACCTGCACAGGCTCTGTGACCTGGGGCCAGCCCGTCTTGGGAGGATGAAAGCCAGCCCCAGGAGCTGTGGCAGGCGTGAGATGGGCTCAGAGAGGAAAGGCCTTGGAGAGGCATATTTGCATCTCCAGCCCTGGCTGTCCCTACCTGCAGGTACTGCATCTTGTCCTCCTGCACGGGCCGCAGAGGGTAGAACTGGGGCAGGTCCCCCTCCAGGGCAGAGAGCTCATACTTGGCCGTCCTGTCCAGGGCCACAAAGTCACCCCCATAGCTGTAGTCCAGGGAGCGGTCCAACACTAGGTCTGGGGGGATGCCACCTTCCAGGCTGGTTTCTGCAGGGCGGGGCAGAAGCTTAGGGCCGTGGAAACTTGGGGGCATCCAGGAATGGGTCCCAGGGACCCCCAGAGACACACGCAGGGCTGGTGGGCTGGTTAACAGAAAAGGAGAAGGGTGGGGTCCTCTATTCAGATCCTGACTCTGCCACCTTGTAGTTGAGGGCCTGGGGAAGTCACAGACCCTGAGCCAGTTTCCTCCTCTATGGGGGTGAGAACTAAATAGACACAAGGAGCTGACACTGCCTGCCAGGTGGCAAGGGCTCAGCCCAGGGTCACATTATTACTGCTGGCAGGGAGACAGGACCGGTCCACAGGAGCCCCGGGGCAGTTCGCCAGGACCCCTAAGGTTGGAAGCTCCAAGAAACACGTTCAGGCTGCAGTCCACAGCCACTCTGTTAACCAGAACGTCTGATTAACTGGAACCCTGGGGGCGGCCAAGCCATACAGGGGAATGCCCCGTGTGACACCAGGCTTGAGTCCTTGAGGGGTTGAAGAACCTTTGGGGTAGAACAAGGGGGCTCTGACAGCTGTTATCCCGCGGACCCCCAGTGACCTCACCCAGGCGCCACTCTCCCTGGGGGGCATGCTCAGACCGTCCTCACCATCACCCGAGTCCTCGTCGTTGGCCATGAGGGCCACGCACTTCTCCCAGACAGCCTTGAGGTCAGCGCGGTAGCGGTCGCAGGCCCAGAGGAATACGGGCAGCAGCAGGGCCTGGGTCACTGAGCACCAGAGCACACACAGTGCCATCCAGGGCGCCGAGGCGTCAGCCCACAGGCTGCTGAAGCTCACCACCTGTGGGCACAGGGCTGGGCCTGGCACCCGGCAGGACCCCCATCACCCAGCTTCCCTTCCCGGCCTCAGTCCTCCCACCTGTGGGGCAGGTCTGACTGCCCACCTGCCGGAGGCGGGGGAGGGGGAGATAGAGGGGGAGGGGGAGGCGGACAAAGCACTGGGGTTTTGGGCAGGAAAGAGACAGAGTGTGAGGGGAGAAGTCCCTGCCCACCGACAGCCGCTGGTGCCAAGATGAACAGTCACAGCCCCGTGTGTGCAGAGCCCTTCACAGTGCACCAGGTAGCACTGGGCACGGCCTCCCTCATTTCACCCGTGACCGCCCAAGGAGGAGAAGGCGTGGATTACCGGCCCCTTTTTTGAGAGCCGGGTCTCAAGTCTCCCAGTTCAGGGACCTTTCTACCATCCCTGCTGCTCCATGGCTAGTGGCCTCCTTGGCCCTCCCCCTACTCTGAGGGTCTAGACCTCAGACCCCAGAGATCTAGAATCAAAGTAGTTTCTGGGGGTCAGAGGATCCAGCCAGGTGGCCTTTGGGTCACCGCCTAGGGACGCCTCATTCCCCTGCTCCCCCACTGAGTGACATCACTATTCCTCTTTCAGAGCAGAAGTGGGCCTGATGCAGACATCATGCTGGTTCTTCCATGCGAGCTGTGTGACCCTCAGAAAGATGCTAAACCTCTCTGGGGCTCAGTTTCCTCATCTGTGAAATGGGCCAAGAACACCCCACAGGGTGAGGTAAAGATTCCAGACACCATACCAGGCCCGCAGCATGGAGTGGGTTCCACAAACGGCCCTGAAGAGAAGCTGGGGGGCCCTTCCTCCACTGCTGTTCCCATCTGGCTCTGCAATTTCACACACACACCTTCCCTCTATCATCAAGGGACTGGGGACACCAGGCCCCACTGCACACAGGAGGACTCTACTCTGGCCCACTGAGGGTGGGGCAGAAGGTCACCCCTGACTTACGAGGCTGCCACACCACCTGTCACCTTCTGGAGCTTGGGTCCTGCGATGACTCCCTGCCCAGGGATGAAGCCTCTATCTGGTCCTTGCCCCTAGACCCTTCCCTGTCCAGCTCCATAGCCTTCAGGGGCAGGGCTGGAGCCCTATCAGTGGGAGGGCTTGTCTTTGAGTCCAGACGTCATTCTTGGGCTAGGCCTGGGGCATAGCCTCACAGACAGGACCCCAGGCAGCCTCGGTGGACCTTGGACCCTTGCTGGCAGGGTCTTCAGACCAGCCCTCACCTTGACCTTCCTCAGCTCCTGGGATCCAGTCCAACTCCCCAGCACACATTCAAGGCCTGCCCTGCCTCCCGATTCAGGATCAAAGCCGATTCTGCCACACTAGATCCCTCCTCTGTCCATCCTGGGACCTGGACCCACCAGAAGGCCTGTGGCATGTCACCCCACCTTCCATACCCTCTGCATCAAATGGGTCTCACTCAGGTCAGGAAAGTCCCCTGCCGTGTGACAAAAGACCCTGGTCTCTGCAGCCACCTGACATGGGTTCAGACCCCACCATGGATGCCCGGACTTTAGGCGGGCCATGTGGCCTCTCTGAAGTTCAGTTTCCACCTCTGTAAAATGGGGATGATGACGATGCCTCCTGAAAAGACCGGGTGTGAGGATTCAACCACCTAATGCCTGGAGCACGCCTGGAGCACGGCTGTCCCAGAGCCCACGTCCCCCCGCCAGGCTCCTACCACCTGACAGGCTCACCCACCAGCACAGGGAAGCCCATGAGGCAGTCGTATATGATGACGATGGTGGCCACCAGGCCGGTGATCTGCAGCGAGGTCCTGGCGGGCTCGGAGCCGTCGATGGAGGAGCGGCGCTTGCCCTGTGCGTCCTCCACCACGATGGTGGGCACGGTGAAGGCGTGGCAGTCGGCCCGGCGCCCCACCTGCCCCGCCAGCGTCTGGAAGAGGGCGATGGCCGTGCAGACCACGCCCATGGCCACGCTGCCGCCCACCAGCAGCAGGAAGCAGACGCCGAAGCCCAGGCCAATCTCAGCCACGATGAAGTGGCAGCCGTGGGTGTAGAAGCGCTCGCTCGTGTCGTGCCAGCCGACGGCAGGCAGCGCCGACAGGATGAAGGACGCCATCCAGATGCCCATGACCGTGTGCACCGCCTGCTTCTTGGCGTTGCTTAGCCTGGCATGGGGCGGGGGCAGGACAGAGGGACCTGGCGTCACTCACAGGGTCTCTCCAGAGGCCCCTGGGGACCGGCAGAGGGTCCTCAACTGCCCCAGCCCCGCAGTCAGCACATCGTCACGTGTCCTTCTCACAGAGCCCTTCTGCACTGGACACCGTACGCACCCACGTACACCTACACGCGCTCGTCCCTGCAACCCCAGCACAGCATGGGTGCGGCACGCCGCACAGGGACCCTGTCCCCACACCGAGGGTACCTGCGCGCTCAGGCACCCACGTCCCCCTCTCCCAGGACACCAGATGTTCAGGTGCACGCGGGCACACGCCCAGGAACTCACCGGTAGTTGACGGGCCAGCGGACCATCCACATGCGGTGGTAGGAGAGGGAGGTGACGGAGAAGCAGGTGGCCAGGGTAAGGGTGTAGAAGGTGGAGACGAAGACCTTGCAGAGGCCCTCGTTCCATTCGTCGTCGGGGCGCTGGCGCCGCAGCTGCACCACAGCGTAGGTGGCGATGGGCACGGCCACGTTGAGCATGTGGGTGGCCGCGAGCGTACACAGCAGGAACTCCAGGGGCTTCCACTTCTTCTGCTTGGCCCCCATGCTGAGGATGCCCCACGCGTTGGCCAGCAGGGAGAGGCCTCCACAGGCCAGCCAGCCCACCGCGCTGCCGGGCAGCCGCCGCTCATCACTCATGGTGCAGATGGGAGCTGGCCGGCGGCTGGGACATCCTCCTCCAGCCAGGCCTCAGCTCCGAGCAGCAGCCCTCACACGTGGCGGCCTGGGGACACCAGGGACCGTGAGCATCTGCAGTGGGTTTGGGGGGGAGCCAAAGAGCTCTCAGGGACTCTCCCTTGGGCTCCGGCCATGAAGCTCCTGGGGCTCTTGGGAGTGCGAGATAGAGGGGGTCCCCTCATGCTCCATTGCCTGTCTGGTCCTGGCTCGGGCTGGGCCGCTTCGCCCTCCTCTGCCCTCTATGGAACCTCCTGGCTCCCAGGGGATGTATACAGGGGTGCTCAATAAGTGCACATCCCCTCACCTCCACCTACTCCTGGTCAAGGTGCGGCACCTAGGCTTCCTTCCAGGCCGCCTGCATCCTCAGGGAAGCCGCCAGGCCGGGCCCAGGTGGGCGCTGTGCCGCGTGTGTACCTGGTCCCGTCCCAGAACCGGCCCTCTCACCGTCAAACTCCCCAAATCCTCACACAGCCCATGCGAGGCTCCCCCAGTGCATGCTGGGGGCCCTCACTTTCATTGGTTTCCACTTCCTTTGGCCAATGAGGACATGCCTGGAGGATGAGTGCCCTGAACCTCCCCTGTAAGGAAGGGATGCTCTGGGGACCACTCTCGTGCCCACCTTGGGAAAGGGCGGCCTGCTTTACCCAGGTCAGCCCCCAGCAGGCCTTCCATGGCCGTGCACGCCTGGCAGGCCCCGGCACTACCCCGGGCTGGGGGGTACACTAAGCTCTAGTGTACTAGTCATGTGGCCCCAGCAAAGTCCCTGCACCCACGTCCTACTCAAACAGGGACGATGAGGCTTCCTCCAGGGGGAGGCTGGGGTGGACAGACGCCGCATCTCTAGCGCCTGGGGCGGGCCCGGTCTCACACACGGTGGCTGCCCTGGATGCCGCAGGCAGCATGGGACTGTAGCTGGTCCAGGGACCAGAACCTGCCCCCAAGGACGGCCTGTGGATAGGTAGGAACCAGGGACCTAGGACGTGGGGCAGGAGGCACGTGTTGGGGAGCCGCCCCATCCTGCCAGTGGGCCTGGCAGTGAGTCCCCCCGCTTCCCAGCTCGGCGCGTCCCTGCACAGAGCACTGGCCAGTCCCTCTGACGTGAGGCCCCCCACAGCAGGCCCCTCTGGCCACAGCCTGGAGCAGGTGGCGTGGGGGACAAGTGCAGCGCTCAGTGCAGGTCTGCTATGTACGCTGCCTACACTCGGGCCTTCTCACCCTCCAGCCTGTGTAATCTCATCGGCTGCAAGTCTGTTGCCCCCAACACTTATGGGCACCACTGAACCAGACACAGCCACGTGATCCTTCAGGGACTGTCTCCAGCTTGGGGTGGACAGGCCATTGCAGGCCCCTGGCGCTCAGGACAGGGGAAGTGACACCTCCCAGCCTGCTGCCAGGCTCCCCTGCTTGTCTCGTGCGGGGTGTGGCCTGAGCCCCACGGACACCGAAGGATCTCTTGAGTCCTGATGGGTGTCATTCATCTCTGTGCCCCTGCAGTGGGCCTGTCCAGGCCCCTGACCCACAGGAGGAGTCCAATCTGGACCACACCAGTGCCCACTGAGGGCCTTTTAGCAGGGGCTGGGGGACTCCTGGGGCCAGGGAACTTCCTTCCCAAGCATTGGGCTTCTGCTCACAAAGCTGCCTCCCCTTCCCCACCCCAGACCCAGCGTGGGGGGTGAGGTGGCCCCGCTGAACCCTCCACCAGCCGTTCTGCTGTCCGGCAAGCCTCCTTGACTTCAGCATACAGAGGCCACTCGGTATGGGGTGAGGAGCTGTTAGACTCCAGCTTTAGCTCCCCAGCCAGTCACGTGACTCAGCTGGGCCTCGGTTTTCTCATCTGTACGTAGACATGGTAGTCTCTATCTGCCTCGAGAAGCGTGTGGGTAGTCGGTAAGCTATGCCAGGGAAAGCGCTTAGAATGGAGCCAGGCACACAGTAAGTGCTCGATAAATGCTTGCCACATAGACGTCTGTACCAAAGACCTCCCTGCTCACTGAGCTATGCTGTCTCTTCAAAACACTGAGCTCAGAGGTGTGCGTGAGCCTCAGACCTGCGGGCAGACGCACAGTCACCCCAGCCAGAGCCTGGGACAGCCCAGCTTGGAGGGTAATGAGGCCACAGGGCTGCACACAGCCAGGTGGGGTGTCCGGCAGCCCACCAGGGGTCCAGAGCGGGCAGAGGCTTACATTGTCAAATGGAAAACCGGACTCGGCAGGCAAGTGGTGGGCTGCCATCCATTTCTACTCTCATCGCGCCGCCTTGGCCGTCAGATTGGGAGGCCTTCCCTCAGAAGCCCAAGCAGGCAGGCTGTCTGACTCTTGTGACCCTGCGCCTGGCCCAGCCCACACTGCCCACCTGTTGATTGCTGGTCCAGAGTGGTAGGGAAGGTGCCACAGGCTGCCACTGGTCCAACCCTTCCTGGTGCCGGTTCTTCCCTGAGTCTAGCCGAGCAGTGTCTCACTGCAGGGCGAGGCCCTAGGTCTGTGTGGGCAGGAGAATGTACCCCACAAGTAGAGGGAGGAGGCAACCCTCCTTCGAACAGGCACACTCCCCTCAGTTCGCACCCCCAGTGATCTTGTATGAAGGACTGCCATTGCTCCCATTTTACAGATGGTTAAGGGGAGGTAACCAAGCTCTTAGGTTCCCGAGCCAGGATCCAAACTCCACCCTCCTGACATCAAAATCCTGATGTCTGAAACATTAAAATGGTCAGAAACTTGGCATGTTTTTGTTCCTTGAGCTGAGGTGGTCTTTCTGGGCCTCCTGCCCCTGCGAGATGGGTCCTACTGTCCCCACAATGCAGATGGGAACACAGGCTCAGAGCCCAGTGCATGGAGGCTGGCTTTACGGACTCCGGAGCGTGGTGGTCCTGCGACGGGAGAGGAGTGTCACCGGGGTGGGGTGGAGAGCAAGGTCTCCTAATGCAGAGTGAGAGGGGGCCGGCTCTGCGGAAACAAGGAGACCCCCTTCTTCCAGGCTGGTGACACCTTCTGTTCATTCTCAATCACAGGGAGCAGGGGACACTAGGGTCCAGGCCCCAACACTCCAGGGGTGTTACCGCGCCCTATTGGGAAGTTTCTCCCGCAGCCCACTCAGGCTCCGCAGCATTTCAGGACTGGGCTTCCCGCTGCGCCTGGATCCCGGAGACGCTCCCTGCCACCCCCCGCGCCCCCCCAGGACACCGCAGTGCAGGCTGCAGGTGTGGCGGACCTGGGACCCACCGGACTCTCTCCGCAGGGTCTGCGGGCGGGGCTCCGGCGTGACGTCGCGGCCCCGGGCCAATGAGGCCCCACGGCCCCCGGGCTCTATTGCGCAACAAAGAGAACCCAGAACTTGAAAGGATTCCCGGGCTCAGGCTGCCGCCCCCAGGCTGCTCTCCGCCGGCGCTGCTACCCATCAGTCCCGCAGGGCCCCGCTCGGCCGCCGCCCAGGGCGGAGCTCTCGGCGAGTAGCCTCCACATCTCCGCCACGCCCGCCCTCCACCCTCGCGGTCCCCGCTCCTCTGTCCTCCGATCCCCCGCCCGGCCAGGCGCGCGGTCCTGCCCCAGCGGGGCCCCCAGCTCTGCCCAGCCCCGAGGGCGCGTCCGAGCGTCGGCCGCGAGCCAAACGCTGACGGGACTGCGGTCCCGGACGCCTCCCGAGTTACGCTGGGCAGGGGTGGGCCCAGGACCCCCAGAGCGGCCATCCCCGCCCCCTGAAAGCAAGCCCCCCGGGGCGGCGCTGCCAGGCTCAGAAGAAGGGGCGGACCCCGGGGAAGTTACCCCGAAGGTCCCCAAGTTGGGGGGAGGGGTGCGCAGCCTTAAGCGGAGCCCGCGGCCATCGGACAGACCCCGTGACCGACCGACCACGGACAGCCCCTCCCCGCCCGAAGTCCTCCCGCCGGGGGTCCCCTGCCCTGCCGCCCCCGGGCTAGGGCGGCGGCGCTCACCCTGCATTCGGGCGCCCGGGGCTCCAGCTCGCTGCTCCCGCCTCCGGCTCCGGCTGCAGCTCCCGCGCCCCCGGGCCGAGCGCGGGCCGCCGGGGACCGCGTGGGTGGCCGGCGGCGGAGCGGCCAGCGGGCCGGGGCATCCTGGCGGCGGCCGCCCGTGGCCTGCGCGTTCCGCTCGTCTCGGCTCGGCCCCGCCGCCCCTCCCTCCCTCCGTCCCTCTCTCTCTCTCCCTCCCTCCCTCTCTCCTCCCTTCGCGCCGCCGCCGCAGCCGCGCTCCGATCCCGCCGCTCGGCTGGCTGCGCCCGAGCGGCCGGGGGCGGAGGGCGGAGCAGGGCGCAGGCCTCCGAGGGCGTCTCCACACCGCCTCTCGGACCGCCCAGCCCTCCCCTCGGAGACGCGGCCCGCCGCGTGTGTTTGTGTGTCTGCCGTGCCGCGCGTTTGTCTCGTACCCGCGGGGGCGCGCCCTCCGCATCCGCGCCTCCCGGCCGAAGAGCCCTAGGGAGGGCGGCGCCTCCCGCGACGCCTGGATCAAGCTTGGGCCTCTCGCTGCCGACTCGGGTCTGTCCATACTCCCGACGCTGGCTGCGAGCCTCCTGGGGAAGACCTAGGCCAGGGGGGCCTGGGGCAGGAATGGACAGTGGGGACTTAGGGCCGGCGGTGGGGGGCTCAGTGAGGCCTTCCTGAAGGAAGTCACATCTAAGGTGAACTATAGAGGCGGGGCGTAAGGAGGACTTGGGGGCCCCGAGGGCTGGTGGCCTCTAGAAATTGGGGAGTCGTTTATAGGGGGGAGCCAGGGCAGGAAGAGGTGAGGTTGGGTCAGCTAAGGATTCAGACTTACCCTCGGGCCTTTGGGGGGGCGGGGGTTCCACCGCGGGAACCAAGTGAATGCACCACTGGGCCGCCTGCCGGGTGGTTGTCCCTCCCCCCATGGGCTCCGAAAGTGTTCTCTGTGAAGCTGAGACCACGACCAGGCAGCTGGGAGAGGCCAGGACCTGCGACCTGACACCCCTGGCCCTCTCTCTTCCCTCCCTCAGGAGCTTGCCCTCCACTTAGCACTCCTAGCAGGGCACAGGCTGTCACCTCTAGGCTAGGTGGGGAAACCCATTAGTCCCCGTGATGGGGTTCTCTGGAGACCCAAGTCACAAGAGAGAGTGGCCTGTGGCATCCTGGCCCCCCATCCAGTCAGAGGATCCTGCCTGCCTCTTCTAGAAAGCCAGGGACCACACACACCCCGGGCGAAAGGCCTCTGGAGTCGCTCTGGGCTGCCCCGCAGGGCACTGTCCTGCCCCACAACCGGGAGCACCCACGAGTGCCCAGCCCTGTGTCTGGAGGAAGGCGGGCATCTGCTTGGGACTGGACTCAACCAAATGCAGCCAGTGCTGCCTGTACCACTCCATAGCCTGGCTTCTGTGCCCACCCACACCGTCTCCTCCACACCCCAGAAACAGCTGGGGCGTTAGAAGCAGCTTTTAGGGGGCCCAGAGTGAGTCTTGGGATCAGGTTTTTTTTTTTTTTTTTTGACCGCACTGCACGGCACGTGGGATCTTAGTTCCCCGACCGGGGATCAAACCCGCACCCACTGCATTGGAAGCGTGGAGTCTTAACCACTAGACTGCCAGGGAAGTCCCCAGGATCAGTCTCAGACAAAAGTCAAAGTGTTTGTATAGCAAAGGTTCCACAATGAAGCAGAGCTGGTGAATGGCGAGTCCTGGGCCATGCGCTCCCTGTGTGTGGCTTCTGGGTGGTCAGGGCCCTGATGAGCTCTCCGTGGATAGGCCAGCTCCCTGCCCATGTGACCCTGGTTGTAAACAGGGCATCAGCAGTAGGAGGCTGGCACAGGGTAGCTGGTAGTCAAGTGTGGCATTTCTAAGGCAAACAGGCAATCCAGCCATCCAGAGCATGGGCCAGGCCGCTGCCCAGCTGGCAGAAGGCAGCCTGCCCCACGCCTGTGGCCCCAAGTGCACCTCCACGAGCGAGCCCAGCTCACCATGGCCGCCTGTACTAGTGGCCCTGCCCCTGGCTTAGCTTGCTCTGGGGGCAGGTGGGAGATTAGCTTCCGATGGCCACCGTGGGGAGCCCCAGGGCCCAGGCACTTTGGGGCCGGCGTGGCCGACTCTGGTTTCTCAGACCAAGGCTTTGGCCGGCCTGGGCTGGCTCGCCTCTGCACCACTCCCTGCCCAGGGCACCGCCTATAGCCTTCAGGAAGTTGGCACAGGGTGTGGGTGGAGCTGGGGAGGCTGAGGCAGCCTCCAGGGGGCCAGGGGGCAGGGTGGGGCTGCCGTGGACTCCTGTGGTCTGTTCCCCCCCGACTGCTCCCAGGCAGGAAATAACCCCGTCAGCCAGGACTGGGGCCCGAGACGGATTCCGGAGGTCCTGGCGGGCATTCCTGCACATCTGGAGCCACGTTCTCTCCGTCGGGGCCCGAGGGAGCCTTGCATGAGGCCGTAGTTGTTGGTGGCCAGTCTCATCCCCAGGCTTCGGGGACCAGCCTGGGTCAGGAGTGTTCTTCTAGGCGATGGTGACCGCCAGTGCTTGGTGCAGGGGCCTTTCTCAGCTGGGGCTGGGGCTGGGGGGCTGGAGTGGCCTTGGCAGCGTATCTGCCCTGAGGCTGCTGGACCAGGTGCATGCACACAGCCTCTACTTCACATGTGCACACACACGTGTGCAGAGACAGGGATGCCGACACACGTGCACACGCGTGCACGCACACACACACACACACACACACACACTGCCCCTCGGACCCCCACACCACGAGCCTTCCCAATAACGCCCCTGCCCGAGTGGCTGGGGGTTCCCACATCGGGCACAGGGGCCCTGGCACCAGCTGGGGAGGCTCCCTCCAGCAGGATCCCTGCCTCTTGCTCCGAGGTGTCTCAGCTGCCTCCAGGGAGCAGAGGCCAGGCCCAGGGCAGGCCTGCCCCATGCTGAGCTGTGGTCTGGTCTGGCTGAGCCCGGCTCTTTCTGCCCACCTCCTTGCCTGAGTCCTCACAAAAGCACCCCAGCCCCATCGACAGGAAGGCCAGTGGGACACTGGTTGGGGCCTCAGAGCCAGGACACGGAACCAGGGCCCAGGAGGGGGTCGGAGGGTGGGAAGGGAGGAAGGGGTGCTCTCTCTCTGTCCAGCAAGCCGTCGGGCAAACACAAGTGCGTGCCGCTGTGCCCAAGGCTCTGGGGTACGTGCAGGTACAGGCACCGGGGTGGGGGGGGGGTGGCCCTGAGGAAGGGGGGATCCGTGGGAGCCCACCGCCCCCAACACCCCGGGGAGAGCAGCCGCCCAAGACAAGCAACCACCCAGACCAAGGTCCAGCCAAACAGCAGCTTTATTAGTGATGCTGGGCTCTTTCCATACCATACAGCGTGCGCCCCAGTATTCCCCAGGGTTTCCAGGGAATGCCTTGGGGCGTCGGGACAATACTGTGTAGCATTTACACTGGGATGATATAAATAAAGCTTTGGTGTATAGGTTTCCAGGAGAGGTTAACACAGGTTAACACTGCGAGACGAATACTTCACACAACACCAGCTGTCAACGTGAACTGGGGTTTTGGCCAAGGGGTAACTTCTAAATGATGAGACGCTGGGGGCTGCTCCAGGCCCCAGCGGTAGGAGGGGGCGTCTAGGGCTGAGGCTCCGCTTGACCCTGTCGTTTTGCCTTCATCTGCAGGTACCGCCCTTTGCCTTCCTCAAAGCGCTTCTTCTCGTCCTCAGTCTCGGGCTGCGGACCACACACAGAGAAGCAGGCAGGTTAGAGAACCTGTGACTGCAGCGGAGCCTGGGCCCTGCCCCGCCCCGGCCCCATCTTCCTGACAGCCCACAGCGAGCATCCCTCCCCGCGTCACCTTCCACAGCAGGCCAAATCCTGAGCCCAGCGCCCTTTGGGTAATGAACTTCAGCTGAAAACGCAGTTGATGATGAAACGCGGGAGGGGAGGCCTAAAGCAGAGCCGAGCCAGGGCAAGGAAAAGGGGGACCCCCCACGTTTGCGCCACTCCCAGGGAATGCCAGCTGCTGTCCGTCTCTGCCCCGAAGGGAAGTGGGGACCAGCACCGTGCTGGCTGGGTGACCTTGAGAAGGCCACTTTACCAGGAGTGAGTGACCACACTGGGCAGCAAGTCCTGGCCAGCACAGATGCCTAGGAAGTGGCACCTGGTGTCCTCTTCACCTCTTCTCTGCTGCTTCCTTCCTCCGAGCAACCTAAGAAGCCAGGTCCCCGAGTGACCAGGGGACTTGGCCAAGGGCTGGGTTTTGCCCAGGGCAGTCCCGGCTTGTGCCTGCCGACCCAGCAGGACGGCGAACGGTGCCCCCTCTCACTCTTGAGAGTGGCCTGGCCTGGCCGCTAAGTGGTGTGGCCCTGGCCAGGGAGGTCCACTGTGGCAGCATTGGGGGGTCACTTCCCAAGGCCCCATCTCTTGCCCCCCAGGGCCAGCGATTCGGGCTTAAAGAGCTGTGCGAATTCCTCTGGGACGACACTGCCTTGCGGCACTATGAAGGTGTCTGAAAGCCAAAGAAATGGGGCAGTTGCCCTTCATCCACAATGACACCAAGCCCTAGCAGCTATTTTTGGCCCAAGGGTTTTACAGACAAATGGTATATTGGCAAAAGAGAGAACGATCAGCCTGAGGATGGAATGTCAGGTCGTACAGAGTACTTCCTCCCCTTCAGCCTTCTCAGCAATTGTTCTCTAAACGTCACCAGGTGTAAACTGTCAAACCTTGCGGCTCAGAGCCAGTAGAAAGTTCGGGTGTCTGAAGCACTAGGATCGTGGTCCTTATAGTGGTTCCGGTTCCTGTCTGAAGAGTCTCAGGGCAAACATGGAAAATGGTGGCTTTTCCAAGACACTTTGTTGGAGGCCTGCTCTGGTTTCACCTCTGGCTGACTTTTTAAAAATAAAATTTGAGGCTACTCAATTTGACTTGAAACAGCACAGGGAGATAAACTGTTCTATCTCAGTTTCAGCAGGCAGTTCTAAGCGGGCAAGACCCCCGAGTCCTCCAGCCCCTGCTGCCCAAGGCACCCCACGAACACAAGTCCACATCCTGCTGGGCCCAGCCCAAGGTTTCTGCACACATCCAGGCAGAATGTCGTTTTGCCTTCGCACGAATCACTTGAGGATCTTGTAAATGTGGATTCTGACCTGGTGGGTCTGGGGGTCAGAGGCTGAGACCTGTTTCTTTTTTTTTCTTTTCTTTTTAATAAATTTATTTATTTATTTTTGGCTGCGTTGGGTCTTCGTTGCTGCGCGCAGGCTTTCTCTAGTTGCGGCGAGCGGGGGCTTCTCTTTGTTGCGGTGCGCAGGCTTCTCATCGCGGTGGCTTCTCTTGTTGCGGAGCACAGGATCTAGGCACGCGGGCTTCAGCAGTTGTGGCACGCGGGCTCAGTAGTTGTGGCTTGCGGGCTCGAGAGCGCAGGCTCCGTAGTTGTGGCGCACGGGCTTAGTTGCTCTGTGGCACGTGGGATCTTCCCGGACCAGGGCTCGAACCTGTGTCCCCTGCACTGGCAGGCGGATTCTTAATTACTGCGCCACCAGGGAAGTCCTGAGACCCGTTTCTAACACGGGTCCAGGTGATGCGATGCTGCTGCCCGCAGAGCACTTTGGGTAGCAGGACCCTGGCTCCTCCCCATCTCTATCCCTGTTCCAAACGGGGGACAGCCAAAGCGGCCAAGAATGCAAGGTCAAGGCCACCAGGCTAGAACAGTGGGGGCTTTTTCCTCCCCCTCCCCTATATGGAATTTGCTTGGCATGGCTGAGGAGACCTGTGGCTCCCATCCACCTGCAGCCCGAAGGCACAGCCCTTCCTTAGTGGGAGGAGGGGTGTAGCCGGGCTTCCTGCCTGCCTCGCAGACGACCCCATCAGTGCCTATGGGGTCCCAGAGCTGGGAACCGGGGAGTCGGGGCCCGGTGGGGCTGGCTGAGAGGAGAGCTGGAGGAGGGCAGTGGGGGGTCTGGACCACGTTCCAAGGTTCCTGCCAGCTCTAGAAACCCGCCCCTCTCTGCTGGGGCTCTGGAGCAGGCCCTCCTTCTAGCTGGTGGAGTCGCCATCTCGGGGGCAGGGGAAAGAAGGCAAGGGCTTATTAGAAAGAAAACGATTTCTCAGAAGCAAGAGAGTGTGAGCTTGGCCTGGGTAAGGCAGCAGGACCAAGAGGTGGCGGCTACCAGGCCCTCTGCAGAGCCCCCTGGAGCCACGGCCTGCCTCGCGAGACGGGCTTCCTGTTTCTCCAGCCCATCAGTAGTCTTGGAAACCAGCAGATATGGGATTCGGGTGACACCTGGGTCCCTAAGTGCCAGGGTCATCAGCCAAGTGCTCCTGGGGCTCCAGGGAGCAGGGAGGGGACCCAGGGAGGGTGGCAAACGGCCCCCTGGAGCTGCTGGCGTGAGCTCAGGAGCTGGCGTCCCATCTGTCAGGCAAGGATGGTCCACGTGAGGCCGGGGCCTGGGTGGGGGGTGCTGGCACTGGGACTGAGGAAGGGCTGCTGGGCCCGGGAGACGCCTGGGGAGCAGCCCACCCTCTGTGGGCACCTAGCCATTGACCCCTTGGGGCCGCCCACACCGCGCACTTGGGTTCTTTCCCTCAAGGACGCACACCACCGTCCAGTTTGCGTTGACACCACTGCCTGCAAACTTGCAGCAGGAGTGCGGGCTCTGTGGCCTCCTGCATCCCGGGTCTCTGTCTCCCAGCTCCAAAAGGGAGATGAAGCCTTCTTGATGATTGTGGCCAAACGGGTCTGGAAACCTGAACGCTAATTAGCCTCTTGCAGCTAATGATGCACACAGGTCAAAACCTTGAAGTCGAATAAACCTGTTTAATGGCGTTTAATGAGGGCTGTCCCGCAATGATTTAGCCAGGGACCCCTCTTCCTCAGGAACCTTACTCCCGTCTCGGGGGTGGCCGAATGGGAAGCGCGGCCCACCTTCTCCTGAGGTCAGCTTGTGGCACGCCCTCAGAGCTGGCCGACAGCCCCGGGAGAGAGAAGCCGGCACAAAGGCCCACCTCACGTGCGAGCTCAGTTACACAAACGTCCAGAACAGGCAACTCGACAGAGAACACAGATTAGTGGTGGCCAGGGGTTGGGGGAGGGATGAAGACTGGCGGTGTGCTGTGTCTTTTGGGTTTTTTTTTAAAGAAATGCAAGCATTTCTTTCTTGCTTTTTCTTTTTAAATAATTTATTTGTGTATTCATTTTTGGCCACGTTGGGTCTTCATTGCTGCGTGCGGGCTTTCTCTAGTTGTGGTGGGGGGGGCCACTCCTCGTTGCGGTGCGTGGGCTTCTCATTGCAGCAGCTTCTCTTGTCGCGGAGTACGAGCTCTAGGAGTGCGGGCTTCAGCAGTCGCGGCTTGTGGGGTTCAGCAGTTTTGGCTCACGGGCTCTAGAGCGCAGGCTCAGTATTTGTGGCGCGCGGGCCTAGTTGCTCCGCGTCATGTGGGATCTTCCCAGACCAGGGCTCAGACCCGTGTCCCCTGCATTGGCAGGCGGATTCTTAACCACTGCGCCACCAGGGAAGCCCAGGTTATACATTTTAAGCAGGGGAACTGTACGGCGTGTAATTATATCTGAAAAGCACCCCAGAGGTACAAGTGCCATCCTAGTTCACAGAAAGTCAAAGGGAAGGTTCAGCGGGGCGGTGCCCCACCCAAATCCGGGCACATGACGGAGGGGCACCAGGGCCGGGGTGATGCGCTCTGAATTAAACCACGCACTTGCCCTGCCGTGGCGCCCGGGCCTGGATGCGTGCACTCTCCACGAGCACACAGACCACCCCCTGCGGGACCCTGCCTTGGGGAGCTGACCCGCTAGCTGACCACACACGGGAAAAGAGGCAGCCGACGCAGCACTAGGAACGTGACAACGGCAGGGACCAAAGACAAAGGAGAGCAGAGTGAGGTGGTCTCGAGGGCCAGGTCCTGGAGAGGGTTCCTGGGAAGGCGTGCGGGCACCACCCAGCCCACGAGAGTCTGTGTAGCAACCCAGGAGGGGTTCAGAGCTGTCATGCTCCCCTCCCACCAATGAGGACGCGGGGCAGAGGCTGAGGCTGAGCTAGCGACAGCCGCTAAGTGGCAGAGCCGCAGTCTGAGCTGCTGCTGCCCTCCAGACCAGCCTGTGTTGATGGGCTCTCGGGGCGGCCCTGTCGGTGGGCAGCAGGGCACGCAGTGGCCCTCCCGTGTCACCCTGGTGACCCTCCAGAATGAGCCTGGAGCCCCCTGGGCCTGCAGCGGCCCAGCCCCCCTGGCTCTTCTCCATCCGGGAGGGGACAAGCCGGGGCAGGGGTGCGTTCCTGTCCCAGCCTTGGAGCCAGGCGCGTCCCCGAGAAGCTGCCTGGGCACTAGAGGCGAAGAGCAGACGGGCACTGCGCCTCCCCCTTCTGCCAGGTCCTGTGAGTGCCAGCGGGCCACATGCAGCTGCCCGAGCGCCCTCCGGATCGCCACACACACGAACAAAAATGCCGGCCCTTCCATCACATTTGGGGCCACGACCCCCATGCTCTCCGCACACTCACGAGGAATGCCCTCTCTAGGTCATAAGCTCTGGGAGTGAGGGGTGAATGTCTGGGGGGAGCACAGCATCTAGAAGCCAGGGGAGGACCACGTTGGGTCCTCATCAGGGCCGGTTCTCGGGCAGCGGGCAGGGTGGCCACTTCCGGGTCGTGCCCGCACAGGGTGGGCACCTCGTCTGCTTCCCCTTGTCCCACCAGGCCCTGATGTGTGTCACCCTAGATGACTGCAGCTACTCACCCCCTCAGCAGCCAACGAGCCACCACGTGTCCAGAACGGGTGCACCAAAGGCTATGAATTCTCTCAAAGCATGACCTGAGGAGGGGCCGAGGCCAAGGTGCAGGTACAAGACAGGGTACATTCTAGTCTCTGCTCAGTGGAGGGAGGGGCCCGCGCCCAGCCCTGGGCCTCAGAGCTGCTGCCCTGAGTCTCTGACGTTCAGTGTTCTGCAGCTAACTCATCAGCCAGGAGCTGCCCTCAGACAGACCTCACGCCGCCTGATGGTGGATGTACAGGCAGCTGGCCAGCTGGAGAGCGTGGCCAAGCCATTTGCCAGGCCTGGGGGGGAAGGAGCCAGACGAGGGCTCATCCCTCTTCTTGCCTCTGGGGACGGCTCTGAGGATTCGGTGCTGCTACCGCAAATGCTGACGGTCCTCCTCACTGGCCTGCCCTGGAAGGTGCCCAGCGAGGGCACACGTTTAAGAAGACAGGCCCTGGCCGCCACCCTAGGGGGAAACAGAGCCAGAGATGAGCAGAGCAGCCTCTCTGCGGAGGTGGGCGCCCTGCCCTGCTGGCTGGTGGACACTCAGCCTCCCCAGGGCCACGAGCTCTGATAAACAGCTCTTCCTGGCCAAGTGACTAAGAGGGTCCACCACTTCCCTGCTGGGCACGGAGCTGATAGAACGAGACAGATGGCTCCCGGCACGCGGCCCCGCCCACGGCCCAGCGGCCGCCTCCTCACCTCCTCGCAGTCCGTCTCCCTCCATCCGGCAAAGTAAATAAATACGTAAGTTGTTGGCTGTTGCTGTTTTTAATGGGGGTTGGAGGTGACGGGGAGAAGGGGAGGACAAGGCTCCTCCATGGGAAATCACATTTTCCCTCAAGCGCCTGAAGCTGTTGGCAGGGAGGAGGGCTCACGACCCCCCCGCAAGTGG
Organism: Phocoena phocoena; assembly: GCF_963924675.1. NCBI lineage: Eukaryota > Metazoa > Chordata > Mammalia > Artiodactyla > Phocoenidae > Phocoena > Phocoena phocoena. The sequence continues at coordinate 4,433,268 of NC_089219.1, forward strand.
CCCCCTGTGGGTATGAAAAAGGAGAGGTGACAGCAAAGGGGCCCACAGGCCGCTCAAGGCGTGGTGACCCCTGTTTACCTGCCTGGTGGAAGGGACAGTGGAGGGGTGGTGAGGACCACAGGCTCACAGGGACCTGCTGTGTGGCCTCAAGAGACGCTGCCCGCCTCCCCAGGGCCAGGTCCTCCCACCTGTAAAATGGGGTTCTCAAGGAGGTGACGTGGCAAAGGGTGTCCTGCAGTGCCAGTGCGGGCCGCTGTCCGCGCACGGCAGTCACACCGCGTGTGCGCGTGCACGTGCACGCTCGTGAACTACTGTCATCACGAATGGCCTTAGAGACCAACTGCGCTCCTGTCTGCCGACCCATAGCCACTGCGCTGGGAGGAGGGCGAATGGCCCTGGGCGTCACCTTAAGGCAGCTGGGCCTTTGGAACGTCACACAGCCCCAGGGACGTGGGGGTGAGGGGAGGGTCCCAGGGCCGGCCCCTCTGTGCTCCGGGCACCCCGCTGGCTCCCACCCGCCGGCTGGCTCCGGGCCCCCGGGCCTCCGATGTGCATCTTCTCCCCCTCTCCCCCCCTCCCCCCCACCACCGCGCTTCCTGCCAACGCTGTCTTCCGGGCTCCCGTCAGTGCAAACCAAATGTTTTCCATTTTGCATTTTCTGTGCTTCCAGAACACACATTTGGAACTTGGCAGGGAGGGTGAGTGACTAAGTTCCACCCTCAGTAAAATCAAGAGCTTGTCCTTTTTGTAATTAACGAACGTCTGGTGCGAAGAGGGTTTCCAGTGGTGATATAACAACTTCCTGTGAGCCTGAGGGACGGCAGACCTTCTTTATTAGGAAGCCATGCGGCACAGCCTCTCCGGTCTTCATAACAGGAGACGAGAGGGATTGTGGGACAATCACGAAGGCAATTAAGACATCCTCCAACTACTGGGGCCCTTCGGTGTGGCGTGGCGAGGGGCTCTGTGCATGGTGGTGTCCAGGAGTCCCCAGCCCCACAGGCAGCTGTGTCCCCCAAGGGCAGCTCCACCTGCAGACCCCGACCCCAGGGGTGCTGGGCTGGGCACCCGGGAAGCCGCCGTCCGGGGGTTTAGTTCCCAGCGGCCGCAGGCTGGGTCTCACCGCCACCGCCGCCAGCACACGCAGCCCCAAGCCTCCAATGATGGGACCGCCATGGGGAGTTGTAGACACCCTTGCCAGGGGCTCCCCTCACCCCACAGCACCAGCTCAGCCCCTGAAATCACTGCCCTCGTGTGCGGTCACGAAATTCCCCTGCAGAAGGGCCAAGAGGAGGCTATGGAAGAGGCAGGGAGCTCGGGCGCTGCCTGGGAAAGGGCAGCGACGGGTACCAGTCTCCGCTGGGAGAGGGGACACAGGCCCTGCTCACAGCACTGGCCCCTGTACCAGCTCTGTGGACACGGCTGTCCCCACCAGACGACAGCTATAAGGTCCTCACCGCCTTTTTCTGAGCCCTTCCCACGGGCTGGGCCCCGGCCAGGGGCAGCGTCCTCACTGCAAGCCTCTGGCCCTGCGTGTGCTCACTCGTGTCGGCGTCTTCCCTTCCCAGCACAGGGCCTGAGACACGGCGGGGCCCAGAAGGCGTCTGCTGAGTGAACGAGCAAACCAACGGAGACTGCGGCGAGAAGGCCGCATCAGTGTGACGTGTGTTAGTCTGCTCGATGGACACATTCAGGCTACCTCCGTCCCCAAGCAGCTCCAGAAGGCTCAGAGCACCCAGGGGCTCGGCAGGCGCCTGCGCTGGTGACAGAGGCACAAGGTGGGGCGTCTGGCACACCTAGGGGTGGCACACCGCCTCCCGCCCCGATGAAGCCTCTCCTCTCCTGCTGGCAGGGCCGGCATGCCGTTCTCCGATTCTGTGTGTGCACGTGAGTGGGGAGATCCTGCTGCGTGCTTCCTCCCACTGCGGGGCTCCGGGGTCTGTTTCTTCCTTGCATCTTTGAGCTCGGGGTTCAGAAGTGTCCCTGTCCCTGGCAGGCCTTTGCCAGGGGACTCCACGCCACCTCACAGAGAAAGCACAAGGCTGCCAAGAAGCCACGGCTCTCACATGGTGGGGCGGCCTTGTGGTCCACCCCAGGACACGCCAGGCACGAGCTCACCCTCCTGAAAGACCCTCTCGGGTCCTGCGGCCGTGGCCCTTGCCTGGGCCCAATGACCTTCACAGTCCTCTCCCCAGCTTCGAAGTCACCTTCCAGGGGGGCCACAGTGAATCAAGGCTGTCCCGACTCTAGCTGGGATGCTCCTCTTTCCGCCGCACCCTCTGCCCACGGGCCTCTCTTCCTGCAGCCGTGTTTCCGGCCCCATCTGGGGTCAGGCCTAACAGTGCCCTTGAGAGCCTGCCTCGGGCCTTCACCTTCTATAGAAATCACAACAGCTGGGGTCACCTGGATTTGGAGACACAGCACTGAAGCAACAAGAAGCTGATGTTCCAGAGGTAGAACCTACCAACGTTTTAACGAGAAAAAGTGTGTCGTCGGTGCATTGGGCGCTCTTCTGGAGAGCTGACTGTTGAACTTGAACTGAATGTTCTCCAGAGCACTACTGTTCCACAAAGAGGCCAGCCCAGAGCCGTCAGGGACACGGGATCTTCAGGAGACATGAAGACGGGACGGGTTAAGAAGGTCAGAGGAAGAGTCTGGGCTCATGGCAGAGCAGAGGTGAGAGCCAGGCTGGCGGGGGCAGCACCCCATCATCCACACGCCCTGTGGTACCCACACCCCTGGTTCCAGGGGCAGGTGGGACTCACAGGCCACTACAAGTTCCCAGACGCCACCCATTCAGGGGACAGGAGCAGCTTCAGGATTCGGGCATTTCCCCACGACAGGTAGACTCCCTGCTAAGCACCCAGAGCCGAGGGAGGGAGAGAGGACACGGGCTCAAGAAACGTCACGTATGTTCTAGTCCCCGACTCGCTCCTGCGGACGGGCAGCAAGGGCACAGCCTCCCTCACTGACGTGGCTCCCCGGACCCTTCCTGGAACAGACGAGTCAGTCCTGCTGTGCTCCAGTCTGAGTTTCGTAAATCAGGGAGCAAGGAGAAATCATTCCAGCACACCGAATGTCTGGGACAGGTGTGTCTCCCCAAGCCGTAGGGCCACCTGGGGCCCCCAGCCCAAAACAAGCCCCATGTGAGGGCCCTCTTCCCTTCCCTGGGGGTGGGATGTATGTTCCTTTCACCATATCAGGCTGTAAAGAGCAGGCCTGGCCATGGTTGCAGGGAGGTGGTGGCTGCCCCTTCACCTCCAGGCTCGGGTCCCAGGATCGAGGAGCTGCCCACTGCCGGAAGCCTTGGCCCCATGCTTCCTCTTCGGTGCAAAGCAGCGAGGAGCTCTCTGGTTAGATCACGGAGATGGTGCCGAGACCACAGAGGACCTGCCGGCCTGGGGTGGCTCTAGTGGGGAAACGGAGGCTCAGAGACCAGAAGGGGCTGCCATGGCCAAGGGGCTCAGGGTCTGCTCCAGGTCGACTCCATGGCAGGGCCGGCCACTGGACTCTGGGCGAGTCCCTGCCCATCACTGTCACTGTGGCCTGTCTGTGGGCTCGGACAACCCACCCTGACACCCACCAGGGAGGCGGGTCGGCATCTTGTGAACGCTCAGCCGCCTCCCCTGGGACCATCGCTGCTGTGGGCACCGGGGGCATCCACCCTGCCGGCTCCCTCCCAGTAGACAGAGAGTGGCCTCGGCGGGCACCTGGCCCTAGGGAGTGGGCGCTCAGGAAACCTGGCGGCGACTGGCCCCCGAGGGTGCCCTGAGGTCCGGGTGTGACGCACAGTGGAAGCACTCACAGCTGAGAAAGGGCAGAAGCACACGTTTTGCCGTGTTCCTGGCGGAGCTCCACCGGCTGCGAGAGGGAAGGCCGGCTGCCTCCCCGACCTCCTCACTGCCGCCGCTTTCATCCCGACTTGTCACTTCAGTGGCTGACGACGGAGGCCCCAGGGTCCAGGCCCCTGTCCTCTGCACGCCAGCTGTCCGCGTGGACCGGGAGGCGAGTGTCTACAAGCAGTGGCCAAGACCCCCGCGCCGCAGGCCGCTCTGTGGTTTGGGTTTTCTGGGAGCCAAGCAAACCGGCTTCGGAAAGACCCTGCTCCGCTGCCTCCACGCGCCGTGGCCATGCCGCTCGGCTCGCTGGGGAAAGCATTCCTATTCCAAATGACCCACAGAAGCAGCTGTGAACGTGCTCTCTCAAAACCCACATCGCCTGCGTGCTTGCGATGGAGCCCAGGCTTCTCCCTTGTCGAGGGTGCGACCTCTCCCGCACGCGAGTCTCCTGGGGCCTCGGGGGCTGCAGCGCCCACATGTGAACCAGAGAGAACGGAGGCCGGCCTTGCGCCCAGGACGGGCTTGCTCTGGCTTCAACACGGTCTGTCCATCGGGTTCTCACGCTTCTGGAGACTGAAAAGGCTTCCCACACCCGGGCTGGAAAGTCGCCCATGGGAGGTGCTGGGGCCAATCTGGGGTCGGGTCCCAGGGAGCCACCTCGGGGTGTTCCCCCACGTCCCTCCGTACCACCTCTCCAGAGCTGGAAGGTGCTGTGGGTCTGTCTGCCACCCCCGAGGTCAGAGGGCACGGCCACAGGGAGGCGTTTAGAAGGAGGCAGGGCCTGGGCCTGGCTGGTTCTGCGTCCCGCGCTTGCCTCCTCTAATAAGCAGCCTGGAAGTGCCCGCAGCTGCCGGGCGGGCGCGGTGCAGTAGGCCCTCCCCAGCATAAAATATTCATCAAGAAGAACTCCAACAGCTACGCTGCCTTCCATGTCAGCCGGGCCCTGGGGATGGGAGCTAAAAATAGACAGGAGGATAAGTGCTGACAGCAGGGGTGGGGAGGGCTGAGCCCCGACGCGGGCACACGTGGGCTGAGAGGCAGACAACTGTGGTGTCGGTGGTTCCCAAGCAAGCGCCGCAGAGGCTGGGCTGGAGGCTAGGGAGTCTGCCCCACCCCCCAGAGGCTATTTTTATCCATATTGGTGGGCCCCAGGACACCCCAGTGAAGAATCAAAGCCCATCTTTAATTAGCAACAATAGCCTGGATCGACATGCAGCCGGCCAGTGGGAAGATGTGGCCACTGCCAACCACCGGCCCCTCAGACCTGGGAATTCAGTTACCCTCCCTTCCCCTTCATTCAAGCAGGTGACTTTCCCTTAACCCCCTGCAGCCCCTCCTGCACCGACCCCCCGAGCCCCAGGTCCCTGTGTTTCTGGAAAGGGCACAGACAGCCCCCAGGGTTCACAGACCAGCCCGGCACCATGAGAGTGTCCCAGCTCTGGGAAGGTCACGGGCTCCTCCACAAAGAGCTCTCCATGCAGACTGGAGCCCGGGGCCAGAGGCTCTCCTCCCTGAGCCCAGACTGCTGCCCCTCCACCCTGGCTGCGGCACTGGTCTCCCCAGCAGCCTGAGCTCTGGGGTGTGGGCGGGGCAGAGGGGGTAGCCATAGAGAGCTCCAATCAGGCCCGAGGCAGCTCCTGGGCTCCTGGGCGGGTGCACACTACAGCCGGCTACGGCCGGAATGCAGACCTTGCCGGGACACCCTGTCCACCTGCATGTACTCTGTGGGAGCCTTTTCAAAATGAAGATGGTCCCGACTCCTTGGCTATCCTTGGTCTCAGGGCCATTTGGGGTGGCCCGCAGGCCCCACTCTCCCTCAGCTGACGGTAGAGGAAAGGGCTCGGACAGCCGTAAGGCTGTCCTGGGCCGGGCCTGCCCTCTAGCAGTGGGGGGGGCGGGGGGCCTCAGGTGTGTCCCTGCCCCTCCTCTCCCGCTACAAGAGGCCAGCTCGGCCCCCAGCCCTCTCAGTTCCTTTTGCTCTCTCTCCCACCAACTCCAGGCCGGTTTCCAGGCAACGGCAAAGAGTCTCTGGGTCATGGGGTGGGCGTGGGGAGTAAGGCTTTATCCAGAGAGGGGAGGGAAGGTCATCAAAGGAGGAAATATCTGAGAAACGGTGGAAGGAGCTGCTGTCGTGACCATCTGAGGGAAGGTGTCCAGGCAGAGGAACAGCAAGTGCAAAGGCCCTGAGGCGGGACTGAGTTTGGGATTTGAGGAACAGAGGCGGCCGGCCTGGCTGGACCCCGTGCCCAGGGCAGCTGAGCTGCTGAGTGGGTCAGGCGGGAGGCAGCCAACGCAATTCTGTTCTGAAAAACTTGCGGGATGCAGCGCAGAGTCAGGGTGAGGGCAGCAGGAATGGGGGAGGGCATACAGCTTGGGGCTGAGCGGGAGGGAGGGGCCAGCCCGGTTCCCAGGCTCACCGGGAGGGAATCCACCAGGAGGAGTGGGAGTTTTGGGGGGAGGCGGCTGGGAGACAACGGTTCAGTTCGGAATGTTACATTTGAAATGCCTGCTGAGACCCTGTGGAGAGAGGCAGCCCATATGGGAGAGTAAAGCAAGGAGGCCCGGGGCCCGGTCCCAACCACCCAGGGAGGGCAGGGTGCAGGTTGGGACCTGTCAGAGCCCCGTGTTTCGGGGCCATGGGGTGGCCATCTGCATACTCAGCCTCAAGGAGGCGCCAGGGAGAGGAGTGTTCCTGGATCTGGCCACCCTGCTGGAGCCTGGAGGCTGGGCAGGCGGGGGGCACAGAGGTCAAGGGCTCGCCTGTGTGGGGCGGGACTTCAGCTTCCAGGAGGGAGATGTCCCCCGGGGGTCCTGTGGCAATATGGAGTGAGATGGAACAAGGGTCTGGGGGAGAAGGGGGGCAAGCCTGCATCTGGGGGCCAAGAGGAGCAGGCAAGGTTCCCAGAGGAAGGGGTCTGAGACCCAGGGACACGTGGTTGCGAAGGTCAAGGCAGGAGGAGGTCAGGCCGTGGACAGAGGTCGGGGGGACGCGCGTGCGTCAGCCAAGGGGCTGAGGTGGCTGGAAGCCACCCTGCTGAGCCATCAGGATGGAGGGCGGGATGGCACCCCGGTCCTCGTGGCCCAGGGCCCCTCCTGGGGGGGCAGTGGTGGAAGGTGGGGAGGAGGAGGGACGCAAGGCCGGGGGCTACAGCACTGGGGACTCGGGAGGGAGAGGCCGAGGCTGCCGGACCCTCCACCCCTCCCCAGCAGCCTGGGGTGGTACATGGGGAGGCGACGGTGCAGAGCCTACCTGAGGACGGTGCCCACCCTGGCTCCCCTTTCCTTCCTTCCACACGGTGAAGCCCCCCATCCTTTAAGGCCACGTTCACCAACCCTGCCCTGTGCAGCCTCCCCCCATGCCCCCCACCCGACTCACTGGAGCCCCAGCGTGGGGACCCAATGCCAGCGAAGAGCGAGTAGGGGGTGGCCCGCAGAGGATGGGGGAGGGACAGGAGAGGGCCCAGCGGGCAGCTGAGGCTCCTCTGGCCACGGCAGGGGCCTTGACGATGCCAGATGTCTCCCCCACCAAACCTAGGCGCTGCCCCTGTGGGCCCGCGAGGCCCCAGAGAGGAGCGGGGCTGGGGGGTTAGCATCTCCGCGGCTGGGGGGTTAGCATCTCCGGCTGGGGGGTTAGCATCTCCGTGGTGGCAGGCCGGGCGAGCGAGCAGGGGCCTCGCGCCCGCCTGGATGAGGAAGTGCTCCGAAATGCAGTATGTTTATCCTTACGGAGGCTTCCAGTACGTGCTCTTTGCCAGGAGGCACAGGAGCTGCATGGGAGCAGGGGCCCTGGGAGGCTGGCGGGGGGCCTGAGTCGCCTGCCAGTCGCTTCCACACAAGCGTCAGGTGCTCGAGACCCTAACCCCCGGCCCCTCCCCAGGCTTCTCGGCTCCGCACCCACACCTCAACCACCGCCCAGGGTTCTGGCTTCTTCCTGGCCCCCTAGTGACAGACTGGCTCAAGACAAACCAGGAGCAGCCTGAACGGAGGCTTTCCTCTGCACCCAGGCTCCCGCGGACCGGCCGTGTGACCTTCCCCAAGTGCCTCAGCCTTGCTGGGCTGAGGGTGGCCGAGAGAAGCAGGCAGAGGACTCAGAACCGGCGGGCACAGGGCCGCCCTCCAGGCGGGGGCACTTACCCCGACCGGCATAGGTAAGGAATGTGTGAGGCTCGTAAAGCTGTCATCAGCCTCAAGGGGAATCTGGAGGCATCGTTCATTCATTCACTCGTTCATTCCTGCATCCAACACACAGTCGCCCAGTGCCTCTGAGCTGGGCCTCCTCGCCACCCTGCCCTCCCCGCGCCCCGCCTTGACGCTGGCCGCCTCAGGCTCCCCGACTCCCAGTCTCCCCGACAACTAGCACGCGCCAAGGTGTTGGGATTACAGCTCCCACGACCGCCCAACACGGCCCCCTGCCCCACTGGCCTTCCTGGGGGCTCCTGCCCACTCCCCAGGCACCACTTCACGTCCACCCCAGGTGGAGGCCACCGGCCCAGCGCGCTCCCCTGGCTCCCCCGAGCGTCCACGCCGCCTGCCTCTCCTCCTGGGATTGGCTTCAGGCCTTGCACACAGCAGGATTCATGTATTTTCCCAACCACACCCACTAAGTGCCAAGACTGTTCCAGCCCCAGTGAGCCACTAGGAGCACATGTGTTCCAGTTCGTGAAGCTCAGTCCAGTGGGGGAGGGACAACCGGCAAATGAGCAGCTCCCACAAGCCGGGGGGCTGGTGCTTTGGAGAAAGGCAGGGCAGGGACGAGGCCAGACCGTGGATGGGGGTCTGGCGTGCGGCGGGTGTGAGTGGGTGGGAGCCCCGGAAGTCTCCGGGGATTGTGGCCTTGAGCGCTGGGGGCCCGCGGGCGTCGAGAGCTGAGGAGGGGGCCGGGGGCGAGAGGGAGGGAAACCCTTGCATGTTCAGTGAATCCAACCTTCTCTTTTCCAAATTAAGAAAATGCTAGTGACTCACCTGTGCCCCCCGCCACCGCCCCCGCCTCCGCAGCTCCAATAGCAGCCTCTTGGGTTGTGGAGCCCAGGACGGCAGCCAAGCAAACCCTGCTGGTGGCTGAGACCTGCCAGGATCCACGCCTGGGCCAGAGCCCCCAGCTCTGCTCCTGGTGGCGGCTGCCAACCTGCCGCTGCTCTCTGCACACCCAGGGCAGAGCCTGGCTGGGGAGCCAGGGCGGGGAAAGGCCACGAGGCCCAGACGCCCAGCCCCGAGGTGCAGGGCTCTAGCTTGGCCCCATGATGAAGGACTTGCAGGCCAGGGCCTCCCCAAGAGCCCACCCTGGGAGGGTCCTCACCCCCACTCTAGAGCTTGTACACGGTGCCAGGACCAGCAAGGCGGCGTGCTTATCCCACGGCAAGGAGCTCGTGAGGGGCGCCTCTCACCTTGTCTGCCCAGTCCCTCCCCCACAGTCCACGGGGACGGGGCCTCACGTTTGACCTGCCCCGCAGCCAAGGTCGCTGGCCCCTCAGGAGCTGAGCAGACCCAGCTGCCCAGAATGGATTCATTGTAGCTCCGTTTCTCCTGGGAGCCCAGCAAGCGCCGAGGGGGCTGGCCCAGCAGCGGGCCAGCTGCCCCCAGGGACACACGGGCCAGAGGGGCCACTCACCACGAGCTGGGGCACAGGCAGAGACTTGCCCTCCTGGCTCAGGGACACATAGGTGAAGAAGGCACTGGCGGCCCGGTAGCGCTTCTGGGAATTGTCCACCACGGGGTCGGAATCCACCAAGACCTCGATCTCCATGGACTTATTGCTGGTGAAGGTCACGCGCCCAGAGATGGTGATGACACAGCCTGCGGAGCACAGACAACGGGTTAGGGAAGCCTCGACCCAGGGCGGCCAGGCGGCCGGGTCGGGCTGGGCAGGGAGGGTGCAGAAATCAGCAGTACCGAGGATGCTGGAAGACACTTGGTTAGACAGCACAGACCATCCTGCTAACTGCCAGGACATCACAACGACAGCACATCGGAGCCCCCTGAGTGTTCACCTTTCTAGCTAGTGAGGGGGCGTTTCCTTCACTCACGGAAACATTTAGAGCCGAAGGGAGCTTGGTGGCCACCCAAGCGTGGGTCTCTATTCCCCGGGAGAGGCAGCGTCTGCTGGAAGGATGCTTCCAGTGAGTCCTGCCCCTCGGGGCCCGCCCCCAACCTGCTTTCAGATCCCTCCGCAGGTTAAGGACAAATCTGCACTGTCCATGCTTTGGCCTTACTTGTGCCACTGGAGCCACACAGCTGCCCCACCAAGTTGCTCTGAGCCCTGCTAAAGAACCTTCCTCCACCCTCCCCGGCCCCACCCCCCCACCCCCCAGCTCCCTGGCTCCAGCGTTGCCGATGCTGGTCAGAGGGCAGCGTCACATGCACCATCAGGCCAAGCTGCTGCGCTGACCGTGGCCCTAAGTGCCCCTGGAGCCACTGTCTGCACTTCAGCCCACGTCCCCCTACCCTCTGTGCAGGTGGGACTGCGTCCGTCCCGTCAGGCTCCCCTCCCGGTCAGTGTCGCCCACTGGGCCAGCGCTCTCCTCTGAGCTGTGGATCTGCCCTCCGACAACATCCCCGCGGCCCTGCCCATGGTCAGAGCCTCCAGGTGCTCCCCACCTCCCACACCAGCAGTTTCCCTTGTAGACAGTCACACGTTCCTGTAACACTGTCGTGGGGGTCCTGCTCTCCCTCCACCCTGCCCCAACCTCTCTGCACTCCCCATGCCCCTGAGTCCTGAACATCTACCCTAGAGCATCCCTTCTGCCCCCGCCCTCCTGGTCACGGGCTCCCAACTACCACTGGCCTTGGCCTCCCGTCCTCGACTTCATCTCGTGGAGCCCAGCTTTTCTCGTATAAACAAGCTGCCTCACGGGGTAACCATGGGGCTGGCATGAAACGAGCCAGGTGCCGAGGCTCCTGCCTGGTGGCAGGAGGCATGCAGTGCAGTCATTACCGCCAGCAGTGCTGTTTTGGACCCTGACGCAGCACTATTCCTTTCCACTGACGTGGTCAGGACCACCATCCCAAATGCAGCCTGGTTCTGGGCTGAGCTCAAGGAAATCCCTGGCCAGGCCTGACCGGCGCTGACTGCAGGGACCTTTGAACACCCCGGGAACCCCAATGTCCCAGCTCCATGGAGACAGGCCCCCACAAAAGATGTTTAGAGACCAGGAAGACAGACAAGTTGGGGCAGTGTGTGGCTGTTAGGGTGGTGAGCGCGTGGGCAGGCAGAAGCGGGAGCGGTTATCCATGGCATGCAAAGTGCCTGGGCCCACCCTGGGAACAGCCCCCACACGGCCCACACGGGCCGCTTCCAGGGGAGCAGGAAGGGGAGGTGGGCATCCCCGAGGGTCTCCAGGCGTCCCTGCCTGTCCCCATCATGCCAGCCCCAGTGCCAGCCAGCACCCTCTCACCCACGACCAGACAGAAGACTTGGGGTCCATGAGCCGAGAGGCAGGGAGGGACAAGACCCCCCATCAAGAGGAAACCCGCCAGAACTCCCTGGCTAAGGGGCAGGGATGCGGGGGCAGTGAATTCAGGGCATTGCAACACTGACCGTTTGTTCAAAGAACAAATGGAGGGCTTCCCTGGTGGCGCAGTGGTTGAGAGTCCGCCTGCTGATGCAGGGGACACGGGTTCGTGCCCCGGTCTGGGAGGATCCCACATGCCGCGGAGTGGCTGGGCCCATGAGCCATGGCCGCTGAGCCTGCGCGTCCGGAGCCTGTGCTCCGCAACGGGAGAGGCCACAACAGTGAGAGGCCCGCGTACCGCCAAAAAAAAAAAAAAAAAGAACAGATGGAAACACACCCTTGCTTTGTCTCCTGTGCAAGCCCCCCCACCAACCACGTGGCTAATCACGTCTCATTTCGGGTAGAAATCCGAAGAAACTTCTAATCAAAAGTGGTTTCAAACAACAAAGAAGTTGATTATGAGCATTAGACACAAGAGGACGCCATCCTGAGTGTCACTCATGGTAGGAGACAGAGTGACCGCTTCCTTTTTAAATTTTTAAATTTTTTGGCTGCGTTGGGCCTTCGTTGCTGCGCGCGGACTTTCTCTTGTTGCGGCGAGGGGGGGCTTCTCTTGTTGCAGAGTGCGGGCTCTAGGCGCGCGGACTTCAGTAGTTGTGGCACGTGGGCTCAGCAGTTGCGGCGCACAGGCTTAGCTGCCCCACAGCAGGTGGGATCTTCCCAGACCAGGGATCGAATCTCTGTCCCCTGCATTGGCAGGTGGTTTCTGAGCCACTGGACCACCAGGGAAGTCCCTGGTCACTTCTTAAAAGTCGTGAAAACTTCAATTATAGCCAAAACACCAGCCTCTTCACCTCTCAGAGATGGTGACATCTTTATTCTCACAGCCCACAGTCTTTATTTACCACTGGCTGGCCACCACGGGAAGGTGCTTGAAAGCTGGAAGACGGACTAGGTCATTGAGGGCCTGGGACCTAATTTGAAACTGACAAGGACAGACCCCCGTGCTGCTGAGGGCCTCCCCTTCCCTGACCCTTGGCTCAGAAAGTGCACTCTGGGGTCTGTGGTCATTCGCTGGGGATGGGGTGGTCAGAAGCACCTCAGGGCAGCCCCAGCCATGTCCACGGTTCGTCAGCTCCCAGATGCTGGGAAGGCTCCCACCAAATCCCTCACCTCCTGCGCCTCGTCTGCTCCCACCACCCACTGCAACATCACTAGGCTCCCCCAACATCCAAGAGTGTAGAGCGGCCAGTCCACAGTGGTGGAGGGTCCCCAGCAATGGGTCCCAGCTTTGTGGGAACAGACACCTCCACCCCACAGAGCCCACGCCGCCCCTGCCCCATTGCCCAGCCCGGTCCACCCTCTCACGGCAGCTCGGGTGCCCCCCGTCGCTCTCTTTCTAGAACAGAGCTCCTCTCCTTCAGGGTATCCAACCCATCTGATGGCCTGTCTGATGTTTGCCTCCCTCCCAGCTGGGGAGCCCCACGAGAGCGGGTGCCCCATCACGCCTGAACCAACGTAGCCCCATGTGGACAGCGGGCCACTGCAGACTCCAGCCGGACGGGGACACTTGTGTAGACACTTCGCCTCAACTAGCATCGTGGCCGCCCTCAGCCCGAGCAACCCAGCAAGGCCGGGCTCTTTCCACCCTCCCCTAGGCACAGAGGTCCGAGCCGGGACACTGGGGCCCATCTGAGCAGGGGGCGACCCCAGCTCGAGTCTAGCTTGGTTGCTGCTCCCTTTGTCTCAGAAACTGCCAGAGCAGGCCCGACCTGCCACGAGGGCCGGTGGTGAGATGCGTTCCGCCCTGACCGCGTGCTCCGAAGTGCCGCGACGCTGCCTGGGGACTTTCCACTAGGCCACACATCCACATCCGCCCACAGGGTGACTAGTTTATTTAAGAGTGGGGTGACTGGGGCTTCCCTTGTGGCGCAGTGGTTAAGAATCCGCCTGCCAATGCAGGGGACAAGGGTTCAAGCCCTGGTCTGGGAAGATCCCGCATGCCACGGAGCCACTAAGCCCGTGAGCCACAGCTACTGAGCCTGCGCTCTAGAGACCGCGAGCCACAACTACTGAGCCCACGTGCCACAACTACTGAAGCCCGCGTGCCTAGAGCCCGTGCTCTGCAACAAGAAGCCACCGCAAGGAGGAGCCCCGCACGCTGCAATGAAGAGTAGCCCCCGCTTACTGCAACTAGAGAAAGCCTGCGTGCAGCAACGAAGACCCATCGCAGCCAAAAATGAATAAATAAATTATATATATATATATATATATATAAAAGAGTGGGGTGACCTGCTCAAGGGGAGAAACAGCATCTCCTGGTGGCACTGGGTGCCATGTGCCACCTTGGACAGGGGTGGGGTGTTGGGGCCACTCCGGATCCAGGAAGGAGGCCAGGAAGGGACCACCCAGTTTTCCTCTGAGCCTCTGAAGCAGGGACAGATTAGCCCTGACACAACCAGACAGTCCCCATGAGTGTCTCCACGACAGGCAGGCTCTCTGAGCCCGGAGCAGCCCCCCGGGGCCCCCAGTTCCCTCAGGCTACTGGGCCCTGGGGAGGAGCCTTGGGGTCCTCGAGCTCTGGGGTCCAACAGGCCTGGGCTTGAACGTGGGCAGGGGCAAGCCAGGAACCTGCTGTGCCTCGTTCTCCTCATCTGCAAATGGGTGCAGGGGTGGCCGTCTCTCGGGGGAGGTCACTCCCGCATATTAGGTTGTCTGGACAGAAGCCCAGGACAGTCATTTCTGGTGGGGTCTGAGTGCCCTTCTGCAACAGCCCTCCAGGGAAAGGCGTCTCAAACCCAAAGGGAGAGTTTGCCCTCAGAACTCCCTGTTGTGTCTGCAGGGGGTGAAAAGAATCGTTCCAGGGCTTCCATGGTGGCCCAGTGGTTAAGAATCCACCTGCCAATGCAGAGGACACAGGTCTGAGCCCTGGTCCAGGAAGATCCCACATGCCGCAGAGCAACTAAGCCCATGCACCACAACTACTGAGCCTGCGCTCTAGAGCCCGTGTGCCACAACTACTGAGCCCGCGTGCCACAACTACTGAGCCCGTGTGCCACAACTACTGAAGCCAACACGCCTAGAGCCTGTGCTCTGCAACAGGAGAAGTCACCGCAATGAGAAGAAGCCCACGCACCGCAACGAAGAGTAGCCCCCACTGGCTGCAACTAGAGAAGGCCTGCACGCAGCAATGAAGACCCAATGCAGCCAAAAATAAATAAATTAAATAAATAACGAGCTTATGGTTTCTTTGTCAATATAAGCCTAATAAATTAAAAGTGGAAATATCAAAAAGAAAAAAAGAATCGTTCCAACAAGGTAATAATAAGCAGTGACATTTAAAACAAAGCCCTCCCTTCCTTTTTCTGTTTCTGCAGCAGGCACATTTACACTGGGCAAGAAGCTGCTTCTAACGCTGCCTAAATGAATAAAATGGGCGACTGTCTCCGCGAGGGAGTTCCAGCTCTTCAGCTGGTGAAGAACACGGCAACGAACCCCTGCCCCTCCTCCCTGGGTCCCCAGGACATTAGCAGTTGTGCAGATCCGACACTGAGGTGCGACCACCTCCGTGGCGGCCCACAGGGGAAGAAGGCCTGGGTCACAGCTCAGCATCCCCAGCATGTGAGCCTGCCTGAGAGGCGGGTACTCAGCTGCGCTCACGGGGACCCCAGCTCCAGTGCAAACGCTCTACGAGGGGCAGGGACGAGCCTGCTGCCTCCACGCTCACCCCTAATCCCCGAACCTCAGAGATGCCATGTCCTCGGCTGGGAGGCTTGGGACAGAGGGAGAGGCACTTCTTTTCATGCTGCCTTGAAACCCCAAGAGCTGAGGGGCCCCTTGTTCTTCCGAGTTTTCTGCCAGCGTCCTGTCCACAGGGCTCACAGGGTAAGACACAGGGCAGGGAAAAGGCAGAGCGCAGAAGTGGGCTGGAGCCCTACCTGCCTCTCCGTGTCAGCTGGAATTTACTGTGGCAGGTGGAACGGGGGCCCCCAAAGACGTCCATATCCTAATCCCAGAACCTGTGAAACTGTTACCTCACATGCAGAGGGACCTCACAGGTGTGATGTGATTAAGGATTTTGAGGTGGGAGCTTAGCCTGGATCACCAGGTGGGCCCCAGGTCATCACAGTGGTCCTCACAAGAGGACGGGAGAGCCAGGAGCCGTGGCAACAGACGCAGGGTCAGGGAGAGGCTGCCTGCTTTGAGGATGGCGGATGGGCCACAAGCCAGCGAATGCACGTTGCCTCTAGAAGCTGGAAATGGCAAAACACGATTCTCTCCTAGAGCCTCCAGAAGGAACGCAGCCCTGCTGACCAAGGAACAGCATTTTCATTTTATTTACTTTTAATTATAATGGAAACAGCCACGTGTGGCTACTGGCCGTTGTGGTAGGCGGCATTGGCGTTGAGGGGCTCTTGCAGGCAAATCTGACGTAACCAGAGGACAGAACTGCTGGGAGCAGAGACTGAACTGTCTGCCTCTGGGTGTCCGAATTCAGCAGGAAAGGGGGCCCCTGGGCTGAGACCGATGAGGGGGTGACGCGAGCAGAGCCGGGCCTTCCTTGGACTGGACGCCCCTGACTGCGAGAACCCTCAGCCCTGTTTCAAGCTGCTTGATGAAGGCAGGAGTTTCACACACAACTGCAGGGGGGGGTGGGGGGGGGAGGGGGAACGGCGGCGGCTCTGGCGGTCCAGTGCGGGCGCCTAAGATGGGTGGCACTGCACTCATCAGCACCACCCACCGAGGCTGACGCCCCCGGGCCCTCGCAGCGGACGCCATGTGGTTCAAGCCCGGGCGGTGGTGGGAAGGCACCAGGGCTTGGGGCTGAGAGCTCTGGCCCTGGAGTCCAGCCTCCCTGCCAGGCTCCACCATGGACCAGCCCTGCGGCCGTGGGCAGTTTAATAAACCCCTCCATCAGCAGTTTCCAGATCGGAAAAACGGGGATAACAAGAGCTCTTGTCTCAAACCCCCAAGTGAGGGGTAATCGTAAAAAGCACTTTATTAGCACAATGTCTGGCACTCGAAAGTGAGCAGCGTTTGCCAGAGTTAAATTTAAATAGATGGAGCGCCTGCAGTGAGCAGAGCTGTGAGCTCATCTCTGTTTCTAAATCATGGTCGAGCTGCCTGGAGTGGCACAACCCAGGAGGGCTGGCAGGTGCCCCACCAACTCCCCCAGCACCCGGGGCCTCTTCCAGGACAGATTACAGAAAGAGGACAGGGATTTGGAAAAGAAAACAGAATAATGAAACACTGTTCTTCCCAAGGCCACGTTGTCAAGTGTTGCAAACTTTAAGAACAGCTCAGCGTTTAAGCTCCAGAGAGCTGGGGCAGTGAATGTCCTTAAGAAAAACATGGAATCAACAAAGTAACTTTGGTATTTCTTTTTTTACTTTTACTAATTTATTTAAAATTTTTTTCTACTTATTTCTGAGATATACATTTTAAAGTAACAACTAGAATTATGACTTATAACATTATATCAGAACATATAAGATTTTTAGAAACTTCATGTAATGTCTGAAACATTTATATTAACATATTTTCATATAAATAACCCAAAGAAAGTTTAGTATTAGTTGTTTTTTGTTTGTTTGTTTGTTTGTTTATATTGCAGTTTCTTTAAAAAAATTTTTTTTTAATTAATTAATTTTATTTATTTATTTTTGGCTGCGTTGGGTCTTCCTTGCTGCATGCGTGCTTTCTCTAGTTGTGGTGAGCGGGGGGTACTCTTCATTGCGGTGCAAGGGCTTCTCATTGCGGTAGCTTCTCTTGTTGCGGAGCACGGGCTCTAGGCACGTGGGCATCCGTAGCTGTGGCTCGCGGGCTCTAGAGTGCAGGCTCAGTAGTTGTGGCGCAAGGGCTTCGTTGCTCCGCAGCATGTGGGAACTTCCCAGACCAGGGCTTGAACCCTTGTCCCCTGCATTGGCAAGTGGATTCTTAACAACTGCGCCACCAGGGAAGCCCCTGCAGGTTCTTATTAGTCATCAATTTTATACATATCAGTGTATACATGTCAATCCCAATCGCCCAATTCAGCACACCACCATCCCCACCCCACCGTGGTTTTCCCCCCTTGGTGTCCATACGTTTGTTCTCTACATCTGTGTCTCAAACTTGTGCCCTGCAAACCGGTTCATCTGTTCCATTTTACTAGGTTCCACATATGTGCATTAATATACGATGTTTGTTTTTCTCTTTCTGACTTACTTCACTCTGTATGACAGTCTCTAGATCCATCCACGTCTCAACAAATGACTCAATTTCATTCCTTTTCATGGCTGAGTAATATTCCATTGTATATATGTACCACATCTTCTTTATCCATTCCTCTGTCGATGGGCATTTAGGTTGCTTCCATGACCTGGCTATTGTAAATAGTGCTGCAGTGAACATTGGGGTGCGTGTGTCTTTTTGAATTATGGTTTTCTCTGGGTATATGCCCAGTAGTGGGACTGCTGGATCATATGGTAATTCTATTTTTAGTTTTTTAAGGAATCTCCATACTGTTCTCCATAGTGGCTGCATCAATTTACATTCCCACCAACAGTGCAAGAGGGTTCCCTTTTCTCCACACCCTCTCCAGCATTTATTGTTTGTAGATTTTTTGATGATGGTCATTCTGACTGGTTTAAGGTGATACCTCATTGTAGTTTTGATTTGCATTTCTCTAATAATTAGTGATGTTGAGCAGCTTTTCATGTGCTTCCTGGCCATCTGTATGTCTTCTTCGGAGAAATGTCTATTTAGGTCTTCTGCCCATTTTTGGATTGGGTTGGTTGTTTCTTTAATATTAAGTGGCATGAGCTGTTTATATATTTTGGAGATTAATCCTTTGTCCGTTGATTCGTTCGCAAATATTTTCTCCCATTCTGAGGGTTGTCTTTTCATCTTGTTTATTGTTTCCTTTGCAGTGCAAAAGTTTTGAAGTTTCATTAGGTCCCATTTGTTTATTTTTGTTTTTACTCCCATTACTCTAGGAGGTGGATCAAAAAAGATCTTGCTGTGATTTATGTCAAAGAGTGTTCTTCCTATGTTTTCCTCTAAGAGTTTGATAGTGTCTGGTCTCGAGTCCATTTTGAGTTTATTTTTGTGTATGGTGTTAGGGAGTGTTCTAATTTCATTCTTTTACATGTAGCTGTTCAGTTTTCCCAGCACCACTTATTGAAGAGACTATCTTTTCTCCATTGTATATCTTTGCCTCCTCTGTCATAAAGTAGTTGACCATAGGTGTGTGGGTTTATCTCTGGACTTTCTATCTTGTTCCATTGATTTATGTTTCTGTTTTTGTGCCAGTACCATATTGTCTTGATTACTGTAGCTTTGTAGTATAGTCTGAAGTCAGGGAGTCTGATTCCTCCAGCTCTGCTTTTTCCCTCAAGACTGCTTTGGCTATTTGGGGTCTTTTGTGTCTCTATACAAATTTTAAGATGATTTGTTCTAGTTCCGTAAAAAATGTCATTGGTAATTTGATAGGGATTGCATTGAATCTGTAGATTGCTTTGGGTAGTACAGTCATTTTCACAATATTGATTCTTCCAATCCAAGAACATGGTATATCTCTCCATCTGTTGGCATCATCTTTAATTTCTTTCTTTCTTTCTTTTTTAACATCTTTATTGGGGTATAATTGCTTTACAATGGTGTGTTAGTTTCTGCTTTATAACAAAGTGAATCAGTTATACATATACATATGTTCCCATATCTCTTCCCTCTTGCGTCTCCCTCCCTCCCACCCTCCCTATCCCACCTCTCCAGGCGGTCACAAAGCACCGAGCTGATATCCTTGTGCTATGCGGCTGCTTCCCACTAGCTATCTACCTTACGTTTGGTAGTGTATATATGTCCATGCCTCTCTCTCGCTTTGTCACAGCTCACCCTTCCCCCACCCCATATCCTCAAGTCCGTTCTCCAGTAGGTCTGTGTCTTTAATCCTGTCTTACCCCAGGTTCTTCATGACATTTTTTTTTCTTAAATTCCATATATATGTGTTAGCATACGATATTTGTCTTTCTCTTTCTGACTTACTTCACTCGGTATGACAGACTCTACTTCTATCCACCTCATTACAAATAGCTCAATTTCGTTTCTTTTTATGGCTGAGTAATATTCCATTGTATATATGTGCCACATCTTCTTTATCCATTCGTCCGATGATGGGCACTTAGGTTGTTTCCATCTCCGGGCTATTGTAAATAGAGCTGCCATGAACATTTTGGTACATGACTCTTTTTGAATTATGGTTTTCTCAGGGTATATGCCCAGTAGTGGGATTGCTGGGTCATGTGGTAGTTCTATTTGTAGTATTTTAAGGAACCTCCATACTGTTCTCCATAGTGGCTGTACCAATTCACATTCCCACCAGCAGTGCAGGAGTGTTCCCTTTTCTCCACACCCTCTCCAGCATTTATTGTTTGTAGATTTTTTGATGATGGCCATTCTGACTGGTGTGAGATGATATCTCATTGTAGTTTTGATTTGCATTTCTCTAATGATTAATGATGTTGAGCATTCTTTCATGTGTTTGTTGGCAGTCTGTATATCTTCTTTGGAGAAATGTCTATTTAGGTCTTCTGCCCATTTTTGGATTGGGTTGTTTGTTTTTTTGTTATTGAGCTGCATGAGCTGCTTGTAAATTTTGGAAATTAATCCTTTGTCAGTTGCTTCATTTGCAAATATTTTCTCTCATTCTGAGGGTTGTATTTTGGTCTTGTTTATGGTTTCCTTTGCTGTGCAAAAGCTTCATTAGGTCCCATTTGTTTATTTTTGTTTTATTTCCATTTCTCTAGGGGGTGGGTCAAAAAGGATCTTGCTGTGATTTATGTCATAGAGTGTCCTGCCTGTGTTTTCCTCTAAGAGTTTGATAGTTTCTGGCCTTATCTTTAGGTCTTTAATCCATTTTGTGTATGGTGTCAGGGAGTGATCTAATCTCATACTTTTACATGTACCTGTCCAGTTTTCCCAGCACCACTTACTGAAGAGGCTGTCCTTTCTCCACTGTACATTCGTGCCTCCTTTATCAAAGATAAGGTGACCATATGTGCATGGGTTTATCTCTGGGCTTTCTATCCTGTTCCATTGATCTATCTTTCTGTTTTTGTGCCAGTACCATACTGTCTTGATTACTGTAGCTTCGTAGTATAGTCTGAAGTCAGGGAGCCTGATTCCTCCAGCTCCGTTTTTCATCCTCAAGATTGCTTTGGCTATTCGGGGTCTTTTGTGTTTCCATACAAATTGTGAAATTTTTTGTTCTAGTTCTGTGAAAAATGCCATTGGTAGTTTGATAGGGATTGCATTGAATCTGTAGGTTGCTTTGGGTAGTAGAGTCATTTTCACAATGTTGATTCTTCCAATCCAAGAACATGGTATATCTCTCCATCTATTTGTATCATCTTTAATTTCTTTCATCAGTGTCTTATAATTTTCTGCATACAGGTCTTTTGTCTCCTTAGGTACGTTTATTCCTAGATATTTTATTCTTTTTGTTGCAATGGTAAATGGGAGTGTTTTCTTGATTTCACGTTCAGATTTTTCATCATTAGTGTACAGGAATGCAAGAGATTTCTGTGCATTAATTTTGTATCCTGCATCTTTACCAAACTCATTGATTAGCTCTAGTAGTTTTCTGGTGGCGTTTTTAGGATTCTCTGTGTATAGTATCATGTCATCCGTAAACAGTAACAGTTTTACTTCTTCTTTTCCAATTTGTATTCCTTTTATTTCTTTTTCTTCTCTGATTGTCATGGCTAGGACTTCCAAAACTATGCTGAATAATAGTGGTGAGGGTGGACATCCTTGTCTCGTTCCTGATCTTAGAGGAAATGCTTTCAGTTTTTCACCATTGAGAATGATGTTTGCTGTGGGTTTGTTGTACATGGCCTTTATTATGTTGAGGTAGGTTCCCTCTATGCCCACTTTCTGGAGAGCTTTTATCATAAACGGGTGTTGAATTTTGTCAAAAGCTTTTTCTGCATCAACTGAGATGATCATATGGTTTTTATTCTTCAATTTGTTAATATGGTGTCTCACATTGATTGATTTGTGTATACTGAAGAATCCTTGCATCCCTGGGATAAATCCCACTTGATCGTGGTGTATGATCCTTTTAATGTGTTGTTGGATTCTGTTTGCTAGTATTTTGCTGAGGATTTTTGCATCTATATTCATCAGTGATATTGGTCTGTAATTTTCTTTTTTTGTGGTATCTTTGTCTGGTTTTAGTATCAGGGTGATGGTGGCCTCATAGAATGAGTTTGGGAGTGTTCCTTCCTCTGCAATTTTTTGGAAGAGTTTGAGAAGGATGGGTGTTAGCTCTTCTCTAAATGTTTGATAGAATTCACCTGTGAAGCCATCTGGTCCTGGACTTTTGTTTGTTGGAAGATTTGTGTGTGTGTGTGTGTGTGTGTGTGTGTGTGTGTGTGTGTGTGGTATGCGGGCCTCTCGCTGTTGTGGCCTCTCCCGTTGCGAAGCACAGGCTCCAGATGCGCAGGCTCAGTGGCCATGGCTCACAGGCCCAGCCGCTCTGCGGCATGTGGGATCTTCCCAGACCGGGGCACGAACCCGTGTCCCCTGCATTGGCAGTTGGACTCTCAACCACTGCGCCACCAGGGAAGCCCCTTGTTGGAAGATTTTTAATCACAGTTTCAATTTCATTACTTGTGATTGGCCTATTCATATTTTCTGTTTCTTCCTGGTTCAGTCTTGGAAGGTTATACCTTTCTAAGAATTTGTCCATTTCTTCCAGGTTGTCCAATTTATTTGCATAGAGTTGCTTGTAGTAGTCTCTTAGGATGCTTTGTGTTTCTGCGGTGTCTGTTGTAACTTCTTTTTCATTTCTAATTTTATTGATTTGAGTCCTCTCCCTCTTTTTCTTGATGAGTCTGGCTAAAGGTTTATCAATTTTGTTTATCTTCTCAAAGAACCAGCTTTTAGTTTTATTGATCTTTGCTATTATTTTCTTTGTTTCTATTTCATTTATTTCTGCTCTGATCTTTATGATTTCTTTCCTTCTGCTAACTTTGGGTTTTGTTTGTTCTTCTTTCTCTAGTTCCCTTAGGTGTAAGGTTAGATTGTTTACTTGAGAGTTTTCTTGTTTCTTGAGGTAGGCTTGTATAGCTATAAACTTCCCTCTTAGAACTGCTTTTGCTGCATCCCATAGTTTTTGGATCATTGTGTTTTCTTTGTCTCTAGATATTTTTTGATTTCCTCTTTGATTTCTTCAGTGATCTCTTGGTTATTTAGTAACGTATTGTTTAGCCTCCGTGTGTTTGTGTTTTTTACGTCTTTTTCCCCTGTAATTCATTTCTAATCTCATAGCGTTGTGGTCAGAAAAGATGCTTGATATGATTTCAATTGTCTTACATTTACTGAGGCTTGATTTGTGACCCACAATGTGATCTACCCTTGAGAATGTTCCATGCGCACTTGAGAAGAAAGTGTAATCTGCTGTTTTTGGATGGAATGTCCTATAAATATCAATTAAATCTATCTCGCCTATTGTGTCATTTAAAGCTTGTGTTTCTTATTTATTTTCATTTTGGATGATCTGTCCATTGGTGTAAGTGAGGTGTTAAAGTCCCCCACTATTATTGTGTTACTGTCAATTTTCTGTTTTATAGCTGTTAGCAGTTGCCTTATGTATTGAGGTGCTCCTATGTTGGGTGCATATATATTTATAATTGTTATATCTTCTTCTTGGATTGATCCCTTGATCATTATGTAGTGTCCTTCCTTGTCTCTTGTAACATTCTTTATTTTGAAGTCTATTTTACCTGATATGAGTATAGCTAGTCCAGCTTTCTTTTGATTTCCATTTTCATGGAATATCTTTTTCCATCCCCTCACTTTCAGGCGGTGTGTGTCCCTACGTCTGAAGTAGGTCTCTTGTAGACAGCATATATATGGGTCTTGTTTTTGTGTCCATTCAGCAAGCCTGTGTCTTTTGGTTGGAGCATTTAATCCATTCACGTTTAAGGTAATTATTGATATGTATGTTCCTGTGACCATTTTCTTAATTGTTTTAGGTTTGTTTTTGTAGGTCCTTTTCTTCTCTTGTGTTTCCCACTTAGAGAAGTTCCTTTAGCATTTATTGTAGAGCTGGTTTGGTGGTGCTGAATTCTCTTAGCTTTTGCTTGTCTGTAAAGCTTTTGATTTCTCCATTGAATCTGAATGAGATCCTTGCCAGGTAGAGTAATCTTGGTTTTAGGTTCTTTCCTTTCATCACTGTAAGTATATCATGCTACTCCCTTATGGCTTGTAGAGTTTCTGCTGAGAAGTCAGCTGTTAACCTTATGGGAGTTCCCTTGTATGTTATTTGTCATTTTCCCCTTGCTGCTTTCAATACTTTTTCTTTGTCTTTAACTTTTGCCAATTCGATTACTATGTGTCTCGGCGTGTTTCTCCTTGGGTTTATCCTGTATGGGACCCACTGCGCTTCCTGGACTTGGGTGGCTAGTTCCTTTCCCATGTTAGGGAAGTTTTCGACTATAATCCCTTCAAGTATTTTCTCTGGTCCTTTCCCTCTCTCTTCTCCTTCTGGGACCCCTATAATATATGCGAATGTTGTTGCGTTTAATGTTGTCCCAGAGATCTCTCAGGCTGTCTTCATTTCTTTTCATTCTTTTTTCTTTAGTCTGTTCTGCAGCAGTGAATTCCACCATGCTGTCTTCCAGGTCACTTATCCGTTCTTCTGCCTCAGTTATTCTGCTATTCATTCCTTCTAGTGTAGTTTTCATTTCAGTTATTGTATTGTTCATCTCTGTTTGTTTGTTCTTTAATTCTTCTAGGTCTTTGTTAAACATTTCTTGCACCGGCCCCAGGGGACTCCATAACTGTTATTTCAGTTTGGCCCAAATTCCTCTATACACAAAACAAGATGTGACCTGAGAAAATGGAAGCAATCTCTCTGCTCTCTGGGGGGCTCCCCAGGCCAGGAGGCCCAGCTCTGGGGCCCGGGGCCGCACAGGCCCAAGGCCAAGGCTGTGACGGCACGAGGTGCATGGGGGGCCTGCGGAGGGCTCAGCACCATAGGCGGTAGCCAGTCAGCCCACAGCCCGCCCTGCACTCTCACTCCATCCATGGTGGAATGTTCTGCCAGAAAGTACGGCTGGTGAAAATGGAGGTCCCTTTCTGTGCTTTGGAATACGAGTAACATTTTAGAAACAAAGTCCTCTCTGCACCCACGTAGCCCTGACGTCCCCCAGGCCCCTCAACGTACCCCTAGAAAAAGTGCTCTCCTCCATCCGGGGTTCATTGTCTCCGCTCAAAACGAACCAACGCAGCCCCTCCTTGACCTCTTTGAAAGGTAATTCTGGTCACATGAGGGACTGAGGGTGAAGTGTCGGGGGTGAGGGCTCTTTCATCGGCTCCTTTTTTCTAACGAAGGAAGGTCAACTTTCATTGTTTGGGAGCTTCCCTCAACTGCAAAGCACCTTCGCCAACAGGGCTGACCTTGAGAAGTCTGGCAGGCTCTTGAGGAAGGCCCACTTTGCTTCTTAGCTGGCGATGCTCAAAGGGCAACCGGGAGACCCTGAACAAGTGAGCTCTGTGGAACGTAAGTGCATTTTGCACAGTGGGTTTTGAAGTCATGTTTAACAGTGGAGCTGTGATCACAGTGACTTACCCAGGGAGCAGTTCCAGAAAAGGAGAGGCCAGGAATCGTGGCACAAGAGGAGCCTTCCTTTTCCAAACGTCCACACCACCACCACCACACACGGCACCAAGGCCCGGGGGGGACCAGCCAAGACAGACAAGACCCACTTGTTCTGGGCAAATCCTAAAATGATACTGTGCTCTGTGTCTGAGGCAATCGCCTACTAGCTGGGAAGGGATTCTACAAAGCAGCGCTGCAGACCACCCTTCCCCTAAAAGCACCCCAAATCCAGTGTGGGTCAGACTGACGTGCTCTCAGTTAGGCCAGGAAGGGGAGGCACCCCTTCACCCTTCCGATCTCGGGACGCCTGTCCCCAGCACTCAGGCATTCAACTGACAGGCGTGTCTGCAGGAGAGAGCGCGCAGCCGGGCTGGGACCAGGTCGGGGCCTCGGAGCCCGGATGAGGTCTCTGTGGCTCTGGACCCAGCACTGCTCCACTCAGCGGTGCCCCTCGAGGCTGGTGCCAAGGAGTCAGCCTCCCTTCCTTCTCCTCTGTCCCCCCCACGGCCTGGGGACGGGTCTGACTCAGCTTTTCCAACGGCTGCCTTCCTGGTGAGGCTCCTTCAGAACCAGTCAGGCTCTCGCAGCCCGGACACCCCCGACCCCACGGTGAAGGGCTGCTTTCTGGTGCCACATGGCCTCATCTCAGAAGACACGACAGACAGAAGTCACCACGTGCCAGGAGGGGACAGTCACTGTACCTCTTCAGATGAGCATTTATGTGAAACAAGCACGGGAACCATCTTGTTTCTGGGCGGGGCTGGGACTAGACCTCAGTGTCGGGAAAACCACCAACACCAGCGCTGCCCTGGATGGTGCAGGCAGGCTGGCCGGCCGAGGAGAGGGCCGGAGGCTTCTCTGCTCTGCCCCCGCCACTGCGTACGGCACGGGGGACCCGTGCCCCCAGAGAGAGGTTACGTGCCGCCACGGGATCTGGTGGCAGTGGTCGCAGCAACTGTGTGTGTAGGGTCTTCGCAGGGCTCCGTGCCTGAGGCAGTTTAAGAGGACGAGTTTATGTGGCTCTTCAGCAGGATAAAGGCCCCAATCTCAACTGAGTTACAGAATTTACCAGACTGAAAAGTCAAACCGGCAAACCGTAACTTCACAGATGCATCACCAAAGGCAGACTCGAGGCTCTGGCTCCTATGTCCTGGCAGATGGGCAGGGGCCAGGGCCCGGGACAGGCAGGGTGAACCAAAAGCAAACTGTACACGGGACCCAAGCAGCCAAGGCAGCGCCCCTCTTTGTTGGTGGAGCTCTCTTACCTTTTCGGATCTTGTCGTAAAAGTTAATGGCGTCCACAGAAGCTGTGACGATGTTGGTCTTGCAGTGACGCGCGGCCACGATCCCGGCCACCTCGTCCATGAGCTTCATGGTGACCCCTGCAGAGAAGGGCAGGCGGCAGGTTAGACATGGGGAAGGGGAGCCTATTGCCTGTCCTGGAAACAAGTTATGGGAAACAATGCCCCCATTCCCACCCGCAGGGCCGCAAACCTGGCTTCCCTGAGAGCTTTGGAAGATGACTGTGGCTGAGGTTCTAGGCCACTGACAAAGTGACGACCATTCTCCTAACCTCTACAGGCATCCTATCCTGCCAGGAAAGCTTTGTCACACTCTCCACCAGGATGGCCGCAATCAGAAAGCCAGATGCCAAGCGCCGGTGAGAATGTGGAGAAATTGGAACCCTCTACACGGCTGCTGGGGATGGAAATGGTGCAGCCGCTTTGGAAACAGTCGGGAGGGTCTTGAAAGCCTAAACACAGAGCTGCTACGTGACTCAGCAATTCCACTCCTAGGTGTGCACCGGAGAGAAATAAAAACAGGCGTTCACGCAAAGACCTGTACACGAGTTTTTGATCCCATGAGAGCATTACTCATAATAGCCCCAAGATGGAAGCAACCCAAATGTGCACCAACCAATAAATGCACAAGGAAAATGTGGCATAGCCATACAATGGGATAGTATTTAGCAGTAAAAAGAAACAAAGCACTGACATAGGCTACAAAATGGATGAACCTTAACACATTACGCTGAGTGAAAGAAGCCAGACACAGGGCTTCCCTGGTGGCGCAGCGGTTGAGAGTCCGCCTGCCGACGCAGGGTACGCGGGTTCGTGCCCCGGTCCGGGAAGATCCCACATGCCGCGCAGTGGCTGGGCCCGTGAGCCATGGCCGCTGAGCCTGCGCGTCCGGAGCCTGTGCTCTGCAACGGGAGAGGCCACAGCAGTGAGAGGCCCACGTACCGCAAACAAAAGAAAAACAAAAGAAGCCAGACACAAAAGACCACATCTTGGAGGATTCCACTTATATGAAATCTCCAGAATAGGCAAATCCATAGGTACAGAAAGTAGACGAATGGCTGCCTAGGGATAGGGGATGTGGGAGAAGTGGGGAATGGCTGCCGATGTGGTTACGAGGCTTCTCTTCGGGGTGATGGAAATGTTCTGAAATTGATTGCGGTGACAGTTGTGTAACTCTGAACAGACTAAAAATCAATGACTTGTAATGGGTGAGCTGTACGGCATGTGAATTACATCTCAATAAAGCTGTTATATAAGAAAACAAACAAAACTAGACAAGTGGGCTGACTGAGAGAACACTGTCGGGCCAAGGTGTCTAAAACCTCAGGCCGTAGACGTTTTCTTCTGCTGGCGCTCCCTTAATTGACGGGATCAGGACGGCATACCTGCTGCTAACCCCCTACCCCCCCGTTCCTGCCCCACCAAGGGCAACACAATATTCTTCTTATCTTATATTTAAAACCTTAAACCATATCTTTTATTAGGTCAAACTACATGAAATGGCCAATATTCAACCGTTTTGACCTATAAAAGCAGCAAAATGATATTGATCTACCTGACAACTATCAGAAATCTTAAAACTTATGTGGACTTCCCTGGTGGCGCAGTGGTTAAGAGCCCGCCTGCCAATACAGGGGACACGGGTTCGAGCCCTGTTCCGGGAAGATCCCACGTGCCGCGGAGCAACTAAGCTCGTGAGCCACAGCTACTGAGCCTGCGCTCTAGAGCCCGTGAGCCACAACTATGGAAGCCAGCGCGTCTAGAGCCCGTGCTCCGCAACAAGAGAAGCCACCGCAATGAGAAGCCCGCGCACTGCAATGAAGAGTAGCCCCCACTCGCCACAACTAGAGAAAGCCTCCACGCAGCAACGAAGACCCAACACAGCCAAAAGCAAACAACAACAACAAAAAGTTATGTACATTCACCCAAGGACACAGAATGATTTCTAAAAATGCAGAGAGAGGCAGGCTCATAAAACCCTGGCTCCCGGGGAGTCATGTTTCAGGTGGGGCTCGTGAACTTCAGTGCCTGCAGGGCCAGGCAGGTGACGCCGGACAGCTGACGGCGAGGAGAGCTGGCGGGGACCTTTCTACAGGACAGCTGCTGCTCAGCCCCTCCTACTGTCCCTCAGCCCCAGGAACAAGGGCCCAGCACGACCAGACTAACGATATTTTAAGAGAAGCCTGGAACCTACAAGTTTATGAAGAATCTACCAATTTTTAAACATTGGTGATTAATTAAAACTCTCTTTACCGTGAAGGGGAAACAAAATACAATAAACTAAAAACAGGACAGAAGCCCCGTATGTAATGGACCAGAGGCCTCGTACAGATACTACAGCAGAAGACACTAGTTATAAGGAACGTGGGAGACAGGGAGGGGCCCTCTGTCTGGGAGAGGCATACCTGGGGGGTTGGTATACTCTTCTCTCTACCTTTGTGTATATTTGAGCACGTCCATAATAAAAAAGTTTTTTTAAAGAAAACATTGGGGTTGTTGATTTTAAAATTATGCTTCTATTACCATGACTTTTCTCATGCAAGATCCTGACGATGACGATGAAGCATGGAGACAATGGGGCAGAGTTAGCGGGCACCTGCCACTCTCAAAGCGTTTTCAAAGATACTGCGCCAACGGAGGCTCAAAGTCACACAAGGTCCAATTCTAAAGAGAGTGCAAATGAGAGGCTGGGGAAAGGCTCTTCGGCAGAAAACAGAAACACCGGTGCCAAGGTGTTAACCCTGGGCGGCTGGCAGGGCAGGGCGGCTCCGGGCTTCAAGCAGCTTGGCGCTCAAGGTCTGAGACAAGGGGTAACACCTGGCTTTGCGAGGAGCCTCTGGGGGGTTAAGTCATATTGGAAATGGACCCGGGAAGCCATGCCTAAGCCCAGCACGAGTCCTTCCTGGCCTTTCTACCCACGGTGAGGGAGGGGCCTTGATGAAGGCAGGGCAAGTGCTGGCTTAGCAGCCAAGTCCCTCACCGGCCTGGGGCTCCAAAGAGGTGAAAACACAGGCCAGC
The DNA here is from genome assembly GCF_963924675.1 of Phocoena phocoena. NCBI lineage: Eukaryota > Metazoa > Chordata > Mammalia > Artiodactyla > Phocoenidae > Phocoena > Phocoena phocoena. Next base: position 4,462,522 of record NC_089219.1, read on the forward strand.
ATACAGGTCACCTGGCGGGGGAGGGCACTGTCCCTCCCACAGGGTGGTTCAGAGCTGGGAGGGCCTGGGCCTGAGCGCCCCCTGCCCCCGCCTGGCTGGGGACCCTGAGCAGGCAGATCATCCTCCGAGCTTTGGGCTCTGCATCTGCAAATTAGAAGAGATGGCAGCAGGGACACGCAGGTGGCCGTGCAGAGCGAACAGGAGCTGAGCGGCTGCAGCTCAGAGACTCAGGGGCTCGTGAGCACCCTGACCTCCACCCTGGTTTAATTCGGGACTTTGGGTAGAGAGCTGTGGTCTAGAGGGTAAATGTCAACAGAAAGAGAAAGATGAGGGAAATGTCTCAGAACACCAGGAAACACGCTGGGCAAGGGCGACACACACCACCTGCGGATGAGGCCGTGGGTCAGTGTGCGCGTCTGCGCCTGCGTGTGTGTGTGTGCACGTGCGTGTGTTTGTTTCCGAGAGGGAGTGAGAGAGCCCAGACTGAGTGCTCCTAGGCTGACCTGCCTCATAAAATTCACGTCGTTAGAGCAGCTGGACAAGTGGTCCCACTCTCGAAAGGACTCGGTGTGAGCTGGAGGCTTGAATTCAGAAGGTGTTTCCCGTAGACTTACTCCAAGTGCGATAAGTGACCAGCAAAACTCATTCGGTGTCTGGGGTCGGCTGCATTTGCCATGAAACACAGCTGCAAAGACGATAATTTATTACATTAAGCAAAGGCCGATCCAGAGTCTTGAAACAGTTGAATGCAAGAAGGATGAAGAGACAGAGGGGATTCTGGTAGAAACTGTATGCGTGTGTCACGGGGGAGGGGGGTTTGCAGGCATTTTAACCAGAGGATGTTAGAAATTTATGATGGAATGTGTACTACGTGCGGCTGTCCTGTTTTTCGATGGAGACACCAGCGAACTCAGCCACATCAGGGTCCTTCTGGGAACAGATGAGACAGAGATAGCCAGAGATTTTTTTTGAGAGAAAAACAAAGAAAGGCGACACTGGAGTCTGGTGCAGGATGGTGGTGGGAGCAGAGAACTAGACGAAAAACAGCGGGCGTTTATGGAGGTCCAGGCGCAGGCAATGCTCCAGCGCGTGGCTCAGAGCCCCTCAGGCTGGAAGGACACTGTCCTTGTTCACTAATGCCCCCTGGGGCCAGCCCCATGGTAGGCTCTTAGCACATACTGAGTGTAAGAACAAATGAATGAACAAACGAATGAACGAGTGCTGGCCCTCCCTGGACAGCAGCCTCGGAGGGGGAGGGGCCCTTATTGTCTCCGTTTTACAAAGCAGGAAGCAGAGGCACGTATCCGTGTCTCACGCTGGCTCACGCCCTCAGGCAGAGGCGGGGACCAGCTCCTGACCACAGGCCACCAGAGGCCACGCTGCCTCTCGACCCAGATCCCACGGTACTGAGACTAAGACAGGACTGTGGAGAAGACAGCTCAAGTTCCTGCTGAGAGGTGGCGGTGGCAGCGACATCCATGTGTGCAGGGTGGGGGTCCCGGATCCAGAGCTCCCAAGTCACCGGGTGGTGTCATCGCGGAGGGGTGGCTTGGAGTTCGGAAAGAAAGAATTTATATTGGGATTAATGTTTAGAACACAGAAGGTACCTACAATTAATCCCTTATTTGTAGGTCCTGAAAGGCAGAAGCTAAGAATGGAAGACTAAATGGAACAAGTAATAATCAGCTCCTTCAACCAGCGTTTTGCCCCATTTATCCAAAATGCAGGGACTTCCCTGGTGGCGCAGTGGTTAAGAATCTGCCTGGCAACGCGGAGGACCCGGGTTCGATCGCTGGTCCAGGAAGATCCCACATGCCGCGGAGCAACTAAGCCCGTGTGCCACAACTACTGAGCCCACGTGCCACAACTGCTGAGCCTGTGCTCTAGAGCCCGCAAACCACAACTACTGAGCCCGCGCGCCTAGACCTGGGCTCCGCAACAAGAGAAGCCACCGCGATGAGAAGCCCGCGCACCACAACCAAGACCCAACGCAGCCAAAAATAGAAAATAATTTTAAAATGCAGGTAGAGGTTCCACGAGGGACTTCACTGTTACTAAATATACTGCAGGATCCAAAGCATGTGCTAGCCAGGATGGGCTCTGAGCCCAGGGCACACGGGGTGGGGTGGGGGAACGTGAGCAGCTGGCTGAGCTCCTGCTGCCCCGTCAGCCCGGTGTGGCACCCCCAGACCATCACATCACGTGACACGGAAGCTGGCACACGGCGGGGACACGCCTTACAGTCCCCGTGTCCTGACCAATTCAGAACCTGACACACAGCACTCAGAAAGGGCTGCAAGTGAGTAAGTGAATCGGGGACCAAAGGAACGCTGAATCGACCCCAGGAAGCAGCTCCAATAGTGAGTCACAGGGCCCAAACTTGGGTAACAATCACAGTTAGTCCAGGTGAGGCCAGGAAAAGCCAGGTGAGCTGCTAGGGGACGTGTCTGATGACAAAATCACTATTCATCTCACACGTGAAGAGACAGCGCCCTGCTGACCCCAAGAGCCAGCAACAAATCTGAACTGGGAGACCAGGGAGAGAACTGCGATTGGCTGAGACCCATAGGAAACAAGTGGTTACAGTGACGGCTCCAGGGCCCACGTCAGGAGGCAGACATGACCCCACCACACGAGTCTACTATCAGATGATAGCCCAAATCGGGGCTGATCCCAGGTACTGGGACAGTGATATACGGGCAGCTGGTGACAAGGCTGAGGAGGAATCCCAGCACTGAGGGACAGGAGGTCTGCTCCACAAGGAGAGGCGCTCCAGACGGGTCCCACCTGGACCATCTCCGCCCACCTCCGTTATCTCTACCTCCCGGGGACCACGGTGGGGTCAGTGGGAAGTGACAGCAAGGTAGATTTTAGGGCTCACTACACGGAAAAACTTTCTGGGGGAAAAACAGACTTGTGCAGAACTCAAGTGTTTGGCCTTCTACAGGCGGGGCTCCCGGACCCCCGCTTTGCGTGCGGGTAGCACGGGGTCAGCGCTGGAAGCAGAAATCTGTGCCCGCGGCTCCCGGCGGCCCCGAGTCTGTTCTCACAAACGCGACGGAGAAGCGTGAAGCACAACCGGGCCCTCTGGGGTCCTGTGCGCAAAGTGGACTCTGGCGGCTACTTAGAGGGAAAGGAACTGATCTCTTAAAACTGAGATTACAGGCACCTCAGAGACATTGTGAGCTTGGTTCCAGATCCCTGCAATACAGGGAATTTAGAAATAGAGTTGGTCAAACGAATTTTTTGGTTTCCCAGTGCATATAAAAGTTATGTTTCTACTACACCGTCATCTATTACGTGTGCAATAGCATTATGTCTAAAAAAGCAATGTACGTACCTTAAATAAAAAAGAATTTATTGCTAAAAAATGCTAACCATCATCTGGGCTTTCAGTGAGTTGTAATCCTTTTGCAACAGCAACTGTTGCAACCAAAGTCACTGATCTCGGGTCACCATAACAAATACAAGAATAATGAAAAAATTTGAAATATTCCAAGAATTACCAAAATGTGACACGGAGACATGAAGGGAGCAAATACTGTTGGGAAACGGGTGCTGCACAGAGATGCTCAATGCAGAGTTGCCACGAGCCTTCAATTTGCTTAAAAAAATAAAATCAAATCTGTGAAGTGTAACAAAGTGAAGCTCAATAAAACAAGGTCTGCCTGGACAATAAAGTGTCGGTTATGAGCCCTCTTCCCTCTTCCCTCGTCCCGGTGAGGAACAACCCTGGACCCATCGCTGCATGGGTCTGGGCTGAGACATTCTTGTTCTCTGTTGCTAAGAGAAAATGGCCCTTGCAGAAAACAGACGATAAAATCCACATCATCTCATCCCGTTATGACATTTGTAAAGAAAGACTGTTAGCACAAAATATCCTTATCTATGATGGTAGACACGAGACAGTACAATCAATGTGTCCACCGAGAAAAATAAATTTTGTTTAAAAACAAAAACAACCAGAAACCCAGCTGCCTGGTTTGTAACTGCCCTTCCTCTTACTTTGCCCAGCCGGGCCCTCTGTCCTGCCAGAGGGAGCCACCAGCCCTTTCTGACACTGGAAGTCACCTTCTCCCCTTCACTTTTTTATGCTTTAATTAAAAATATCAAGTATCTGAGTTTTCTCAAAAATGCCTCGGGCTTCCCTAGTGGCGCAGTGGTTGAGAGTCCGCCTGCCGATGCAGGGGACACAGGTTCGTGCCCCGGTCCGCGAGGATCCCATGTGCCGCGGGGCGGCTGGGCCCGTGAGCCATGGCCGCTGAGCCTGCGCGTCCGGAGCCTGTGCTCCGCGGCAGGAGAGGCCACAACAGTGAGAGGCCCGCGTACCGAAAAAAAAAAAAAGCCTCTTTCCAGGTTCCCACTGAAAAACCTCATCAATTCATTCCTATTTAGATACAATAGGTGCCGCTGACGATGGGAAAAGAACTTTGGCAAATTAGTCTGTCGTGAGCTGCTCTTATTACCTGAGATTCGCCATTTAAAAGATGACAACAAAACAGTAGGATCTGCTGCCCTTGGATACTGCGTTCATTTCAGGAATTATGGGAAGGAAAAAAGTAAGACTTGCTTGGCCACTAACATACAGATAAACATCGGGTACCGGAGACATTTTGGAATCTAACACTTAACTGCTTACAGGTTTGCGTTTGCTTTTGTTTTTAAAGTACCGACAACACGTTGACCGGCTTAAAAATAGAGGCTGAATTTTCTTTTCCCGGGCCTGCCTGGCTGACTGTGTAGCACGCCTGCTGCAAACCCAAAGCAGCCGTTGGCAGCTCAGAGCCCGGCGCCACCGACTACGCTGTGGGGGGCGATTCGTGATGCCCCCATTTCTATATTTAGTCCCAGCTGAAGGGGTGTGGGTGCCGGCCTCCTATATTAAGAAAACGATAGTAAGTTCATCTTATTTTAACTAGCCCACCGTTTGGAAATTACAGGGGGAGTTATTCTAAGAGCCGGTTGAGCGACAGCCTCCCGAGACTTGTCTGGCTTCTCCCCCTTCAGGTTCCAAATGTACTTGCAGGTCTCTGGGAACCGGACCAAGGGCAGAGGAATATTAATTAAGGTAGCTAATAAAGGTTGTTTTTGGAAATTAATGCACAGTGAGTGAAGACGATTGGTTTCTAATGACAAATGTCAAAGGTGGGATCTGGCGGAGGCCTCAGGCACAGCTGGATGCGGCTCCCCCCGCCCCGGGGCAGCGCAGGGGGCTGCCAGGCCACGAGGCCACGTCTTACTTCTGTATCAGGGAACTGGAGAAGGTCACAATTAAGTTTGCTTACTGCTGTTTGAGAATCAATGCCTTCCCTGTTTTGAACAGGCAACAGGGGAAGTAGGGCACACGTGTTCCTGCCCCAAATGCCATGGAGAGCAGGGAAAGGTGGCAGTGGTTATGCACGAGCCCCTCCCAGTGGGACGTGGTGGCCTCGCCGGAGTCCACACGAGGCAAGGTCACGCCTTTGACGGCCCACAACCACTCTGGAGGGTGTCAGTTTCCTCCCAGGAGTCCAGGCTGCAGGCAGGGGTGAGGCTAACACAGAAGAATTCACGCTCCTGACGCTGAGCAGGAAAGACACCGTTAGGGGACGTCTGCCGTGTGTGCCCCTAGTGATCGCAACCAAAGGGGAAGCAAAAGCTGACTAACGGGGCACCACAACCCCAAGCACCGGTCTGTTCGTAGGGAAGGACGTGCGCAGGCTGTAGAGCCAGCTGGGTTTCTCAGGTGAGATGCTTTGCAGCTCAGGAAGAAGAGGGGCCAGGAGCCTCACACGTCCCCAGCTGCTCAGGGGACCAGTGCGGGCAGGAGGAAACCAGTTCCGGGATGGGTGTCAGCAGGCCCTTTGGGCGGGGAGGCAGCAAGCTCACAGGCAGCTCATAGCGCCTGGGGCTTCAGGGCTGTAACCAGACCCCAGCTCCTGCCCTTCCATCCAGATGGACAGACAGGAAGCTGCTCTCTGGAGCCTTCGCGGCAGAGAACGGTATATTCAGAAACAAGGATTCTTGGAAAGTGAGAACTGGAAGGAACGGGGGCCATCGCCTAACACAACTCAGCCTCGCGATGAAGAAACGGGGGCCCACACCGGCCTTCACGCCCTCACCTCTTGACCCCATGAGACCAGAATCTCCTCGAAAGGAGGAAACACGGCTTCCTGGCCTCCTTGCTTCGTCCCGGGCCACAGGTTGGACACCCACTCTAGCACGCAGCAGGGGCTCCAACGAAATGAGGTCACAGAGCTGAAGAGGAGTATCTGTGCCTCCTTCTGCATTTTTCTGTGAAATCAGTTCCTCCTCCAGGTGCAGAGGACCGCTTTTTCATAACTGCCCCACGAAACCCGAGCAGACACGAGCATCTGTGCAGGGGTCGCACGCCTCGCCTCGCCTCCCAGAACTCCTTCGCTTGGCAGGGGCTCCTCTCGGCCCGCGTGCCCCCTGCCACCCCGGGGCTACCGTTTCTGCCTCCCCCTCTTCCTTCAGGTCCTGCGAGGTCCCCCGGCCTCGGGATCCTGGGGCAGCCGTGTGTGTCCCCTTGGCGGCTGGACGCTCGTGTGCAGGACGTGCTGCAGGAGCACTTCTGTCTCTGGGCGTCTCAGGTGGCGCAGTGACTGCGCCCCCGAGCCCCCCACGGGGCTGGCACACGGGAGGGGCTGCCAGATGCTCACCGAGTCAGGGGCTGTCCTCACGTGTCCTCTGGGGGGCTGGGGGCGCTGACCTGCTGTTGCCCCCTTCAGTTCTGGGGCCCCTCTGCTCACTCAGGGACCGTCTTCTCTCTCTCATCTTCACTCTCTCTGGTCCCTTCACTCAGCACGTGGCCCGTCTACACCGCAGGGAAGGGATCCGTCCAGGCCCGGGGGGCAAGCAGGCCGGGGTGGGGGCCGTTTTACAGGCGGTGGTCAGGAAAGCCCTCTCCTTTTCTCCAGAGAGCAGAAGACACAGAGAGGGATCTGCGCAGCTGTTTGGGGACCACAACCCCAGCAGAGGGACGAGCAGGCGGAGGGCCCGCAGGTGGAGGTGCCCTCCCGCCGCCGCGTCCCAGGAACCCGAGGAGCAGAGCCCGGCAGCTGACACGGTGGGGCGGGAGGCGTGTGGCGAGACGGGTCCTGGAGGCCTTGGTAGCGGAGAAGCGGCAGGAGCGGAAGGCTGGGCTTCTGCTTGGAGTCAGACGGGAGCCAGAGAGGGGGCCGAGCAGGCCCGGCTTGACCTGCCTTTGGCTCTGAGTGGACCAGGGAGGCTGCTGGGCTGCTCCTGGTCACGGAACTCGGACCAGGTGTGAGGCCACTTCCACGGTAACGCGCACGTCCCGGAGGCGATGGTGGAGGTGGCGTGAACTCAGGTTCTGACGTTTTGAACGTAGAGCCCGAAGGACTGGCTGACAGATGAGACAGAGAGTGAGACTGAGTCCCGGAGGACCGCAGGGATTCTGGCTCGACAAGCAGAAGGGTGGCCTGGCCGCCACCACAGGGGGAGCAGTGGAGCTCCGGGCCGGACATCAAGTCAGAGAGGCCCGTCCCAAAGAAGCAGCTAGAGTCAGGAGCCGCTGGCCTAGGCTGTTGTGAGACACAGGAGTCCCGGGGTGGGCGGGGGGGGGAGTGCAGGGGCGAGGATGGGGCCCCGGGTACCCGATGCTGGGCAGGACAGGAAGGAAGGCGGAACGGCACAGGGACTGAAGGGGTGGCAGCGGGCGGAGGAGAGCAGGGAAGGGCGATCCTGGGCCTTGGGAAGGAGGTGGCAGGGTGGAGGGGAGCCGGCTGAACTGTGAGGGCCAGACCCGCCCACCGGTTTCGGGTCAGAAATGACCTTGACAGGAGGCACGGGTTGCAGCAGGCTCCAGGGAGGACCCTGAGAGGGACTGGACTCGGGGGACGGGAGGGATGGAGTGCAGACACCCCAGGGCGCCGAGCAGAAAGCGCGGTGCTGGGGGTGGGGAGAGGGGGTCAGGCAGACAGACACGCGTCCCCTGCAGGAACGTGGGCACCACAGGGCGCCGTGAAGCACGGGGCAGAGCCTGTCCTACGAGTGGGCCCAACCCGGCAGCTCAGTCTGAGGACATGGGAGCCACATGCCCAGTTGGATTTACGGCCCGTGACTCTAACAGAGAAAAGCTGCCAATGGCTCAGGACATGGCCACCGGGCAGCGTCAACTCAAACCGTCTTTCCAAAAGATTTCTTTCGTTCGCTCAATGGCCGTTCACCGAGCTCCTTCTCTGCAGAGCACCACGGGAGACAGGCAAGGGACAGGGGGACATCCAGGAGACGAGCGCCTGAGAAAACCACAACCAGCACGGGGGGCAGGACGAGAGAGGCCGTGGCGTGGAGCGGGGTGAAGGGCGTGCAGCTGCCTGGGAGGGAGGGGTTCAGGGGGCACCAGGAGGGCGTGGGACTTGGGATGGGCAGGCGGACGGCGCCAGGTGGGAAGAGCAGGGTGAACAAAGACACCGAGGCAGGAGAGCAAGAGGCGCGTTGAGGGGAAGAAAGGCACAGGCTGAGCGCAGGGAGCCGTGAGCCGCGAGGCAGCAGGGGCCCACGGCTAAGAGCCACGCACACCACGGGCAGAGCTGGGGTGCCCCCATCACGGGGGTCTCCCCCTCTGCTCTGGCCCTCACGGCCAGATGGGTCTTGGCAAAGCACAGTGGCCCCGGCTTTGGGGAGCATGACTCCTTTCACATCCGACCGGTTGTGGCAGCAACACCCCCTCTCGGGCTGGGAAACCCACGCGGAAACAGCCGACAGAGGGCCGGGCGAGGAGAGTCCCCCAGGAAAGAAATCAGAGCAAAGGACATCTCAGGAGCCAACACGGGAGAAGGCAACGCCATCTTCAAGAAGATGAATCAAAGGCGCAGACACAAAACCAACGCCCCCTTTTCATCAAATTATGAAAAAGTCATGTTTCATGATCCGAGTTAAAATTCACTGACACAAAACACACCTTAGAAAACAAACAGACCCGCAAACAAAAACAATGACAAGAAGTTTTTCTATTTCAGGCAAGCCTTTTTTATTATTATTCATTTTATATGCTGCTACCTTACTGAATTTTTAATTCTTTGAGTTACTTTTCTCACTGAATCTCTTGGGTTCTCCAGGTATGTTACTGCACCATCTGCAAAGCCAGATAGCTTTACTTCTTTTCTGCCACTTCCTGTGCCTTTATTTTCTTCCTCCTGTTTTACTGCAGTGGCTAAAATCTCCAAAACAACGTTAACTAGGGTCCTTCGCCTTACTCCTAACCTCAGGGGACGATCCTCTGGGCTCCCTTCTGAGTAAGATGCTCACTCTAGGGCTTTTATCATGTTCGGGAAGTAAAATCAATTCCTACTCCGAGTGTTTTCATCAAGGATGGGTGTCCAGGTGAGTGACTGTGGCAAGAACCTAAACAGCCCCGCAGATAGCTGCTGGGTCACCCCTTTCAGCCGACCACGGGGGAGGGGAGAGCGGAGGGGAAACGGCCTTTTCTGGGCTGAGATCCCAGAACTACCAAGAGGAGAAAGAGAGGACTGCACATTGATTCATGCAGGACTCAGAAGGCAGAAGCCAAAAGCCCGGCCAGCGCTTCTGCACAGAGGCCCTGAAATTCAGAACCACGGAGAAGCAGCCAGCCCGCCTTCCCACACAGCAAAACGAGGGTCCTCTGCTCTCTCCCTGCGTCTTTTCTATCCCCTCGATGAATTATCGGAGGCTCTGTCCCTGCAGCCAGGAAAGGAGGGAAGACCCAGCGTCTGACAGGAGTCCTGGATTCCATCTGTGATTTCCAACCCTTCCTACTACATCTCTCACCAGTTCAGCGTTGCCAAGATCTGTGTTGTGTGTGTGTTTTTTAAGTGGCAGGGTAGGAGCCAGTCCTCAAGATGAAGACTATCCCATGTGTGAAAATCACAGAAAACAAGACAGGGAGGAGGTTTTCAAAGACCCATACGCAGTGCAGAATTACTGAATAAAAGCCAAATTAGCATCCATCTCAGTTCACCGTTTACTCCTGCGATTGGCATCTACTGATTTACAGTTTACAGGAGACTTTCATTCAAATGACTTAGACACCATTCTCGACGACAGTATTCTCTCTATAGGAAAATACAATAAAATCCCAGGGCTCAGTGTTTCCAGTACGGTATTTATTTTGTTCCTCCACGCCTGGTGAGTTATGAGGCACTATGAGAAGTGATTAGGTTTGGTAAGATTATTAGGCATGGTTTTCAAATCATGAGCACAAAACCCCTACTAAAATAGGCACTAAACATTGTAAAGCCACTGTAGACACTTCTTTAACACACGTTAAAAAACGCGCTTGTTTTAAATGCAGCCGCACAGCCTCCGTAAGTGAGCACGATGTGCTGTAGGTTTCTAGGGGACTCCAACAATTCCCTCGCTTCCTGCATTTCACGGACGCCTCTCAGCATGTGAGGAAAGATCGGACTGAAGAGTATAAACTTTTTGCCAAGGAGACAGTGGTGATGGAAATGCCACATTTAGTGAACTTCCAACATCTGGATGAAATAAGCAAAATTTCTAGCATAGAGTTTCACAAATTTCAGGTAGAGCGGAGCTCTATGAGGCTCAAAGACGGTTCTTAGCAGTTACAGAAGGCCGGCCTTTGGCTGGCAAGGGCTGGCAAAGAACAAGAAGGCTGGTAAGGCCACGGCTGCTCTCAGAGAAGAAAGATACCCTGATTGTCACAACATTCACGGGGCTGGAAAGCACCCTTTGTTGTAAAGTAGAGCTTCTCTTAGGTAGGACTAAGTTAATCATATCTAAGGGCGTCGCGAGCAGTGTTTAGTTGAAAGAGGAAAATAATCATGAAATTGAAAAAAGAAATACACAGAAGAGGATTAGTTAAAAAAAGAAACAAACTTGAAAAATATATCTCAGGGGCTTCCCTGGTGGCACAGTGGTTGAGAGTCCGCCTGCCAATGCAGGGGACGCGGGTTTGTGCCCCGGTCCGGGAAGATCCCACATGCCGCGGAGCGGCTGGGCCCGTGAGCCATGGTCACTGGACCTGCGCATCCGGAGCCTGTGCTCCGCAACGGGAGAAGCCACAGCAGTGGGAGGCCCGCGTATGGCAAAGGAAAAAAAAAAAATCTCAGATCAGGGCCCATTCTCTGATTCTGACAGGTCCAGGGCCCCTCATCCCAAGCTTTTCAACCCAAGCCTGACCTGTGCCTCTTGTTCACGGAACAAGCTTCTGCAAAGCACCTCCCTGGCTCTGTGTGAAACCCTGGAGCCAACACAAAGAATAAGACTGAGCCCTGCTCCTGAGGCATCCCCTGGTAGAAGTATCAGTGTAATCCTGCAGAGTGGTACCACTGGAACTGGGTTTTGAAGGATCAATAGGAATTTTCAAGAGTGGAGAAGCAAGGAGAACTTGGCATTCCAGGCCACTGGAAACGAAGAGTGCAGACGAACGGCACGTGCAAGTTCCAGTCATGCCTGGGGGACGATGAATTGCTCGGTGCCCCCAGAGGAGCGGTGCCCGGACTCCACCGCCCACACAACTTCTGCTAACGTCTACACTATTTAAGAACATTTCCCCTTACGTTTTTCTTTAAAACGACTTGTTTTTTAAAGTTTACTTTGACCTCATCTGAGATGATAATCTCCATTAAGTTACGGGTTTGATGTGCTACTTATATTTTCCCTAAATCACACAAAAAAATAATTACACACTGTTAAAGTAAAAAGTGTCCCTCTGTGAGCCTGGAGCTAAGTCCTCTTGTGTCCCAGCCGTGGTTCCCAGGCTGGGAACTTCAAGGCCTGTATTTTCTGAGGTGGAATCTGATTAAAGGAAGAAACACATGCAAACGCCAGAGGCAAAAACGTGCTGAACTAAGCCTCCTTCTCAGCGGGCCACACTGTCACTCCCTGGTGACTTCACTGTCCCCCACAGGGCCCTGCCCTGACCCACGGGCCGTCACTAAACATCTCGTGGCCATGAGCTCCCAGGGCTGCGTGTGACCCTCCCTTAGGACTGTCACCCATCTGACTTGCATTCCCAATTTTGAAAACAGGCGTCGACAGGATTTCAGCAATTTTTTATGCAACCTCTTAAAAGTTTAAATGTACACTTCATTAAACACAAGAGCCTAAACTGGGTCAGATGGCAGCATGGCCTCCTGGGGGGATTAACAAGGAACCAGGAGCGGGAAGGGGACAGCAAGTCACGGGTCCTTACCTCCGTGCACAAAGCCGTGCAGGGTGCAGTCGGAAGGCCCCACCAGGTGGATCAAGCTGGACTGGCTGTAGCTGACCGTGTTCGGCTCTGGAATCACAAAGGAGAGAGATTAGGCCACGGGACCGATCGACTCCCATGGCCAAAGGGCCCAACAGTGGCGACAGCGCCCTGATGTTCGCAGGGTCACCGAAGGCTTGCCGCTCTCATCACCTTAGGTGGGATTTCTCTAAGGAAAACCGTGCTCTCAAAACGCTCCAGTCCGTGATGGGGGGAAGGCTTTCGAGGATTAATTAGCCACTCTGCTAGTGGGTCATGACACTACTCCCTGGGGACACCAGTGTCCCCAGCGAGGCCCTGCCCTGACTCCTGAGCAGCCACTGAACACCTCCTGCCTATAAGCCCCCAGGGTTGGTATGACCCTCACTTAGGAGACAGTCACCCACCTGACTTTCATTCTCAAGTTTGTAAACAGGCACTGACAATATTTTAGCAATTTATTATGCAACTTCTCAAAAGTTTAAATTTCGACTTCATTAAACACAACGGTAGGTGGAGACACAGAACTGGACAGAGACGCCACAGACATGCATCCCTAGACCTCACCCTGGGACTCCTGCCAGCCCTCAGTCCCGGCCCGGCCCCAGAGACACTGCACCGAAAGGTGTGCTGGCCTTTCCTCCAGTGTCTCCCGTTCATCTTCCCAGAGCACCAAGTCTCTGGGAGCATCCCTCACCCACGCGGCACTGCTGCTGCTGAAATATCTGTAAGAAGCTGCACTTCAAAAGAAAGATGAGGGCTTCCCTGGTGGTGCAGTGGTTGAGAGTCCGCCTGCCGATGCAGGGGACACGGGTTCATGCCCCGGTCCGGGATGATCCCACATGCCGCCGAGCGGCTGGGTCCGTGAGCCATGGCCGCTGAGCCTGTGCTCCGCAACGGGAGAGGCCACAGCAGTGAGAGGCCCGCGTACCGCAAAAAAAAAAAAAAAAAAAAAAAAGATGAAATAAAGCCCCGTCTCCAGAAATCGATACTACCCCTCGACACAGACTCTTCCAACGGGGTGGGTCTTCTGAGCAGACCCCACTGCTGTGCCTGCTTCCACCTTCCCAAAGCCTTCCGGGAGGGATGACGCCCATTTGTTTCCTGCCCGGACAGCTGGCACTCAGAAAGGGTAGCCCCTTCCTGCCCCAGCAAGACCAAGCTGCCGAGGAAGCCAGCCTACCGGGCCCCCGAACGGCTGGGACAGCCTGCAGGTGAAGAAAGGTCCTTCCTGTCTCTGGCGGTAGACAGAAAAGTCTGTGCAGGAAGTAACGCTGCTCAGGAGCCAGAAGGGACGCCAACCCAGAGGTCGGGGCCTGGGTCTCTTAAGCGCCGACAGTTGCCTCCGAGACTTTTTCTGATGCTCCTCCACGTGGGATCTCAGACCGTGTGGTTGCCTGAAGGGGTCACGAAGTAGGAAAAACTGGAGTTCCGGTGAGCTGGGGCCTTAAGGATTGACTTCCAAACTCAAGATATTTTCTATTTGTTCTCAAGCCTCACGGCTTAGAGAGATTTAGACTCAACTTTTGAGCTCGTGTGTGAAGTGCCATCTGCTCTGAGAGGTCCCTACGGGAAGGACTCAAGCATCTCGGGATGCTCTCAGCTGGAAGGGCCCTCGGCTGTGTCAGAAGCAATGAAGTGGCTGCAGCCTGGGGTGCGAGGTGGGATGGGGGAAGGGGTCTCTCATTATTATCCACAGTCAGTTCCCACCTCCGGGGGTTCTGGCGACCGGCCTGCTTCCATGGCTCAGTGTGACTGGCAGAGGCAGGCGCCAGCCACCACGGGAGGTCCCAGCTCCCCCCTCGGGTGAACCCTCAAGCCGGGGACGTCGGAAGCAGTAGCCTGTCGCGGCGTCAGGAGCTGGTGGTCAGCAGCCGAGTGGAGAACTCCGTCCCGAGAGGCCACAGTCTGAGGACTCAGCCATCCAGCCCACCCACCCGCCTGTGGGCCCCGTGGGAGCAGGTGTGCAAGGATGCTATCTAAAACCAGCCAACAGATGACACGGATGACTCCAAAGGCTCTGGGAGGGGAGCTCCAGGGTCCCCCGGCATCCCTGGGGATACAGACGACCGGTCAGTGCAGATGACCGGAGGGAGGAGATGCTTCCTCTCGCAGCTGCCTCCCAGGCCCCGGGGCGTCCAGAATGGCCTGGACCATCCGAGACCATCTGGGCCTCGGGTAATGTGGCCGGACACGCTGCGCGGGATGAGAAGGGAGGCCCTGAGAAGGCGTCCAGAACTCTGCCCTGCCCGGTTCCTAATTTCCCTCCAAGTGGAGAAGACGCACCCGAAACCCTCCTTGTGCTCAGGAAGTGCGGGTAACAGCCCCGGCCGGTCAAGGGTGCACCCAGGGCCACGCCTACTCTGGCCTCTGGGCTTCAGATGGCCTGGGGAGACGGGGTGGAGGGGCACAGCCCAAGGGCCACAGAGGATGCCAGCGAAGTCCCTCTGCCACCACAGCCATCAGAGAAACACTCCAGGCCAGCGCTGCCAGCCCACGACACCCCTGATCTCCAAGGACTGTCTCCCTTGGGCCTCTCTCTTCAAAGAATAAACAGGCCCCGAGAGCCACGGGGTGCCCTCCTATGCTTTCTTTGCTTTGGGTCTCACTCATAGAAGACATCCAAGTAGCTACTTTACAGCACGAATGCAAATGAAAAGCCTCAAGCCTGGCCTGCTCTCAGGAGCTGCTCCGACCAGCTAAGAGGTTTGTGTGTGCACAATGACAAAAGAGTTTTTAAAATTTTCAAACAATGGAAATAGCATACAAAAATCTTTGTCATGTCAACTATCTACTTATTCGAATGACAAGCCACTTGAAATGACTATAACAACCTGGTCAAAGAGATGCCCCCCACCGTTCTGCAGTCATGTTTAAAGTATCAGTTAAGCCGCGTCTAATGATTCAGTGTGCTTGGAACTGGCACTGATGAGCTTCCAACGAGAGAAAACACCACAATTCTGATGGGACAAAAAAATACACCCAGGCACCCAACACCCAGGTCCTCCTTCCCTGGGCCGTGGCCTGTAACTCAACGGGGCTCTGCAGGGTGGGACCGTGTCTGTGGGTTCACAGCCCCTGGATCAGGCACTTCCTGTCCTCAGTGGCCTTTCACCCGTTCTTCACGTCCTGTTTCTTAGGGGAACTACAGGGAAACGTGAAGAGGATCTTCGAAGTTCAAGGGCAAGGCACAGACACCTGGGGCTTATCTGTGATCGCTGCCAGCGCTGCCTTAACGAACAGATGGTGGGGCTGGACAGGATTCCAGGTCGCTGTCCTTGAGGGTGAGGTGTACCACGTGTGACCAGAAGGCAGGACTGGGCAGCCCCTCTCCTCAGCCTCCCCCGTGCACGGCTGGAGCGCGTTTCCCAGCCTCCACTGCACGGCTGCTCTCCTGCCACAGGAGAGCGAGTGGAAGTGCTGCATCCAGGCCCAAGCCGTCAAAACCCCCGGGAGGGGGGCCTCCCTGCTCTCTCCCCTCCCGAGAGCTACCTGATAAAAGGTGCGGAGCTACAGGACCAAAGGGCCTGAATCCCGAGTCCCCACCTCCTGGAGGAGATCCCCCGATTAGGAGTCCACAGGAAATAAACCTCTACTGAGTTATTAGGAGCTAGGATTTTAGAGTGTAAGCAGCTACAATGACCTTGACTAATGCAGTGCCTAATCTTTGAACCTGCGATTTCAAAATGAGGCCCAGAACCTGAGTTAGGTCTCCAGGGCAGCCAGAGACGAGCACAGAACTCCCTCTTCCGTGCTTGCAGCCGACGAACCTGAGGCACAGAAGGGCTAAGTCCCCATGGCGCAGAGCTGGGATCCAAGCCCAGAGGTCCGGCTCCAGACCCTGTATTCCTCCTCCTGCCTCCCCCAACGCCCCCCCAGGTCAAGTGCTGCTGGGAGCGGGGGGACGGGGCCTGGCCAGACCCTGGGGAGAAGGCTCTCCCACCCAGCGCAAGCCCCTAACGGGCACCAAGCACTCTTAGGGGCGGCTCCGGGCTGATCAGCCTGCGGGAGTGGCCGGGCACTGGCTGACCTCAGGGAGGCAGGGTCCAGGGTCTGAGCAGGAATGAGAGGTGGCTGTGACTCACCAAGACCCCCGGCTGTCCCGGTAGTGGGGACCGGACTTAGAGGTGAACACTGCTTCAAACACAAAGGCCGGGGAAGAGGCAGGGCTGGTTTTTTAAGATTTATTTTTTATTTACTTATTTATTTTATTTACTTTTGGCTGCGTCGGGTTTTAGTTGCAGCACACAGGACCTTTGTTGAGGCATGCGGGCTCTTCGTTGTGGTGCGCGGGCTTTTCTCTAGTTGTGGCGTGCGGGTTTTCTCTTCTCTAGTCAACGGCACGCGGGTCCAAGAGCGCGTGGGCTCTATAGTTTACGGGACGCGGGCCCTAGCTGAGGCGCGCGAGCTCAGTAGTTGTGGCGCGCGGCCTTAGTTGCCCCGTGGCATGTTGGATCTTAGTTCCCTGACCAGGGATCAAACCTGCGTGCCCTGCATTGGAAGGCGGATTCTTTACCACTGGACTACCAGGGAAGTTCCAGGGCTGATTTTGTCATAAACCCAACAGCTCCCAGAAAGAAGGTGGGTCACGTGGCCAAACAGTCCCTACACAGTTAAAGCTGGACAACTAATGGCCATGGGTTGAAGAATTCAAGGTAATTGTATTTTGTCTAATCAGATGGAGAAAACAATAAGAAAAATTGGGCCTGTAAAGAACTCCCAGACTCTCTGAAAAGACACCTGAAAGAGGAGGTTGGCCCCTTGTGGGGATTGCTAGGCAACAGCCACAGAGGCTGAAATGTGATTCTGGTTTCAAAAGTAACAGGGAGCGGCAGGTCCAGAGGGCCTTGCCGGCGCGGGGCGGGTGGCAACTCTCGGGCCAAGCCTGCCTCATCAGGGCGGGGCGGGGGTCCTCCCAGGAAGGGGGAGAGTGTTAGAAGACCCCAGTGACAACAGCACACCGCAGTATTCAAAAAGACCAGAGAATGGATATGTGACTTCCTTAAGAAGTGGTTAAAAGCCAGTCCCTATTGCTGAGAAAGATGCGGTTTTTTTTTGTTTGTTTGTTTGTTTGTTTTGCGGTACGCGGGCCTCTCCCGTTGCGGAACACAGGCTCCGGACGCGCAGGCTCAGCGGCCATGGCTCACAGGCCCAGCCACTCCGCGGCATGTGGGATCTTCCCGGACCGGGGCACGAACCCGTGTCCCCTGCATCGGCAGGCGGACTCTCAAACACTGTGCCACCAGGGAAGCCCAAAGATGCGTTTTTATTAGGGCCAGAAAAGGAAAAAATAAAAGCTTGTAAAAATCTATCAAGAAATCTTGAGATTTAGAATGCCACTTTCCATTAATATCATTAGAGAATAACAGATCCTGAAAAATATTATGGATCAGATTTACAATCAGAGGATGGCAAACAGAAAATTATCTCAGGAGTGAAGGAACTTAAACTGACTGAAAACCCTGAGTAATCTTAGTTCCCCAGACAGTCAGTCAAAGGAGTAAACCAGGATGAACCTCATGCCTCTCAAAGCTCAAGCCTGAGCCGGCCCCAGCCTCCATCCAGCACTGGCCAGTAACCACCCAAGGACAGGTGGGTCCAGCCCCCAGATGCCAGCCAGCGCCTCTTCCGAGCTCCCCTCTTTGCTGCTTTTGGGCTGACACTGTCTCTACCCTTCTGTCTCTTACAGAATTTGGGGCCCTCGTTGGATTTGGGACCCTCCCCACGTTTGTGGGTAACACAGGACGACCTCATCTTGAGGTCCTTAACTTGATTCCACCTGCAAAGGCCCCTTCTGCGAATAAGGTCACAGTCACAGGGCCCAGGGACTGGGCGTGGACCTGTCTTCCAGGGTGAGGAGTGCTGCCTTTGGCCCGCTCCAGCCTCTCTCCCAGGAACGCGCCCGGCACCGAGTCTGTGCCTTTCCCGAGACCTCTCGGCCCCTCTGCGTCCCTCTGCAGTCCTCCGTGCCTTTGACCTGCCTCCTGAAAGCAGAGGCGGGGCCTGAGGTTGCTGCCTGATGGTGGCATGTGTCCCAGGGCCTGGATACACTTGAGTCAACACAAGAGCCCGCAGGCCTGTGGGTTACCGTCTATTTACATTCTATTGTTAAAAGATACAACTTTATCAGGTTTCATCAAAACAGCAACATTTTATTATACCGATAGGTTTTTTTTTTTTTTTTTTTGGTGTTTGTTGAAAATGCAGAACAGTGGCCTTCCCTGGTGGCACAGTGGTTAAGAATCTACCTGCCAATGCAGGGGACACGGGTTCGAGCCCTGGTCCGGGAAGGTCCCACACGCCGCGGAGCCACTAAGCCCGTGCGCCACAACTACTGAGCCTGCGCTCTAGAGCCCACGAGCCACAACTACTGAGCCCGCGTGCCACAACTACTGAAGCCCACACGCCTAGAGCCCGTGCTCCGCAACAAGACAAGCCACCGCAGTGAGAAGCCCGCGCACGACGACAAAGAGTAAGCCCCCGCTGGCCGCAACTAGAGAAAGCCCGCGTGCATC